>NW_027507791.1:29532089-29918630 GCF_037356315.1 Lithobates pipiens | reverse complement strand
TGTCTTCCTGAGGAGAAGGACGTGTACATGTGTCTTCCTGAGGAGGGGGACCTGTACATGTGTCTTCCCTGAGGAAAGGGACCTGTACATGTGTCTTCCTGAGGAGGGGACCTGTACATGTGTCTTCCTGAGGAGGGGGACCTGTACATGTGCCTTCCTGAGGAGGGGGACCTGTCCATGTGTCTTCCTGAGGAGGAGGACCTGTACATGTGTCTTCCTGAGGAGGAGGACCTGTACATGTGTCTTCCTGAGGAGGGGGACCTGTCCATGTGTCTTCCTGAGGAGGGGGACCTGTACATGTGTCTTCCTGAGGAGGAGGACCTGTACATGTGTCTTCCTGAGGAGGGGGACCAGTACGTGTGTCTTCCTGAGGAGGGACCAGTACATGTGTCTTCCTGAGGAGGGGGACCTGTACATGTGTCTTCCTGAGGAGGAGGACCTGTACATGTGTCTTCCTGAGGAGGGGGGACCTGTACATGTGCCTTCCTGAGGAGGGGGACCTGTACATGTGTCTTCCTGAGGAGGGGGAATCGCCATGTTTGGAGGAAGAAAAATGCACCACCGAATCTTTCTTCCATTCAAACCTCTCCATCATGGGCAAGACCAAAAAGCTGTCAGAGGACGTCCTCCAGCCAGGAAAGGAGGCGGGGCTCTGTCTGACTTGCTACCACTTCTAATCTACATTTATGAGAGGCTAACGGTGTGCAGTGGAAGCCGTATCAGTCCAGGGGGGGGGGGGGGCCTGTACACCCGGAGGATTTCAGTCCAGGGGTACACCTGGAGGGAGGATTTCAGGGGAGGAGCCTGTACACCTGGAGGGAGGATTTCAGGGGAGGAGCCTGTACACCTGGAGGGAGGATTTCAGGGGAGGAGCCTGTACACCTGGAGGATGAGGGGGAGGAGTTGTAATCATGTCTGTCCTCCCCTCTTCTCAGGAATCATCTCGGATATCCTGATTTCTCTGGACGATCGCTTCCTGTACTTCTGTAACTGGGTGCACGGCGACATCCGGCAGTATGACATCACCGACCCGTGTCACCCCCAAACTGGTGGGGCAGGTGAGTGACCCCCCCCCCCCCTCCCCCTTTTACCTAGCAAGATCCCACCAGAACCCTACCCATTTCTTCGTCTGGGCAACCACAATCTATCACTTGAAGGAGATTTCACCTTCAGTTGGGGGAGGTTCTTTACGGTAAGCTCGTTATGGGATGAATTCTTTGCATTAAGTGGCAAGAGCGGTATGGGAAGGGCTTCTCTGAGTCTCTGCTACGTTTTCATTGGAGCCTGTGCAATAAGAACAGTATAGAAAGGGCTCCTTACAGTAAGAGTGGAATTTGAAGGGCTCTTGACAGTAAAAGTGGTATGGGAAGAGCTCTTTACTAAAAAATATAATACTGGGTAAGATTGATGTGGGAAGAATTTGCATTAAGAATGGTATAGGAATGGCTCATGACAGTAAAAGTGGTGTGGGAAGGGCTCTTTACAGTAAATTTGATGAGGGAAGAATTACTTGCAATAAGAACAGTATAGGAAGGGTTCTTTACTGTAAAGTTGTGCCATTTACTATAACAAAGGAGAAATGGAAAGATGTGATGCTGAGATCCCATGTGGCTGTCTAGTATTTTGTCATCTCATATTTTTATTTTTTTCCCCCAGATCTTCCTTGGTGGCAGCATTGTCAAGGGCGGTGCGGTGAAAGTGCTGGAAGATCAGGAGCTAAAATGTCAGCCAGATCCAGTATTCATCAAGGTGAGCGCCCCTTATTGTACCTGTATAAGGGGGGGGGAGGATAGTGACCCCTCTCTGCTTCCTCCTCTGTAGAGTTTGCTGTATCATATTATCATTCCTCTATATTCTGATATGTGAACGTTCCCCGGGTAATGCTTAGTAAATGTGTGCAGGGGAGGAAGATACAGGGGGGACCTCAGATGATCCAACTCAGCCTGGACGGGAAGAGGCTCTACGCCACCACCTCGCTGTACAGCGCCTGGGACAAACAGTTCTACCCGGACATGATCAAGTGAGTGACCGCCCGGACCGGGCTCCCCTGTCCCACCCCTTTCCCCTCCTTCTGTCTCCTGTCCCACCCCTCCCCCCCCTCTTCCTCTCTGCCCCACCCCTTCCCTTCTTCCTCCTGTCCAACCCCTTTCCCTCCTTCCTTTCTCCTCCCGTCATGCCCCCTTTCCCTCCCTTCCTTTCTCCTCCCGTCACGCCCCCTTTCCCTCCCTTCCTTTCTCCCCTCTGTCACGCCCCCTTTCCCTCCCTTCCTCTCTCCCCTCTGTCACGCCCCCTTTCCCTCCCTTCCTCTCTCCCCTCTGTCACGCCCCCTTTCCCTCCCTTCCTCTCTCCCCTCCGTCCTGCCCCTTTTCCTCCTTCCTTCCCTCCTTCTTTTTTTTTTTTTTTTTTTTCCTCTGCGTACCCCGACCTCTTCTCTTTCCCTTATGACTATTCTTGTGTGTACCCCCAGCTTGACTCCCTCTGACCTCTCGTCTCCCCCCCCCCCCAGGGAAGGCTCCGTCATGATGCAGATTGACGTGAATACAAAGAAGGGAGGACTGTCCATCAATGAGAAATTCCTGGTGGATTTCGGGAAGGAGCCGGATGGTCCCGCTCTCGCCCACGAGTGCCGCTATGAGGGAGGAGACTGCAGCTCCGACATCTGGATCTAAGGCCTCAACCCCTCCCCCAGCATCTAAATCTAACACCGCCAACCCGCTGAAATTTGGATAGAAGTCCCCCACCCGTCCCCTAAAATCTAAATTTAACACTGCCAACTTGCCCCCCTCCCCTGACATCTAAATCTAACACCCCCTGACATCTGGGTAGAACACCCCAACATTTTAAATACAACACCTCCAACCCGTAATACCCCCTAATCACCCCCCCCCCCCGCACACAGGATAAAATATCTCCCATTTTCAGGCTCTGAACTGAAATCACATGTCAGTTATTAGGTGGAGTCTACTGGGAGGGACTCCCCATCAATCCACATGTCCCGGCTCCAGGACCATGTTCTGCTGCTGCCATCCCTATAATGAGAAGATGAAAGGGATAATCTCTGCCCCCCCCCCCCATTATATGACATCAGAGTGATTGCTTTGCCTACGCTGCTGCCTCCTCACCAATGAGGATTTGTTTTCTGTGTTTGATTGTCAGTTGATCATTAAAGAGCCGCTCCGCCCAGAACGGAGCGTCACCAAGTGACCGCGTCCTCTGCCTGTTGTGTCTTCATTACACTCGCACAATATTCCTGTGGCTGCTGAAGGTCACTCCGCCCACAACTGACAATTCAGAGCTTTGAATCATGCTGGATAGTTAACCCCCCGCCATGACCGATTCTTCTGTCTCGCACTTAAACCTGCAACACATGCGACCCCCCCTAAAGACAGTAGAGATCTAGGATCCCCCCCCCCCCCATGCATTGGATGTTTCCTATAAGGCAATCTGTGTTTAACAATTTTGGCTTCTTGCCAAAAAGTAATATTAATAGTGGGCCTAAGCTGTGAAGAAAGGACAACCCCCCCCCCCCCCCCCCCCCGGGGAATCCTCTGAGACATCAAGGCATGGTTGCCATATTTTGGGGAATTTCTTAGGGCGTGGCCTACTCTTGTATATCAATTTTAAATTTGGGAAGGACCCCCATGAACAAGGCAGAAGAAGGAGTGGGCTGAAAGGGGCCCCCCACATGGTTCCAGTGCAATTGGATGGTTTTACGTACGTAGTCCTGGCGTGGGTACGGTGAACATGGTTGTTGAGGACTCCTGAAAGTACCACCAACCGGAGTGCGAGGTATCGGTAGATGGAGTTTGCAGTCGAAGAAAGCAAACAATTCCTTCAAGAAGGTTGAAAGTCTGGGACCGGTCCAGAACATATGAAAAAAGTAATATTAGTAGTGGGCCTAAGCTGTGAAGAAAGGACACATCCCCCCCCCCCCCCAGAAATCCTCTGAGACATCAAGCCATGGTTGCCATATTTTGGGGAATTTCTTAGGGCATGCCCTACTCTTGTATATCAATTCTAAATTTGGGAAGGACCCCCATGAACAAGGCGAAAGAAGGTGTGGCTGAAAGGGCCCCCCCACATCGTTCCAGTGCAATAGGATGGTTTTACATGCATACAAAAAACAATATATATGGTGAACATGGTCATGGAGGACTCCGAAAAGTCCCACTAACCGCAGTGTGAGGTATTGGTAGATGAAGTTTGCGGTCGAAGAAAGCAAACAATTCCTTCCAGAAGGTTGAAAGTCCGGGACAGGTCCAGAACATATGAAAAAAAAGTAATATTAGTAGTGGGCCTAAGCTGTGAAGAAAGGACAACCCCCCCCCCAAAAAACAATCCTCAGACATCAAGCCATGGTTTCCATATTTTGGGGAATTTCTTAGGGCATGCCCTACTCTTTTGTATATCAATTTAAATTTGGGAAGGACCCCATGAACAATGCGGAAGAAGGAGTCGGCTGAAAGGGGGCCCCCCCACATCCTTATGGCGCAATAGGATGGTTTTACGTGCATACAAAAAAATATATACATAGCAAAGTCCTGGCGTGGGTACGGTGAACATGGTCGTTGAGGACTCCTAAAAGTCCCACCAACCGGAGTGCGAGGTATCGGTAGATGGAGTTTGCGGTCGAAGAAAGCAAACAATTCCTTCCAGAAGGTTGAAAGTCCGGGACCGGTCCAGAACATATGAAAAAAGTAATATTAGTAGTGGGCCTACTGGGAAAGCTGTGAAGAAAGGACACCCCCCCCCCCAGAAATCCTCTGAGACATCAAGGCATGGTTGCCATATTTTGGGGAATTTCTTAGGGCATGCCGTACTCTTGTATATCAATTTTAAATTTGGGAAGGACCCCATGAACAAGGCGGAAGAAGGAGTGGGCTGAAAGGGGCCCCCCACATCGTTCCAGTGCAATGGGATGGTTTTAGGTACGTAGTCCTGACGTGGGTACGGTGAACATGGTAGTTGAGGACTCCTGAAAGTCCCACCAACCGGAGTACGAGGTAGTGGTAGATGAAGTTTGTGGTCGAAGAAGGCAAACCATTCCTTCCAGAAGGTTGAAAGTCCGGGACAGGTCCAGAACATATGAAAAAAAAGTCATCATATCACATCTAGCACATGGAATGTCCTATCCCAAACCCATCCGGACCAGCCTAGCTGGGTTGTAATGCAGGCGGTGTATGAACTTAAATTGCCCCAGTAGACCAGCAGTGCCAATTATGTCCTGAAAACATACCTTGGTTGCTTCTTCCCAGTCTTCTTCGGAAAGCTCAGGCATTGACAATAGCCATTTGCCATGAGAGTTCTGGATAAGGGTCAGCTCCCACCAACTTGAGGCGACCATAAAAGGTCATCACCAGTTTGGCAACTTCCGGGAACGACAGGAGATCTTCAATAGACGATTCCGTGAGGTCAATGACCCTGAACTGTGCCAGGGTGGCATGTCTGAGTAAGAGATATTTGAAAAATAATTTATTGTCCAGGCCATACTGAAGTCTGAGTACACCAAAGGGTAGTAAGGTACTCTCTTCAGCTATGTGGGTTAGGTCCACCATGTTGAGTCTGGGTGACCGAAGAGCTCAGGGAGGTTGGGGTTCCACCACAGATACCCAGAGAAGACTGTGTCAGAGTCCCCCCCATCCCTCTAGACCAGTGATTCTCAACCAGGGTTCCATGGAACTCTAGGGTTCCCCCAGAGGTTGTAGGGGTTCCTTCAGTATTGGGCAATTTCTGCCTCTCAGATAAGTTCCCACTCACACCATTGATCTTTTTAGCTATCTGTAAGGAGGTAATTCTTCCCAATGACCACAAGTCTAAGGACCATTCTTCCCACTGACCATCACACTAATGTACAGAGAAGCGGCTCTCTAATTAGGCAAATTAGGCAGTTGCCTAAGGCCTCGCGCTCAAAGGGGCCTCGCTTGCAGCTGCTTAATTTGCCTAAGAGTCGGCTCTGAGGCTGGCTCACAGAGTACCCATGGTCTGGATGAGACAAAGCCGTGCATGTAACTCTCTGACTCCTGTCACGTTTCTAAAAACACGGCCGTGCACGGGCATGGATTATCCTCTCTCCCTCTCTCAGCTCTTTCTGGCGCTCCCGCTCAGTGTACTCCTGCACTTTCAGAAAAAAGTGAATGGGACGCTGAGAGCTCATAGCGCCGAGATCGGAGATCCCACGGGGAGGGATAGAACCAACGCGAGTTCATTCTGCATGGTGGGTGCAGGGTGGTAAGTTGGTGGGGTTGTGCAAGTTTCCAGGAGTTATTACTGTGGTTGAGATGACCCCGGGGTGAGAGCAATGTCTGCAGGGAGGTGCGAGGCCAGTTCTGGTGCTGTGTGTGCAGCTACCTTCACTTCCTCACTGCATACCAGTGGTCACTCTCTGCAGTGCTGGAGCAATGCATTAGGGCTTGTACACAACATGCACTTTCAACCCATCTGCAGCCCCCTCCTGCACATACCACCCACCCCCATTCACTACATGCCCCCCTCCTCCACATACCACCCACCCCCATTCACTACATGCCCCCCTCCTCCACATACCACCCACCACCATTCACTCTGTGCCCCCTCCTGCACATACCACCCACCCCTAGTCACTCTGTGCCCCCTCCTGCACATACCACCCACCCTCATTCACTCTGTGCCCCCTCCTGCACATACCACCCACCCCCATTCACTCTGTGCCCCCTCCTGCACATACCACCCACCCCTAGTCACTCTGTGCCCCCTGTTGCACATACCACCCACCCCTAGTCACTCCGTGCCCCCCTCCTGCACATACCACCCACCCCCATTCACACCGTGCCCCCCTCCTGCACATACCACCCACCCCCATTCACACCGTGCCCCCCTCCTGCACATACCACCCACCCCCATTCACACCGTGCCCCCCTCCTGCAGATACCACCCACCCCCATTCACACCGTGCCCCCCTCCTGCAGATACCACCCATCCTCATTCACTCCGTGCCCCCCCTCCTTCACATACCACCCACCTCCATTCACTCCGTGCCCCCCTCCTTCATACCACCCACCCCCATTCACTCCGTGCCCCCCTCCTTCATACCACAAACCCCCATTCACTCCGTGCCCCCCTCCTGCACATTCCACCCACCCCCCATTCACTCCGTGCCCCCCTCCTGCACATACCACCCACCCCCATTCACTCCATGCCCCCCTCCTTCATACCACCCACCTCCATTCACTCCGTGCCCCCCTCCTGCACATACCACCCACCCCCATTCACTCTGTGCCCCCCTCCTGCACATACCACCCACCCCCATTCACTCCGTGCCCCCCTCCTGCACATACCACCCACCCCCATTCACTCCGTGCCCCCCTCCTGCACATACCACCCACCCCCATTCACTCCGTGCCCCCCTCCTGCACATACCACCCACCCCCATTCACTCCGTGCCCCCCTCCTGCACATACCACCCACCCCCATTCACTCCGTGCCCCCCTCCTGCACATACCACCCACCCCCATTCACTCCGTGCCCCCCTCCTGCACATACCACCCACCCCTAGTCACTCTGTGCCCCCTCCTGCACATACCACCCACCCTCATTCACTCTGTGCCCCCTCCTGCACATACCACCCACCCCCATTCACTCTGTGCCCCCTCCTGCACATACCACCCACCCCTAGTCACTCTGTGCCCCCTGTTGCACATACCACCCACCCCTAGTCACTCCGTGCCCCCCTCCTGCACATACCACCCACCCCCATTCACACCGTGCCCCCCTCCTGCACATACCACCCACCCCCATTCACACCGTGCCCCCCTCCTGCACATACCACCCACCCCCATTCACACCGTGCCCCCCTCCTGCAGATACCACCCACCCCCATTCACACCGTGCCCCCCTCCTGCAGATACCACCCATCCTCATTCACTCCGTGCCCCCCCTCCTTCACATACCACCCACCTCCATTCACTCCGTGCCCCCCTCCTTCATACCACCCACCCCCATTCACTCCGTGCCCCCCTCCTTCATACCACAAACCCCCATTCACTCCGTGCCCCCCTCCTGCACATTCCACCCACCCCCCATTCACTCCGTGCCCCCCTCCTGCACATACCACCCACCCCCATTCACTCCGTGCCCCCCTCCTTCATACCACCCACCCCCCATTCACTCCGTGCCCCCCTCCTGCACATACCACCCACCCCCATTCACTCTGTGCCCCCCTCCTGCACATACCACCCACCCCCATTCACTCCGTGCCCCCCTCCTGCACATACCACCCACCCCCATTCACTCCGTGCCCCCCTCCTGCACATACCACCCACCCCCATTCACTCCGTGCCCCCCTCCTGCACATACCACCCACCCCCATTCACTCCGTGCCCCCCTCCTGCACATACCACCCACCCCCATTCACTCCGTGCCCCCTCCTGCACATACCACCCACCCCCATTCACTCCGTGCCCCCCTCCTGCACATACCACCCACCCCCATTCACTCCGTGCCCCCCTCCTTCATACCACCCACCCCCATTCACTCCGTGCCCCCCTCCTTCATACCACCCCCATTCACTCCGTGCCCCCCTCCTTCATACCACCCCCATTCACTCAGTGCCCCCCTCCTGCACATACCAACCACCCCCATTCACTCTGTGCCCCCCTCCTGCAGATACCACCCACCCCCATTCACTCCGTGCCCCCTCCTACACATACCACCCACCCCTAGTCACTCCGTGCTCCTCTCCTGCACATACCACCCACCCCCACTCACTCCGTGCCCCCCTCCTGCACATACCACCCACCCTTATTCACTCCATGTCCCTCTCCTGCACATACCACCCACCTTTATTCACTCCATGCCCCCCTCCTTCACATACCACCCACCCCCATTCACTCTGTGCCCCCTCCTGCACATACCACCCCCCTAGTCACTCTGTGCCCCCTGTTGCACATACCACCCACCCCTAGTCACTCCGTACTCCTCTCCTGCACATACCACCCACCTCTATACAATCTGTGCCCCTCTCCTGCACGAACTACCCACCGCCACACTACCTTTTCTTTCCCCCTCCCTGCCAGTCCATTTGCTTGGATTATACAATGGCTATTCCTCACCATCCAACAGTACCCCCCCCCCCCCCATGCTAGCACAAAGCCTTCTCCTTTTTATATCCCTATACAGACCAGAATCTCCCAGTTTCACTCCAGTTCTCCTCTAAGCATCCCTCATCTCCTACCCACTCCCCCCTTTTTACCCCTCCTTCTTCAGGGGTTAAGGAAGGACTCTGAGGCAGAGCATCTTACTACTGCTGCTGCTTTTGGGGGTGGGATGTGTACTGCGCCAATCTTTGCTGACCCTCCTCTCCTATCCATCCCATGCGATTGGCGCAGTACACATCCCACCCACACAAGTAGCAGCAGTAATAAGATGCTCCACCCCGGGGTTTTTCATTAACCCCTGCAAAGAGTGTGAGTAGGGCCTCATGTGTAAATTTTAGAGGAGAGGGGGGGGGTTAGATTGCGCTATGGACCACTTACTTTAAAAGATATTGAATTTATGGTGTGGAAAGTATGTAGGTTATGACAAATATAAATATGAAAAATATATAAGAAATGTGAAAAACATGTAATGTGGAAAAATAGGTAAGAGCAGCCTCTATATTAAAATTAGAATTAGCATTCACAGTGAACCATATGTATTTAAATTGTGAACAGTCTCTAGTGAGTGGCGGGATCTTCCGTGCGTAAAGGGAGAGAAGGTGGGTGATGGTTTCCAAATAGTGTTTCCCGCGTTCAGTGGTTACTTCAATAATATGCTCTCACCGGAAAAAATACCCCATCCGGGGTGGATCGACCTTCACAATATCAGCTATTGTGTCGCTCTCTGGCTTGCTTCTGGTGCAATACTGGGGGGGGGGGGGGGTCTCTCGTTTTTCCGTGAGTGTAGTAAACCACGTTGTGTATGTCAAAAGAGAGGCATATCCATAGCGTGATAACGTTTTAAAATGCATGTTTATTTAAGAAAGTGAATTAAAACGACTTACAAACGTAGATATTGCAATTGCGGTTATGTTACAGCTTTCAGGCAGGTTTAAAAGTCCCGCTCAGCTTCCTGGTTAGTGCTAGAGGTGTACGTCGTCTGGCCACGCCCTACGCGTTTCGTCACTCAGACGTCATCCGACTCCGGGTGACGTCTGAGTGACGAAACGCGTAGGGCGTGGCCAGACGACGTACACCTCTAGCACTAACCAGGAAGCTGAGCTAATTCTAATTTTTAATATTAATTTTTAATATTGTTTTTTGAT
Source organism: Lithobates pipiens (assembly GCF_037356315.1). Taxonomy (NCBI): domain Eukaryota; kingdom Metazoa; phylum Chordata; class Amphibia; order Anura; family Ranidae; genus Lithobates; species Lithobates pipiens. Next base: position 29,908,354 of record NW_027507791.1, on the reverse strand, counting down.
TTTTGCACGGCACACGTTTGTTTTTATTCACAGTGTGCTAGCTATCACGTTACTTTATCTTGATTATATTCAGCATGACTCTTTTTTTTCATAGACCAAGCACAGTCGCTACACTTTAAGGCAAGAAATAGCCACCACTTTGTGTTCTAATTCTTTATTCACTTGCATTTTAATAATTTTTTTTTAAGAATGACAGTATATGATTCGTGGCACATGTAATTTATTTGTACTTGCACTTTTACATATTGTTAGAACTATTTATGGTAAGCATTTGCCATTTAGTGGTTTTCATTGTTTTCATAATATTCATTACTTTCATTTAATTGCCAGCACGCTGGAAAATATATCCCATAAAGTTTAAAACGTACAGATTCCCAGTGGGAAAGGGTATAGCGCCAAGTCTATTTCTCCTCACCCCTTCATGTGTAAATTTTGCCTAAGGCCTCACAAAGCCTAGAGCCGCCTCTGCTAATGTATCACGAGTTGTAGATTTAAAATGTTTAGAAGGGGTTCCCCTCGAGACCGGAGAACTATTTCAAGGGTTCCTCTGTGTTGAAAAGGTTGAGAAAGGCTGCTCTAGGCCGTAAGGGTCACCTCAACTGGGGAAAACCTGGAACCACCCCGATCTCTTTGATCTGTGGAGCTCATCCCGTAGAGAGGTAGGAGCTTCAAAAGGGGGGTCAATAAAAGTGCCTTGGCAGGAGTCAGTGGGTCAGGATGTAGCCAAGCGTGGTTGTTATATTCTTTCTATTAAATTATATTATTTTATTTTCTATTGTATTCTATTCTATTCTAATGTATTTTTTTTTCGATTTTGTGAAATGGTTATATTCTTTTATTTTCTATTCAAATTTATTGTATTTGAAATCCGAATTTCAGAAGATGGTTAAATTATTTCTATTTTTTTTTATTGTATTTTTTTATTTTCTATTCTATTTTATCTTTTTTTTTTTTTTTTTCCCCTATTTTTTATCTATTTTCTTTTCTTTTCTATTCAATGATATTCTTTTCTATTCTATTCCATTTTATTCTCTTCGGAAATTTGAAAACGAATCAAATTCAAATTTCGCTGGCCGAAATTTTAGATTAGTTTAAATTTGTTATTATTGTAATTCGGATACATCTGAATTCCCTTTAAGAGAGAGTGCTCCTAATCTCAGCTGGTTACCTGTATAGAAGACACCTGGGAGCCAGAAATCTTGCCGGTTGATAGGGGATTAAAATCAGAGATGTCGCCTTCACGGCCACAACAAGAAGGGGGAAGGAGAGCAGATGTGTGTACAATGCACAGGGCCGTGTTCACCTGCAGGGGGCACCATTGTGCGGGTGTACAGAGAACAGTATGGTCACATGGTTCAGGCCTTAACACTGTACTTACCTTATTACTGGACAGTCTGCTTTATACAATTTCCTGGGTTGCTTACCGCCTTAAATCAGAACTAATTTTCAAATTTTACTTTCTCAAGATAAATTTACTTTTGCTGCAATGTTCACGTTCAATCCACAAATCACCCCCCCGCAGTACTTGTTTTCTGCCACTAGGTGTCCTCAGTCCAATGACCAACATCATTCAACCCACTTTCCCCTAAACCTAGGTCATCCCGGACAAACCCCCAACCTGTGACTGGACAGTGAAAGGAGAAGCAGCACAGCACAGGGATGGTGGGAACCCCTCATGGGCACAGCGGGGGTACAGACCCGGGAACTCAGCACAGGGATGGTGGGAACCCCTCATAATGGGCACAGCGGGTGTACAGACCCGGGAACTCAGCACAGGGGTGGTGGGGACCCCTCATAATGGGCACAGCGGGCGTACAGACCCAGGAACTCAGCACAGGGATGGTGGGGACCCCTCATAATGGGCACAGCGCACGTACAGACCCGGGAACTCAGCACAGGGATGGTGGGAACCCCTCATAATGGGCACCGTGGGTGTACAGACCCGGGAACTCAGCACAGGGATGGTGGGAACCATTCATAATGGGCACAGCGGGTGTACAGACCCGGGAACTCAGCACAGGGATGATGGGAACCCTCATAATGGGCACCGTGGGTGTACAGACCCGGGAACTCAGCACAGGGATGGCGGGAACCCCTCATAATGGGCACAGCGGGTGTACAGACCCGGGAACTCAGCACAGGGATGGTGAGAACCCCTCATAATGGGCACCGTGGGTGTACAGACACGGGAACTCAGCACAGGGATGGTGGGAACCCCTCATAATGGGCACAGCGGGTGTACAGACCTGGGAACTCAGCACAGGGATGGTGGGAACCCCTCATAATGGGCACAGCGGGTGTACAGACCTGGGAACTCAGCACAGGGATGGTGGGAACCCCTCATAATGGGCACAGCGGGTGTACAGACCTGGGAACTCAGCACAGGGATGGTGGGAACCCCTCATAATGGGCACAGCGGGTGTACAGACCCGGGAACTCAGCACAGGGATGCTGGGGACCCCTCATAATGGGCACAGCGGGTGTACAGACCCGGGAACTCAGCACAGGGATGGTGCGAACCCCTCATAATGGGCACAGCGGGTGTACAGACCCGGGAACTCAGCACAGGGATGGTGCGAACCCCTCATAATGGGCACAGCGGGTGTACAGACCTGGGAACTCAGCACAGGGATGGTGGGAACCCCTCATAATGGGCACAGCGGGTGTACAGACCCGGGAACTCAGCACAGGGATGCTGGGGACCCCTCATAATGGGCACAGCGGGTGTACAGACCCGGGAACTCGGCACAGGGATGCTGGGGACCCCTCATAATGGGCACAGCGGGTGTACAGACCCGGGAACTCAGCACAGGGATGGTGGGAACCCCTCATAATGGGCACAGCGGGTGTACAGACCCGGGAACTCGGCACAAGGATGGTGGGAACCCCTCATAATGGGCACATAATGGGAAATTTCGGATTCTCATTCTGCATTCAGTGATGATCGGTACCTGGATCCCCCTCCCTCTCCCCCCTCCTTGGCTCCGCCCTTATCCCTCCCCCAGTCTATTTAAGCAGAGTGTTGGGTGAGTTCAGTATCTGATCACAAGTCGATCAGCAACTAGGAACACCGAGGGATCGCAGCGCCATGGGTGAGACTCTTCATCAGCCCCCTCCACCTTCTCTCTTATTCTCCTCTTTCTGGCTTTCTGTGGTGTCCTATAGGGAGGTTCTCTTTTCCTCCATTGTCTGACAGCCTGATGAGTGATTGCAGCGTGTGTGGAGGGGAGAAGAGTCCCCCCCCCCGGCTGTCATGCTGATCTGTTGGCTTCCAAGTGACCTGAAACATGCAGACGGGGGGAGTTGTAACTTCACTGGCTGCATGCTTGTTGCCCTGTCATGGGGGCGTCCCGGAGGCTGCGCTGCCTTCTGACCCCCCCAGGCTGATACACGGATTGGGGGGGGGGGGGGTTAGGCAGGTTGGGAGTGTTCTGGCTTCACTTGCTTGCTTGTGAGGAGGGGTGGGGGGGTGTTGAAGCCACAGCCAGGCGGGTGGCATTTTTCGGAAGGTCCAAGAACAGAGAATGAGGTCCCGGGACACGGAACTCCTCTGACGCCCCAACCAGCATGTGGCAAGTGAAATCACAACTCCTGATTGGCTAGTGAGTGGATCCCCCCCCCCCCCCCCGACAGCCAGGCAAATGGCATTGTGAAGTGGGGAGCACATCATTTAAGGCGCCCCTCCCCCGACGGGTATCCGGGCAGTGAGCAGGGGCAACCCACCAATGAGGGGGAGCAGTCACAGGTGAGCGTCCAATCACAGGTGAGCATTCGATCACAGACGAGCAACCAATCCTAAGTGTCCGATCCAGGCCAGGTGAGCGTCCAATCACAGGTGAGTGTCCAGGGTTTGAAGAAGCTGATTGGCTCCCATGCACAGCTGTACCGGGTTTTGTACCCTCCAGTTTTAGGAATCCTGATTATGAGGTCACTTTAGCGTTCCTTACCCCTCCCCCGTCCATTGAGGGTCTATAGACCCTTTAGGCATGCTGAAATGACCTCCTATAGTAATAATGGCTGAGGGGTCACTTTAGCGTTCCTTCTACATCACCCATCCACTGGGGGTTCCAGCCACTCGAGACACGCTGAAATGACCTGAGAGGCCACTCCGGCATGCCGGCACCATACTTCGGGGTGTGTTGGAAGAAGTTTGCTGGATGGGATGTTGGAATGACTGAGGACAGGAGAGCTCCGGGGCATTCAGAACGTCCCAAATAAGATAACATCGTGTAAAGCGGGCGATGCCGCCAGATTTTGGGCGTGGGTTGCAATATCAGGGCGGTTCCACCCATCACCCCAAACGCCCCGACCTGGGATATTCTGTTACCTGTCTGAGGCTCCGGGAGATCTACACACCCAACCTACCCGTGTGACGGGCCGTGTACTGAAGAATGGTACAGACTGCGGAATTTCCACTGCTGGTTACTCAGCAATCTCACTCAGTGCCCAGAGCCGCTGCTGACCCCTATAGAGCCCCCTATAGAGCCCCCTATAGAGCCCCCTATAGAGCCCGGACTGACCGAAAAAACCTCCTTCTGCCGACCCGACCGCGCCGATCCCGGCGTCCAATCCGCTGAGTCATAGAGGAATCCCAACAAAGATCCGACTGTAACATTTCATCATGTTCTGATCCGATGGATCAATTTATAGATCAATCCCATTTATCAATTTATAGCTAATCAATCCCCCTACACATGATTTATCAGAATCCACGAGGATTGGATATTGCTGTCAGCCACACCCCCTTTTCTGTTCATATAACAAGCGCCCCCTTCCCTTTATTCCCATAGGGGGCGCTCCTTCCCTCTATTCACATAGGGGGGCGCCCCTTCCCTCTATTCCCATAGGGGGGCACCCCTTCCCTTTATTCCCATAATCTCTTGTGTTGGCATCTATAGCGTGCTCTTGTGCCAGCCCTGTAATCTTGCCCCACGCAGAGCAATCTTACATGGCAGAAGCCAATACCCTGTGTGCCCCTCCCAGAGTCTGCACAATTTTTTACCTGCCGACTGCTGGCACACCGCATCCTACCACCTAATCCACCTACCTTCCGCAGCCACCCGACCATCCGCAGCCACCCGACCGCCTGACCCACCCTACTACCCGCAGCCACCCACCATGCTACCACCTGACCGCACACAGCCACCCTACCACCCGTGGCCACCCTCCATTCTACCGCCTGATCCACCTGACCGCCCCCAGCCACCCGCCACCTCACTGCATAACCGCCCGCAGCCACCCACCACCCTACCGCCTTATCCACCTAACTGCCCGCAGCCACCCACCACCCTACCGCCTGCAGCCTGACCCACCCTACCGCCTGACCGCTGGCAGACACCTACCGCCCGCAGCCTGACCCACCTGACTGCTGGCAGACACCTACCGCCTGCAGCCACCCACCCTACTACCTGACCGCCTGCAGCTACCCACCCTACCACCTGACCCACCTGACCGCCTGCAGCCTGACCCACCCTACTGCCTGACCGCTGGCAGACTCCTACCGCCTGCAGCCTACCACCTGACCCACCTGACCGCTTGCAGCCACCCACCCTACTACCTGACCCACCTGACCGCCTGCAGCCTGACCCACCCTACCGCCTGACCGCTGGCAGACACCTACCGCCTGCAGCCACCCACCTGACCGCCTGCAGCCACCCACCCTACCACCTGACCGCCTGCAGCCTGACCCACCCTAACGCCTGACCGCTGGCAGACACCTCCTGCCTGCAGCCACCCACCCTACCACCTGACCGCCTGCAGCCACCCACCCTACTACCTGACCCACCTGACCGCCTGCAGCCTGACCCACCCTACAGCCTGACCGCTGGCAGACACCTACCGCCTGCAGCCACCCACCTGACCGCCTGCAGCCACCCACCCTACTACCTGACCCACCTGACCGCCTGCAGCCTGACCCACCCTACAGCCTGACCGCTGGCAGACACCTACCGCCTGCAGCCACCCACCTGACCGCCTGCAGCCACCCACCCTACTACCTGACCCACCTGACCGCCTGCAGCCTGACCCACCCTACCGCCTGAACGCCCACAGCCACCCAACCTACCCACCTTACAGCTTGATCCACCTTACCGCCCGCAGCCACCCACCATGCTACCGCCTCACCCACTGTAAGGAATCCTCGTCGCACCCCGCTCAAGTGCTTCTGTCAGTACACGGCTTCCTCCAATCTGCACCCTCAGATATCAGATATTACAGCCACATATTGTAACCAAGCTCCAAAACTAGACTAGCTCAGTTAATCAGCTTTAACATGGACTGTTTATTTTGAGATCTCACACAAATATATACAGGGGAACCTTAGATTATGAGTATAATCAGTTCCAGAAGAATGCTTTTAAACCAAAGCACTCATATATCAAAGCGAGTTTCCCCATAGAAGTCAATGGAAACGAAAATAATTTGTTTCACATTGACTTCTATTGTATTCAGAACCGCATTTGGCCGGGGGGGGGGTTTGCCAGAGAGACTCGGAAATGATCGGATGCACTCGGGGAAACACTCGGAAACTGAGTATTTCCGAGTGCATCCGAACGGCTCTGAGTGTCACCGGTGCCACCGCCTCTGGCCAAATGCGGTACTGCACACCGCAGAGGCTTGAATCCGGCTCGTTTTGTGAGACAATACTCACAAACCGAGTCAGGATGTTTTAAAAGTAATAGCTCGTATTGTGAAATGCTCGTTAACCCGCGTTACTCGCAATCCGAGGTATTACTGTACCCCAGGATGACAATACAAACTATAACCAGAAACCTAATTAACATTAACTGATTAACTAATCGTTTAGACAGCCTAGGTGACTCCGAGATATGACCTTTCAGGGCAGACTTCCCGTCTTTTAGCTCTGAAGACACAACACACATTATCATCAATATAAACACAGAAAACCTTCTCACAATAGCAGAAGATAATTACAATTAACAATATAAACAGTGATCTCCCCCCTCCTCAGCCTAATAGGCAACAAATTATAATAGAAGTCGGCCCCTCTCCTACATTGTACAAAGAGGCCAATGTGATTGGCTCTTTCAATTAACATGTTGAGTTCAGAATCAAACAAACCAGAAATAATCTTTATATCCTGGGAGATATTGGGGATAAATTATTGTCCCATTTTAAGTAATCCAAGATATATTTTCTCAGTCACCCTGTGCCCCTAATAGACACAGGGTGACTTGGACATAGGAGGTGCATGGGGAGCTGAAACAAGGGTTTCCCAACCTTTGCAAGGGATTCTGGGTTCCACAGGCCCCCGCGTCACACTCACCCTACCGCCTGACCACCCGCAAACACCCACCACCTTACTGCCTGGCTCGTCTTACCGCCTGATCCACCCTACCATCTGCAGCCACTTGACTCACCCACAACCCTACCACCATGCCACTCACCTTACCGCCTGATCCACCCTACTGCCTGACCGCCCTCAGGCACCTACCGCCTGGCTGCCCGCAGCCACCCACCACCTTACCGCCTGACTCGCCCACAACCCTACCACCATGCCACACACCATGTTACTGTTTGACTCACCTAACCGCCTGATCCACCCTACTGCCTGACCACCCGCAGCCACCTACCACCTGACTCACCCACCACCCTACCGCCTGACCGCCCTCAAGCACCCACCACCTTGCCGCCTGATTCACCTTGCCGCCTGGCTCACTCTACAGCCTGCAGCCGCCTGACTCACCCACAACCCTACCACCATGCTACCGCTTGATCCACCCTACTGCCTGACCACCCACAGCCACCCACCACCCTACCGCCTAACTCACCCACCACCCTACCGCCTGAACCAACTGACCACCGGCAGCCACCCACCACCCAACCGCCCAACCCACCCTACCACCTGACCCACCCTACCGCCTGACTCACCCACCGCCCTACCACCATGCTACCGTACAACTCGCCTTACCGCCTGAACCACCCTACCACCTGACCGCTCGCAGCCACCCACCACCATGCTACCGTCTCACTCACCTTACCGCCTGGTCCACCCTACTGCCTGACTGCCCGCAGCCACCCACCGTGCTACTGCCTGACTCGCCTTACCACCTGATCCACCTTACTGCTTGACCACCCACCACCCTACTGCCTGACCGCCTGCAGCTGCCTGATCCACCCAAACGCTTGACTGCCCATAGCCACCCACCAACCTACCGCCTGATCCACCCTACCACCTGACTGCCTGCAGCCACCCACCATGCTACTGCCTGATCCACCTGACTGCCCGCAGCCACCTACCACCTGATCCACCCTCCACCCTACCGCCTGACTCACCTTACCGCCTGATCCACCCTACCACCTGCAGCCGTCTGACTCGCCCACAACCCTACCACCATGCCACCCACTATGCTACCATCTGACTCGCCTTACCGCCTGATCCACCCTACTGCCTGATGGCCACTGCCTGCAGCCACCTACCACCTGATTCAACCGCCACCCTGCCGCATGACCGCCCACAACCACCCACCACCTTGCCGCCTGACTCACTCTGCAGCCTCCTGACCCACCCACATCCCTACCACCATGCTACTGCCTGATCCACCTTACTGCCTGACTGCCCGCAGCCACCCACCATGCTACTGCCTTATTTCCCTTACGGCCCGATCCACCTGACTGCCTGCAGCCACCTACCGCCTGATCCACCCTACAGCCCACAACCACCCTCCTCCCCACCCCCTGACTCACCCACCACCATGCCACCGACCATGCTACCACATGACTCACCTTACTGTCTGATCCACCCTACAGCCTGACCGCCCGCAGCCACCCACCGCCTGACTCGCCCACCATCCTACTGCCTGCAACCACCCACCACTTTGCCGCCTGACTCACCTTGCTGTCTGACTCACTCTACCACCAGCTGCCGCCTGACTCACCCACAACCCTACCACCATGCTACCGTCTGACTCACCTTACCGCCTGATCCACCCTACTGCCTGACCTCCCGCAGCCACCCACAACCCTACCGCCTGACCCACCCTACTGCTTGACTCGCCTTACCTCCTGATCCACCTTACCGCCTGCAGCCAACTAATCCACCTTACCGCCTGACTGCCTGTAGCCACCCAACACCCTACCGCCTGATCCACCCTACCACCTGAATGCTCGCAGCCACCCACCCTACCGCCTGACCCACCTGACTGCCCGCAGCCACCCACCATGCTACCGCCTGATCCACCCTACCGCCTGCAGCCGCCTTACTCGCCCACCACCCTACCACCATGCCACCCATCATGCTACCATCTGACTCGCCTTACTGCCTGATCCACCCTACCACCGGACTGTCCGCAGCCACCTACCACCCTACCGCCTGATCCATTCTACCGCCAGCAGCCACCCTTCACCCTACTGCCTGATCCACCATATCACCTGACCGCCCCCCCCCCCCCCCCAGTCACCCACCACTCTACCACCTTACTTACCCACCACTAGGGATGAGCCGAACACTGGCGGCCTTATATAGTGTGGGGGCGTGTACTAAACCCTCTGAGCTATAATTGGCCATAGGAAACCTGCCTGTGGCCAATCATGGCTCTCCTCGCTGCCGGCACTGTGATTGGCCAAGCATGCGGGGTCACAGTGCATGCTTGGCCAATCATGAGCCAGCAATGCACTGCGATGGTGTAGTGCATTGTGGGCCGTTCATGCCACACGAATTTGGTGCGAACGGCCCACAAAGTTCTGAATTCGCAGAACAGACGAACGGCTGATGTTCAAGTCGAACACCGAGCTCATCCCAACCCACCACCATGCTACCGCATGACTCACCTTCTCATCTGATCCACCCTACCGCCTGATGCCCGCAGCCACACACCACCCTACCGCCTGACTTACCCACCACCATGCCACCCACCATGCTACCGCATGACTCACCTTCTCATCTGATCCACGCTACCGCCTGATGCCCGCAGCCACCCACCACCCTACCGCCTGACTTACCCACCACCATGCCACCCACCATGCTACCGCATGACTCACCTTCTCATCTAAACCACCCTACCGCCTGATGCCCGCAGCAACTCGCCACCAAGGTACAAAGACTGATGTGACCGGCTCAGTGATCTCTGTACAGCACTGCGGTATATGTCAGAGCTATATAAATATATAATAATAATAATAGCGTGTGACTGTGGGGGGGGGGGGGGGCATTAGAGTGTAAGCTCCTCTGTACAGAGAATAATGTGATTGGCTCAGTGTTCTCTGTACAGCACTGCGGTATATGTCAGAGCTATGGGGGCATCTTGTGACCAGTTCTTGTTGTTTATTGCTTTCCAGCTACTAAGTTTGGATCACATGGACCCGGGCACAAGTCTCCTCTGGATGCCATGAAAGGTAGGGCCCCTTGCTGTGAGCCCGGGGGGGTGGGGGGGGGTGGGGGTCAAAGAATCGGAGTACAGCAGTAGGACTTTAGTGTAGATATTTTGAATATATTGGCAGGCCCTCTTTGCTGGGATCCCCGGTTTCAGCTCTGCCCTCTGTAGGTAAGACAGAGGCAATATGTGAACTGAGGCTGCTGTCTCACTCAGAGGCACTGTGAAAGAGCCTGCTGAATCTTGGAGCAGCTTAGATTCAGGCAGTTCTAAGTTCTGCAGCATTTTCTGGGTAGAACCAAATTAGGTTGCTGTTTCTTCCCACGAACTTGAACCTCTTTTATGACCCGGGGGTTATCTGGCCCTCCCGCAGCCACCTACCACCTGACTCACCCACCACCCTACCGCCCGCAACCACCCACCGCCTGACTCACCCACCACCCTACCACCATGCTACCGCCTGATCCACCTTACTGCCTGACTGCCCGCAGCCTCCCACCATGCTACTGCCTTACTTGCCCTACCGCCTGACTGCCCACAGCCACCTACCGCCTGATTCACCCTACCGCCCGCAACCACCCTACTGCCTGACTCACCCACCACCATGCTACTGCATTACTCACCTTACTGCCTGATCCACCCTACGGCCTGACCGCCCGCAGCCACCTACCGCCTGACTCACCCACAACCCTACCACCATGCCACCGTCTGACTTACCTTACCGCCTGATCCACCTACTGCCTGACCTCCCGCAGCCACCCACAACCCTACCGCCTGACCCACCCTACTGCTTGACTCGCCTGACCGCCCACAGCCACCCACCACCTTACCGCCTGATCCACCCTACTGCCTGACCTCCCGCAGCCACCCACAACCCTACCGCCTGACCCACCCTAACTGCTTGACTCGCCTTACCACCTATAGCCACCCCAACACCCTACCGATAGATCCACCCTACCACCTGAACGCTCGCAGCCACCCACCCTACCGCCTGACCCACCTGATTGCCCACAGCCACCCACCATGCTACCACCTGATCCACCCTACCGCCTGTAGCTGGCTTACTCACCCACCACCCTACCACCATGCCACCCATCAGGCTACTGCCTGATTCACCCTACAACCGGACCGTCCGCAGCCCCCTACCACCCTATCGCCTGATCCATTCTACTGCCAGCAGCCACCCTCCACCCTACTGCCTGATCCACCATATCGCCTGACCACCATCGCAGCCACCCACCACCCTACCGCCTGACTTACCCCCCCACCATGCCTCCCACCATGCTACCGCATGACTCACCTTCCCATCTGATCCACCCTACCGCCTGATACCCGCAGCCACCCACCACCAAGGTACAAAGACTGATGTGATTGGCTCAGTGTTCTCTGTACAGCACTGCAGGATATGTCAGAGCTATGGGGGCATCTTGTGACCAATTCTTGTTGTTTATTGCTTTCCAGCTAAGTGTGGATCACATGGACCCGGATACAAGTCTCCTCTGGATGCCATGAAAGGTAGGGGGGGGGGATGGGGGTTGAAGAATCAGAGTACAGCTGTAGGCCTTTAGTGTAGATATTTTGAATATGTGACGGGTCCTCTTTGCTGGGTTCCCCGGTTTCAGCTCTGCCCTCTGTAGGTAAGAGAGAGGCAAGAACTGAGGCTGCTGTCTCACTCAGAGGCACTGTGAAAGGACCTGCTGAATCTTGGTGAGGCTCAGATTCAGGCAGTTCTAAGTTCTGCAGCATTTTTTGGGTAGAACCAAATTAGGTTCCTTTTTTTCTTCCCACCAAGAATAAGAAGTTGAACCTCTTTTATGACCCGGGGGTTATCTGTGGCCCTTAGCTTATGTGGCCCCCCTGTATCCCTCCACTCACCATGTCTGTCCTGTACAGGCCCCAGAGAGGAGCTGATCTACGTCCCCTGCATCTACCGCAACACCGGCAACAACAAGCCTGACTACCTGGCCACTGTGGATGTGGACCCAAATCCCCCCATTACTCCCAGGTGAGGCTCATGTACTTCATAGCATGTTTGTTCCTCGGGGGGAGGGGCCTGAGACTACATTCACCACTAATGAAGGGGCCGTCCCACCCAAAAGGTATATTTTGGTTACAGATGGAGTGTGGGTTGGAATTTTCCGATCTGTTTTGGTGAACACAACGTTGAGATTTGTGTGGGCGGGCACAGCCGGGTAGGTATCCTACAGGTGAGGTTCCGGATACCAGCTATGACTCGCCCTGCTCCTCCTTCCAGGTCATCCACCGCCTGCCGATGCCCAACCTGAACGATGAGCTCCACACTGCGGCTGGAACACCTGCAGCAGCTGCTTCGGGGACGTCAACAAAGTCCGGGACAAGCTCGTCCTCCCCTCCCTCATCACCTCCCCGCATCTACGTGGTGGACGTGCGCACCGACCGCCGGGCCCCCCGCATCCACAAGGTGGGCACCCTCCAATCAGCTTGTCCGGTCCTCTCTGTCCATTTACTAGCTCATCTTTCCTCTAAATAAACCGTCCCGGTGAGGGGGGCGCCATCTCCTCCCTCCTATTACCTGGATGTAGGGCCGGGACAAGGGGTGGGCATGAGGGAAGGTGGCCCTGGGCGTAGTGAAGAAAATATGGGCACAGGGTGGTACACCCATGCTATGGCATGTATTATTAGTGGGGGAGGGGGCCCAATTCTGCATTTTTTTTTTTTTTACCCTGGGGGCTGGACGACCCTGTCCCAGTACTGCCCGGCTGTGACCTGACCGGGATTCTCCTCTCTACAGGTGGTGGAGCCGGAGGAAGTCCACAAGAAGTGTGGCTTGGCGTACCTGCACACCCCGCACTGCCTGGGCAGTGGAGAGGTCATGATCAGCGCTATGGGGGACACCGACGGGAACGGCAAAGGTGAGCGCCATCTTCTACGCCCGGTGGGGCTCCGGGTTTAATTTTTGGCCCGGAGCATTTCTTGTCTTTTTTGTTTTTTAAAGTCTTCTTGACCTTTCCATGACGAAAACGTCAACCGAATTCTGTATCTCAGGAAGCTTCGTGCTGCTGGATGGAGAGACGTTCGAGGTGAAGGGGACCTGGGAGGTGGAGGGCAACGCTACGCCCTTCGGCTACGACTTCTGGTACCAACCGCGCCAGAAAGTCATGGTCAGCTCTGAGATGGGAGCGCCGAAGATCTTCACCAAAGGGTTCAACATAGAGGACCTGAAAGCGGGTAAGAGGGTTGCAGAAGGGTAAAAGGGGCAAAGATCAGTATATTACAGATAGGATTACTGGGAGCCAAATTCATCCATTACTACCCCCCCCCCCCCATCCCTCTATTATACCCTAATCCCCCCTCTGTCCTTCTATTATACCCCAATCCCCCCTCTGTCCTTCTATTGTAGCAAGGTCCCGGGGCCCCTTTGGTCTAATGAGAACCTCCAGAGTTGGGGACAGCCGACATCCTTCTGTGTAGATTGGGTTACAAGACATGGTGGGTGCAATGCAAGGTAGATTCATGGGCGCCAGACGCTTCTTGAATGCAAAGAGATTTGATTTCTCTTGAGCAGAACTGTGGGAGAGCTGGTTGGGGCCAGGACACCCTTTAGTAGTTGCAATGTTAATTGGCAGACTCCGAGACTTCTACAGGTAGACAGCCATGCGGGGAAAGGCACCCAGCAGGACACCACGTCTGGATGTGTAGGATTGCTGTCTCCTATGGCAACAGTCTTAGTGGTCCCCAGTAATAAGGTGGTTGGTCCCTTAATGGCCACAGCTTCCCCCTCTACCCCCCCCGACCACGACAGGTTCTCCGGCCGGCAGAATTGTCACTTATGTTTGGGCTGCAAGCTGCAGTCCCAACCCTACGCTGCTCTCTTGCTTCTGGATAGGACCTCAGACAGCCTAGCAAACAGATGTCCCCGGGATAGGCCTCAGGCTCTGGCCTAGCAGCCCGGGGCAGAACAACACACGTCCACCCAGACAGCCGTCCAAATGGCACAGAACCCCCCGATCACCCAAATAAATAGGCTCTCCCAGCAGGTCAAGGGACCCAAGAAGATCCCTGCCCATTGACCAAGATACCCTATCTATCTGTCCTTGCAATGCCCTTTTCTTATCTAATGCTGCCAGATACCCCGGCCACCTAGCGAAAGAAGAGAGAAGTGGAGCAATTACAGACTTCGGGTGAAATCAATTGATCCCTAGCAATTGGCCAAGTCAACTATACCTGGCAGGTAAAGCTAAGAGCAACCCTGCCTAGACATCAGGGTGCTACATCTTCCCCCCCCCCCCCTGCCTACAAAACTACGTCTCGGAGTTTGCAAAAATAATTTGAGCTCTCAAGCCTGAGAGTGAATGTCCTGCCAAAAACTGGGAGGGGTGGGGAAACAGGAAAGGAATAACAACAAGTAATGCACATAGCATATCACAGAAAATAAACATGCATGAGCCAATGGTGGGTCACACAGGGTAGATAAAATACAGGAATTATATATACAGTTTAACGTGTGGTGTACCACCCAACTGGTTAAGGGAGAATATCTACATACCTATATCCAAACCATCTAATATGTACAGTAATAAAGAGCATGAATATTTATTTACCATTATCTATGTCTGATCACCTCTGTCCTTCTATTACACCCCAATCCTCCCCTCTGTCCTTCTATTATACCCCAATCCTCCCTCTGTCCTTCTATTATACCCCAATCCTCCCTCTGTCCTTCTATTATACCCCAATCCTCCCTCTGTCCTTCTATTATACCCCAATCCCCCCTCTGTCCTTCTATTATACCCCAATCCTCCCTCTGTCCTTCTATTATACCCCAATCCTCCCCTCTGTCCTTCTATTATACCCCAATCCCCCCCTCTGTCCTTCTATTATACCCCAATCCCCCCCTCTGTCCTTCTATTATACCCCAATCCTCCCCTCTGTCCTTCTATTATACCCCAATCCTCCCTCTGTCCTTCTATTATACCCCAATCCCCCCTCTGTCCTTCTATTATACCCCAATCCTCCCCTCTGTCCTTCTATTATACCCCAATCCTCCCTCTGTCCTTCTATTATACCCCAATCCCCCCTCTGTCCTTCTATTATACCCCAATCCTCCCTCTGTCCTTCTATTATACCCCAATCCCCCCTCTGTCCTTCTATTACACCCCAATCCTCCCCTCTGTCCTTCTATTATACCCCAATCCTCCCTCTGTCCTTCTATTATACCCCAATCCTCCCCTCTGTCCTTCTATTATACCCCAATCCTCCCCTCTGTCCTTCTATTATACCCCAATCCTCCCCTCTGTCCTTCTATTATACCCCAATCCTCCCTCTGTCCTTCTATTATACCCCAATCCTCCCTCTGTCCTTCTATTATACCCCAATCCTCCCTCTGTCCTTCTATTATACCCCAATCCCCCCTCTGTCCTTCTATTATACCCCAATCCTCCCTCTGTCCTTCTATTATACCCCAATCCTCCCTCTGTCCTTCTATTATACCCCAATCCCCCCTCTGTCCTTCTATTATACCCCAATCCTCCCTCTGTCCTTCTATTATACCCCAATCCCCCCTCTGTCCTTCTATTACACCCCAATCCTCCCCTCTGTCCTTCTATTATACCCCAATCCTCCCTCTGTCCTTCTATTATACCCCAATCCTCCCCTCTGTCCTTCTATTATACCCCAATCCTCCCCTCTGTCCTTCTATTATACCCCAATCCTCCCCTCTGTCCTTCTATTATACCCCAATCCCCCCTCTGTCCTTCTATTACACCCCAATCCCCCCTCTGTCCTTCTATTATACCCCAATCCCCCCTCTGTCCTTCTATTATACCCCAATCCCCCCCTCTGTCCTTCTATTATACCCCAATCCCCCCCTCTGTCCTCCTATTATACCCCAATCCTCCCCTCTGTCCTTCTATTATACCCCAATCCTCCCCTCTGTCCTTCTATTATACCCCAATCCTCCCCTCTGTCCTTCTATTATACCCCAATCCTCCCTCTGTCCTTCTATTATACCCCAATCCTCCCCTCTGTCCTTCTACTATACCCCAATCCTCCCCTCTGTCCTTCTATTACACCCCAATCCTCCCCTCTGTCCTTCTATTATACCCCAATCCTCCCCTCTGTCCTTCTATTATACCCCAATCCTCCCCTCTGTCCTTCTATTATACCCCAATCCCCCCTCTGTCCTTCTATTATACCCCAATCCTCCCCTCTGTCCTTCTATTATACCCCAATCCTCCCCTCTGTCCTTCTATTATACCCCAATCCTCCCTCTGTCCTTCTATTATACCCCAATCCCCCCTCTGTCCTTCTATTACACCCCAATCCTCCCCTCTGTCCTTCTATTATACCCCAATCCTCCCTCTGTCCTTCTATTATACCCCAATCCTCCCCTCTGTCCTTCTATTATACCCCAATCCTCCCCTCTGTCCTTCTATTATACCCCAATCCTCCCCTCTGTCCTTCTATTATACCCCAATCCCCCCTCTGTCCTTCTATTACACCCCAATCCCCCCTCTGTCCTTCTATTATACCCCAATCCCCCCTCTGTCCTTCTATTATACCCCAATCCCCCCCTCTGTCCTTCTATTATACCCCAATCCCCCCCTCTGTCCTCCTATTATACCCCAATCCTCCCCTCTGTCCTTCTATTATACCCCAATCCTCCCCCTCTGTCCTTCTATTATACCCCAATCCTCCCCTCTGTCCTTCTATTATACCCCAATCCTCCCCTCTGTCCTTCTATTATACCCCAATCCTCCCCTCTGTCCTTCTATTATACCCCAATCCTCCCCTCTGTCCTTCTATTATACCCCAATCCCCTCCTCTGTCCTTCTATTATACCCCAATCCTCCCTTTGTCCTTCTATTATACCCCAATCCTCCCCTCTGTCCTTCTATAATACCCCAATCCTCCCCTCTGTCCTTCTATTATACCCCAATCCCCTCCTCTGTCCTTCTATTATACCCCAATCCTCCCCTCTGTCCTTCTATTATACCCCAATCCCCCCCTCTGTCCTTCTATTATACCCCAATCCTCCCCTCTGTCCTTCTATTATACCCCAATCCCCCCCTCTGTCCTTCTATTATACCCCAATCCCCCCTCTGTCCTTCTATTATACCCCAATCCTCCCCTCTGTCCTTCTATTATACCCCAATCCTCCCCTCTGTCCTTCTATTACACCCCAATCCCCCCCTCTGTCCTTCTATTACACCCCAATCCTCCCCTCTGTCCTTCTATTATACCCCAATCCTCCCCTCTGTCCTTCTATTATACCCCAATCCTCCCCTCTGTCCCTCCTACTATACCACAACCCCCCCTGTCCTTCTATTATACCCCAATCACCTCTCCGCCCCCAGTCATGTGACCCTTGCTCCTCCAATCACCTTCTTGCTCTATACTAGGACACTACGGTCAGAGTATCCACGTGTGGGATTGGACGAAGCGCACCCGCATACAGACGCTGGACCTGGGGGCAGACGGACTGATTCCTATGGAGCTCCGATTCCTGCACAACCCGGACGCTACACAGGGATTCGTCGGCTGCGCGCTCGGCTCCTCCATCTTCCGCTTCTACAAGACGCCGGTGAGTGGCTGTGTGGGGGATGGGGGGCCCAATCTGTAGTGCTCGTGTGTTAACAAAGAGCATGCTGATAGGAGGAGAGAGCATAGTGATGGAGAGAGGAGCTCCGAGGGGGTGGGTTGAATAATATTGGCCACTTTGAAGACTGAGGACAGGTGGAAAAGGTGTATTGCGGAGGACACCCTCTCCGCTTTTTTTTTTTTTTTTTTTTTAAACTTTATTTCTATTTTAAAATGTACATTATGTGAAGGAGCGGATGACAGATCTGTACTGATACCTGCTGTATGATTTTTATTTTTTTTACCCCTACAGGATGAAAAGTGGGCGGCTGAGAAGGTCATCCAGGTGCCACAAAAGAAGGTGGAGGGCTGGGCGATGCCGGAGATGCCAGGTGAGTGGCTGTCTGATGAACCTGATTGGGTGAGAGAATAACTCCGCCCCCACCCAACTGCAGCCATAAGGAAATCCTCCGGTTGTAGCGGCTCCTCTGCAAGACTAAAATGTCTTCCTCTGATTTCACCGCACACTGTGAGCTTCTCACAATGTGCATCAGAAGCTGCAGCAAGTCAGAGCCCCGCCCTCCTTTTCTCGCTGGAGGACGTCCAGCATCATCTATTTCAGCGTACCAGGCCCCGCCCCCCCCTTTCATCAGTTCTTCCAATCACGGAGGCTTCCGCATTACATGTGGGCGTCGCCTATGCAAATACAGTCCTGCCTAGGAACGCCCACTCCTCCCAGACTGACACCCCGACCATCGAGGGGGGTGGGGGGGGGATTTTGATATTTGCATAACTCCTCCCACCGCTTGCCTCAGGGCTTTTAAAAGGAGTTGCTGGGATGTGTCCAGGAAGCCCCTCCCACCAGCGTGCAGAATGAGAATTATAATTTTTTTCTTTTTTTTCCCTCGATTTTCGTTATTTCAATAATTTTGTTTAGATGAATAAATTTTCATTTATTTGTTTTCTAATTCAATTAAAATTTTCCACATTCGGTCAAACTGATTTTAAATTTGACCAAATCTGGAAAATTCTAATCGACATGACTTCGCCGGGGTCACGCGGAACGGTTCGGAGCCGTTCAGAAATACTCCGTTTTCCGACTTCAGCCGAGCTGTCCTCGAGTATTTTCGAGGCTCTCCAGCGCCTACCCCCCAACCTCTGGCCACATGCGGTATTACATGTAATGGAAGTCATGTGGAACTAATTATCTTCGTTTCCATTGACTTCTATGGGGAAACTCGCATTGATATGCGAGTGCTTTGGATTACAAGTGTTCTCCTGGAACGGATTAATCTCCTAATCCAAGGTTCCACTGTATATTCTTTCTATTGCATGTGTTTTTATTTATTTCTATTTTATTCATATTTTTTATTTTTTTATTATTATATTGAAAATTCGAGTTTCAGAAGATGGTTATATTTCTCTCTCTTTCTCTCTATATCTATATCTCTATCTATATACACACACGTATATACGGGACTCTGGCTGGGGAGAACAGACATCGGACTGAGCGACAATGCATGGAGCAGGAGAGGGGTACTCTGAGGAGCCGGCCAAGGACGCGGGTCATGCGGGGAATGCACAACTAAAGAGCAGCCAGTGCGATAGTCAAGCATGGAGCTCTGCTAGTCACCCTCCACCTCCAGCCACCTGTGTGCATGGTGCACTGGTACCCCTAGCTGCCTATGCTGTTGCCGGCCATATGTAGAGGGGGCTGCATGGGGCCCCCTGCATCACAGGGCCCAGTTGCGGTCGCGACTGCTGCACCCCCTATAGTTACGCCCCTGGGAACAATCCTTTAATTCCCGACTCGACTACGCAAACTCCCCTCTACATAGGACTACCCCAATATGAACTTTGCGCGCTTACAACTCATCCAAAACACGGCGGCAAGACTGATGAACAGGGAAAAAAAAACAAAAACCTGGGAATCCATCTCCCCTTCCCTGAGGAGCCTACATTGGCTAACCGTAAAAAGAATCGGATCGCATTCAAGACCCTCGGCCTCACCCCCACAAATGCGTACAAGGAAACGCCCCTCAATACCTACGCGAGAAAATAAAACGCTACACACCCACTTCGCAAGTTTTCGATCATCTAACCAAAACGTCCTCCTCGTTCCCAAATCCCGCTACGAATAAAAAAGGAGAACGAAGATTCGCAGTCCAAGGACCACGGCTGTGGAACGCTCTACCGACTTACATCTGCATGGAGGAAAACCATCGGGCCTTCAGGAAAAAAACTCAAGACCCGTCTCTTCTAAGAAGCAGGACAACACAGGACGAATCCAGCGCCTTGGGGCGATTCAGTTTCGCATACAAATCATTCATTCACCCTTTTTGCTTCTCCTAATGTCTAGAGATATTTCCCCAAATCCTGGACCGCCATCATTTTATTTTTTGGCCAACATACCCGGCCGGCACCCCCCCAGCAGCCGCAATCTACACAATCTCATTTCCATTCCTCTTCTGCCTAGAACCAGCCTCCCCCCTTCTCCTGTGCCCCTTTGGAATGCCCACTCTTTTTTTGCAACAAAATTACCACCGTCCATGACCTATTTATCACAAACTCCTTCAACCTACCGTATTTATCGGTGTATAAAATCGGGGGAAAATCATGGGTGCGTGTTATACGCCGATCGCCCGCCGATCTGCGCTGTCTGTGGAGCGCCGCCGACAATTACCGAGCTGAGCCGAGTGTACTGTGTACTCGGCTCCGCTCTCAGCCACGCCCAGTCCCGCCTCCTAGCCTTTACGTCCCTCCATTGGCCCGGTGTTGTGTCCATCACAGGAGCCAGGACAAGGGGCGGGACGGGGGCGTTACTGCGAGTAGCCCGAGTACCCTCGGCTCGGTCTATGTCGGCGGCGGGAGGAGCCGAAGATGTCGGCGGCGGGAGGAGCCGAAGATCGCGGCGGGAGGAGCCGAAGATGGCGGTGGTAAATTTAAAACTTACCATACTGCAATTTTGTGGAAGGCTGCAGGGGGACAGTGTAGGGCTGCAGGGGGACAGTGGAAGGCTACATTGATGGGCATTTAAAATGTAAGGTTTTTTTCCTTAAACTTCCCTCCTAAACTTGGGGCGCATGTTATACGCCGATAAATATGGTACTTGCAATTACGGAGACCTGGATTCAAGAATCTGACCTTCCTTCTCCTGCTGCCCTCTCCCATGGTGGCCTCCTGTGGACTCGCTCTCTCCCATGGTGGCCTCCTGTGGACTCGCTCTCTCCCATGGTGGCCTCCTGTGGACTTGCTCTCTCCCATGGTGGCCTCCTGTGGACTTGCTCTCTCCCATGGTGGCCTCCTGTGGACTCGCTCTCTCCCATGGTGGCCTCCTGTGGACTCGCTCTCTCCCATGGTGGCCTCCTGTGGACTCGCTCTCTCCCATGGTGGCCTCCTGTGGACTCGCTCTCTCCCATGGTGGCCTCCTGTGGACTCGCTCTCTCCCATGGTGGCCTCCTGTGGACTCGCTCTCTCCCATGGTGGCCTCCTGTGGACTCGCTCTCTCCCATGGTGGCCTCCTGTGGACTCGCTCTCTCCCATGGTGGCCTCCTGTGGACTTGCTCTCTCCCATGGTGGCCTCCTGTGGACTTGCTCTCTCCCATGGTGGCCTCCTGTGGACTTGCTCTCTCCCATGGTGGCCTCCTGTGGACTTGCTCTCTCCCATGGCGGCCTCCTGTGGACTCGCTCTCTCCCATGGTGGCCTCCTGTGGACTCGCTCTCTCCCATGGTGGCCTCCTGTGGACTCGCTCTCTCCCATGGTGGCCTCCTGTGGACTCGCTCTCTCCCACGGTGGCCTCCTGTGGACTCGCTCTCTCCAATGGTGGCCTCCTGTGGACTCGCTCTCTCCCATGGTGGCCTCCTGTGGACTTGCTCTCTCCCATGGTGGACGGAAAGGAGGTGGTGTTGGAATCCTCCTATCGCCCTCAAAGCACTTTTCAGGTTCTTCGTCCACCCCCCCCCCCTCCCTCTCTGTCTCTCTCCTCCATTTTAAGCTTGTCTATTGTATTCGTCTATTTTCTCCAGTTTCTCGTTGAGAATCGCCGTCATCTATCGTCCTCCTGGACCGGTCTCAAGCTTCCTTGACGACTTCTCTGCCTGGCCACCCTACTTTCTCTCTTCTGAAATTCCAACAATCATTCTTGGTGACTTGAATATCCCCGTTAATCTTAACACCCCCGCGCTGCTTCTAAAACTCCGAGCCTAACCTCCTCGTTTTATCTAAAACAATGGACAAAACGCTTCTACTCACTCTGTTGGCAACGACCTTGTACCTCATATTCACCTACCTATGCACTCCGCGCAACCTCTCCAACATTCCTTTTTCCTCTCTCTGATCACCACCTTAAAGCGGAGCTCCACCCTAAAGTGGACCTTCCGCTCATTGGAACCCTCCCCCCCCCCCCCCCCCCCTCCGGCGCCACAATTGGCACCTTTCAGGGGGGAGGGGGGTGCAGATACCTGTACAGTACAGGTATCTGCACCCACTTCCGGCGTAGATTCTGCAGAAGGTACGCCCCTTTCCGCAGAATCTACGCCCCTTTCCGAAGGTCCCCCCGCTGCCTGCTGGGAAACACACGGATCCCAGAGGCAGCGGGGACCATCCTTATTGCGCAGCGCGACTCGCGCATGCGCAGTAGGGAACCCGGGAAATGAAGCCGCAAGGCTCCACTTCCTGATTCCCATAGCCAAGATGGTGGCGGCAGCACCCCGAGAGACGATCAAGAGATCGGCTTCGGGTGCCAACATCGCGGGCGTGCTGGGCGGGTAAGTGTCCTTATTTTAAAAGTCAGCAGCTGCAGTATTTGTAGCTGCTGGCTTTTATAAAAAAAAAAAAACGGCGGAACTCCCGGCGGTCTTCCGCTTTAATATTTTCACTCTCTCTCCTTGCCTTCCAACTACGAAACAATTACCCGTAGAAACCTTCGCCACCTTAACCCTGCGCTTCTTGTTTCTGCTACAGATTGTCTCTATGCCAAAAATCTTATCCTTTTCCTGCCCAAACCTGTCCACTTCTATCTACAACAGTCCACTGTGTCATCCACCATGGATACCGCTTAGCCCTTGTACACACGGTCGGAGATTCCAATGGAATGTGTCCGATCGGACCGTTTTGTCGGATATTCCGACTGTGTGTGTGGTCTCCATCGGACTGTTTCCGACGGACCAAGTTTTCCAACTTAGTTTTACTATTGTGCCTATTTTACAAAAAAAGAAAAAGGGTATGTGGTATCCTCATCCTTAATATATTGACTACAGAAAGATTTTTTGGGGAAACGACAAGAGATTATACATGGAACATCATAACCATGATTCACCTACAAGTCACCCAACAGAATGATGGACTGTCTTGATACCAGTTTTATATAAAATACAAATATTTATTATTGATTATAAAAAGTTTTTTTTTTTTTTTTTTTTTTTTACCAAAGTACAAAGGGGGGGGGGGGAAAGAAAAAAAGAGTTTTTTTATACATGCATAAATAAATACATATATATTATAGCTATAACATAGACAAGGTTTGTTACAACAGTATTTTGTGTCCAATACGGTCGTTGGTTTCTCTACTAGTTTCGCGACTACTCTGTCGCTTCTTCAGGAGACCTTGTTTGTCTAGAATAGAATTTATCACTAGTTATTCAACGATAACATAGATACAGCACATATTTTTCAGGGTATTTGATGTATTTTTTACAGAAGGGTAGAGGTTTTTTACAAACACTAAATGTGCAGCTCACCACCGTATGGATAACTCAGGACATCTGGAATTCGGGTAGTCCATGCCAAGCCAGGCAGTGACCACCCTTTGGGGCGGACACGGGAGGTTTTAAAGTCAGCTACAAAACAACAATCAAGAGTGTCTAAGCGTTAGAAGTATATACATATATATATAAATATGTAAATAGGTTATATTGCTGAGGCATAATTGTTTGTGTCACATTATAAATGTAGAAAACTACATACCCGTATAGCCAAATGCCTTAGAGATGATGCAGCATAGATAAATATTGCGGTTCTTTCATTAAGTACTAAGGCTCAGGTAGTGCGCCAGGAAACACATTTAGGAGAATATACATGTGCTGGATCCAATATGTATGGATATTACACCTCTTTCAGGAGGGGGTCCAAAGATTTTGCCCAGTCAATCCAGAGTGTATATTATTAGCCTAATGAGGAAATTATTACCATCAGCCGGCCATCTATATATATGTATTACAACTAGAATGCCCAGAATATATGAAAGCTCATACCTATTAGTAACCTTCATCTTGCATTCCTCAGACCAGGCGATAGATCCGGTCAGAGGCTCTGTGTCCTCCGTTTTGTCCGCTGTAAGAGAGCGCCATGATGGCGCTCTTTTAACCTCCAACCCGGCGGCGTCAGAGATCCGGCGCAGGCGCCGGGCTATGACGTCGCCGGGTCCGCCGCTCCTACTGCGCGTGCGCCAGCACCGTGGCGACGCACAGCAGCGATGGTCACCAAGGAAACCTCAGTGAGTCATCGCTAAAGCGGACCCGATCCCTCCCATTGCTATGGGGGCCTATCAGGGCCGCCGGAGAGGCGCGTGCCCGCCCCTGGGAGTCTCCTCCCATCCTCCATATTGTGCCTGGACATCACACGGTTTAGATATTGCACACCTCGTTTTTAAATGTGGAGCAATGCATATAAGCAGATAAATGAGCAGAAAAAGATAACTTTACAACTATAAACATTGGCTACATTTTTACACACATGTCATAATATATGTAAACTCTCACCATTACTTCAACTTATCTGTGGAAAGATACAAACAAGTTTAATAATAATTCAATATATAAATAGATCGCATGAGGTGCTTAAGGCAACAGGGACAGTTAGTCCATATAGTATACCGTTAGCCTGCACCAAAATAATTTTTTTATTATTTATTTTGGGATGTCAAGGACGGAAAGCACCGGGGTAGGCTTACCCATGCCAAGCCAGGTGGTCACTGCCTGGCTTGGCATGGACTACCCGAATTCCAGATGTCCTGAGTTATCCATACGGTGGTGAGCTGCACATTTAGTGTTTGTAAAAAACCTCTACCCTTCTGTAAAAAATACATCAAATACCCTGAAAAATATGTGCTGTATCTATGTTATCGTTGAATAACTAGTGATAAATTCTATTCTAGACAAACAAGGTCTCCTGAAGAAGCGACAGAGTAGTCGCGAAACTAGTAGAGAAACCAACGACCGTATTGGACACAAAATACTGTTGTAACAAACCTTGTCTATGTTATAGCTATAATATATATGTATTTATTTATGCATGTATAAAAAACCTCTTTTTTTCTTTCCCCCCCCCCCCTTTGTACTTTGGTAAAAAAAAAAAAAAAAAAAAAAAAACTTTTTATAATCAATAATAAATATTTGTATTTTATATAAAACTGGTATCAAGACAGTCCATCATTCTGTTGGGTGACTTGTAGGTGAATCATGGTTATGATGTTCCATGTATAATCTCTTGTCGTTTCCCCAAAAAATCTTTCTGAAGTTTTCCAACTTGTTGGTAAAATTTTCCGCCAAAATGCTCCTCCGATCGGACATACTCCGATCATGTGTAGAGAAATCCGATCGGACAAAGTGCCACGCATGCTCAGATCAAATTCCTACACCAAAGCTATTGGCTACTAGCCCTGAACGTAGTCCCGTCGTAACGAAATAACGTCATCACGTTCTGAGCGATCGGATTTTCCGACAACTTCGTCCGACCCGTGTGTATGCAACAGTTTCGGACAAAATCCGACGGATTTGGTTGTCGGAATCTCCGACCCGTGTGTACAAGGGGCTTAGAAGGGGTAAAGCGGAGCAGGGTTGCCGCTGCTTTTTAACCACTTGCTTACTGGGCACTTAAACCCCCCCTCCTGCCCAGGCCAATTTTCAGCTTTCAGCGCTGTCGCACTTTGAATGACAATTGCGCGGTCATACTACACTGTACCCAAATGACATTTTTATCACTTTTTTCCCACAAATAGAGCTTTCTTTTGGTGGTATTTAATTACAGCTCAGAGTTTTATTTTTTGCTAAACAAACAAAAAAAAGATGCAAATTAAAAAAATAAAATAAATCATGTTTAATAGTTTGTTATAAAATTTTGCAAACAGGTCATTTTTCTCCTTCATTGAAATGCGCTGATGGGCGGCACTGGTGGGCGGCACTGATGGGCGGCACTGGTGGGCACTGGGCGGCACTGGTGGGCACTGATAGGCGGCACTGATAGGCACAGTTAAGGTTGACACTAGTGGGCACAGATAAGGTGGCACCGATAGGCACAGATAAGGCAGTACTGATGGGCACTGATAGATGACACTGATGGGCACGGATATGTGGCACTGAGGTGCAGCAATGTTGTTGAGGCAGATTGTGGGCACTGATGTATGGCACTGATGTATGGCACTGTGGGCACTGATGTATGGCACTGTGGGCGGCATTATGAGCACTGATGGGTGGCACTATGAGCACTGATGGGTGGCACCGCTGGGTGGCACTTTTTTAATTCTCTGGGGGTTACTGGCAGGGGTCAGGTGGGCACTGATACACTGGCCGTGATCGGGACCGATGTCCCGATCACGGCCGCCGGTGATCGGCTTTTTTTCCTCTCCTCGCGCTATAAGTGCGAGGAGGAAAAATAGCCGATTACCAGGCTCTGTTTTGTCACATGATCAGCTGTCATTGGCTGAGAGCTGATCACGTGGTAAGGGGTCAGGATCGACCCCCTTGCTCGAATCGGTGATCAGGCGAGTCTCATAGACTCGCCGATCACAGAGCGCGTTGCGTGCGCCCCTCATGGGGCACGCAGGCCGCTCCTGCACGGGACAACGTCAATAGACTTCGTCACGGCAAAGGAGGTCCGCGCTGTAGCTGTCATTCGGCTATAGCGCGGATCTCAAGAGGTTAAAGTGCAACATCTAAGTAGTCAGACGGAGTTGTAAGTACTCTTATTTCACTATATACTAACTTTAACGTTATAAATACGTCTAAAATGCAAAACTCCGGTGGGTGTAACATGTCCAGCTTAACCCCTTCTTAGTGTATCCTTACTGTGGAGGAGTGTGGGGTGTAGCAAGATGGCGGCGACGGAACGTCACTTCCGTAGCAAACTGCGATGGGTCGCGGAATATATGTCGTTACAGCGGCTCCCGGGTCCTCTGGCAATCCCGAGAGTAGCCGAATGTACTCGGCTCTCGGCTCACAGTCATGCCCAGTCCCCGTGTTATGTCCATCATAGGGCGTGACTGTGAGCGGAGCCGAGTACACTCGGCTATGTATCTCGGCGGGGCCCCCTATAGGGCGGGGCCCATGGTCTTGAGCCCAGTCAAGCCCAATGGTAAGTCCAGCCCTGGATGCAGTTGATCACCTCCTCCTCCAAAAAGTGAAATTTGCTTGGTCTCCATGGCTGCTCTCTCTCTCCATTGGTTCAAATCTTGCCTATCTCACCGCACCGTCAGTGTCACTTGCGCCGCGTACACACGATCGGACTATCCGGGCAGACTTGGTCCGGCGGACTCCTATCCGCCCGTGTGTGGGCTCCGTCTGACTTTTTCTTTCCAAAAGTCAGCCGGACTTTGAAAGAAGTTTTGATTTTAAAATTGTCCGCTGGACTCGGCAGTCCGGTGGAAAATCCGCCCGTCTGTGTGCTAATCCGGAGGTCAAATACTTATTTTACTCATTTTCTCAGTAGAACGGGAAATGAGTAACAGAGCCACGGATATCGCTAGAAACCTGACCCCCCCCCCCTCCCCCACTGCATCCAAAACCTTCTAGGAAAAGGTTTCTTGATGGACAGATGTATTAAAAGTGAAGTTCAATCGGCTTCTATCTCCTAGTCCAATGAATGAAAGGGGGCAGGGCCACGGACTGGACATCCTCCAGCCAGGAAATGGGGCGGGGCTCTGACTTGCTGCAGTTTCTAATGCACATTGTAAGAAGCTCACAGTGTGCGGTGAAATCAAAGGAAGCCGTGTCAGTCCAGGGGGAGGAGCCGGTACACCCAGAGGATGGAGGGAGGATTTCAGTCCAGGGGGAGGAGCCTGTACACCCGGAGGATGGGGGGGAGGAGTTGTAATCATGTCTGTCCTCCCTCTTCTCAGGGCTCATCACGGATATCCTGATTTCTCTGGACGATCGCTTCCTGTACTTAAGTAACTGGGTGCACGGCGACATCCGCCAGTATGACATCACCGACCCGGGTAAACCCAAAATGGTGGGGCAGGTGAGTGACCCCCCCTCCCATTTCTAGGTCTGGGCAACTGCAATCTATGTCTTGAAGGAGATTTCACCTTAAGTGGGGGAGGGATCTTCACAGTAAGAGCAGTATGGCATGAGTTCTTTGTATTAAGAACGGTATGGGTGGGGCTTTGTGGAGTGTCTGCTGGGTTTTCATTGGTTCCTGTGTCCCCAGTGGGAGAATTGAGTCTCACTTTCTGTATCAGGAGGAAAAGAGATTTCACTTTTAGTATGAGATGGGTTCTGCATGGTAAGAGCAGTACAGGAAGGGCAGTAAGTTACAGTAAGAGTGATATAGGAAGGGTTCTTCACAGTAACAGCAGTAAAGTTGTGGAACTTACTATAACAAAGGAAATTATAAAAAGATGTGATGCTGAGATCCCCTCTGTGACTGTCCAATATTTTGTCATCTCATATATTTTTCCTCCCAGATATTTCTTGCTGGCAGCATTCTCAAGGGCGGTGCGGTGAAAGTGCTGGAAGATCAGGAGCTAAAATGTCAGCCAGACCCAGTATTCATCAAGGTGAGCGCCCCTTATTGTACCCCCCCAGTGCCTGTATGGGGGGATAGTGACCCCTCTCTGCTTCCTCCTCTGTAGAGTTCGCTCTCTTTGCTGTATCATATTATCATTCCTCTATATTCTGATATGTGAACGTTCCCCGGGTAATGCTTAGTAAATGTGTGCAGGGGAGAAAGATTCCGGGGGGACCTCAGATGATCCAACTCAGCCTGGACGGGAAGAGGCTCTACGCCACCACCTCGCTGTTCAGTGTATGGGACACACAGTTCTACCCGGACATGATCAAGTGAGTGACCGGGCTCCTCTGCCCCACCCCTTCCCTTCTTCCTTTCCTCTGCCCCACCCCTTCCCCCTCCTCCTTTCCTCTGCCCCACCCTTTCCCCCTCCTCCTTTCCTCTGTCCCAACCCCTTTCCCTCCTCTGTCCCAACCCCTTCCTCTCCTCTGCCCCACCCCTTGCACTCCTCCTCTCCTCTGTCCCAACCCCTTTCCCTCCTCTGTCCCAACCCCTTTCCCTCCTCTGTCCCAACCCCTTTCCCTCCTCTGTCCCAACCCCTTTCCTCTCCTCTGTCCCCACCCCTTTCCCTCCACTGTCCCCACCCCTTTCCCTCCACTGTCCCCACCCCTTTCCCTCCACTGTCCCCACCCCTTTCTCTCCACTGTCCCCACCCCTTTCTCTCCTCTCCACCTTTCCTTTGTCTCACCCCCTTTCAGACTTCCTGGCCTTTCTTTCCTTTTACCTCTTTTCTTCCCAGCTTGTCTCCTTCTGACCTCTCCCCCCCCCCCCCCAGGGAAGGCGCCGTCATGGTGCAGATTGATGTGGATACAGAGAAGGGAGGACTCTCCATCAATGAGAACTTCCTGGTGGATTTCGGGAAGGAGCCGGATGGTCCCGCTCTCGCCCACGAGTGCCGCTTTGAAGGAGGAGACTGCACCTCCGACATCTGGATCTAACCCCCCTCCCCCTCCCCCCCCCCCCCCGGTTCTCAACTGAAGTCACATGTCAGTCTTATAGGTGGAGCCTAGAGGGAGGGGCTCCCCATCGATCCACATGTCCCGGGTCCAGGTCCATGCTCTGCTGCTTCCATCCATATAATGAGAAGATAAAAGAGATGATCTGCTCCTCCCCCCTCCCCCATTATATGACATCATAGAATGCTTGCTCCACCCATAATGCCTATGCTGCCGCCTCTTGACCAATTAGCATTTGTCTTCTGTGTCTGATTATTGTCAGTTGATCATTAAAGAGCCGCTCCGCCCAGAACGGAGCGTCACCGTTTGACCACGTCCTCTGCCTGTTGTGTCTTCCTTACACTCCCACAATGTTCCTGTGACTGCTGAAAGTCACTCCGCCCACAACTGACAGTTCAGAGCTTTGAATGATGCTGGACAGTTAACCCTCCCCCCCCCCCCCGCCATGACAGTTTCTTCTGTCTCTGGAGGACTGTACTGGTGAGTTCTAAACCTGTGCAGAATAAATTAATTTTATTTTAATTCATTTTCCGAATTCATTTTATTTGAATTGATTCAAATTTTTCTAACTAAATTCAAATCAAATTCCATTCTAAATCCAATTTATTCTATTCAAAATTCGAGTTTCAGAAAATGGTTATATTTTTGCTATTCTCGTATCTGTTTAGACTATTTTATTATTTTCTATTCTAGTCAGTTCTATTTTTTTTTTTTTTTTTTTTTTCTATTCCCATTCAAATTAGTTTTATTCAAATTTTGCAAAATGGTTATATTCTTTCGATTTGATTCTATTCTATTTTTCTGTTTTATTCTTTTATTTTCTATTTTTTTTTTTTTTTTCTATTTTATTCTGTTATATTCTTTTCTATCCTAGTCCTTTTTTATTTCTACTCCCCTTTTTTATTCTCTTGAAAAATTAGAATTCAAAAAACGATTCGAATTTCCTCCGAAACGTTGAGATTAGTTTAACTTTGTTACTATTGTAATTCCGAAATTTGGATACATATAACAAAAAATGTGTGAGAATTTTCAATTCTTAACGAATCAAACCGCACGTTTAGTGTGTTCCCAGCTCCGCCCACGTGATATCCTTCCTTTTTTGAGGGGGTTCCCACTTTCCTCGGCTGGGTGATTTCATATATTGTGGGTGGAGCCAGGAACACAACCCAGGACATATTTACCAATCAGAGCCCCTAAGAGAGATGGGCTCCTTGCCCTCCGCTGGGGCTCCGCTCACAAATATCACTTTTGGGTGGAGTGGCCACCAGGCCTTGCCCCGCCTCCTTACAGCAACATCGGGTTATTTCACCCAACAACTGAGACAAGGGTAAACTCCACCCCCATTAAATGTGAAGCCCTCCTCCCCTGTGAAAAGCCTTGGATGGAAGCGGAGTCTTGAGTTGCCTCCAGGAAGTCACTTGCTGTGAGGCTGAAGAAGCTTGGCTAGTATGTAGAAGGAGACAGCTCCAACCTGAGGCTTCTCACCTGGGTGGAGCCTCTTACCGCCTGGGGATCCGGAATGAGATGACAGAGCAGAAGCTCTCTGTTTTGTTTTTTTGCTGTGGGAGGAGTGCGGGGGGGGGGCGGGGTCACTGGGAGAGCAGAATGGCCCCTCCATGCCCATCTGTGGGGTCACCAGACATGGAGCGTCTCCCTCTGTGGGGTCACCAGACGCGGGGTGTCCCCATCTGTGGGGTCACCAGACGCGGGGCGTCCCCATCTGTGGGGTCACCAGACGCGGGGCGTCCCCATCTGTGGGGTCACCAGACGCGGGGCGTCCCCATCTGTGGGGTCACCAGACGCGGGCGTCCCCATCTGTGGGGTCACCAGACGCGGGGCGTCCCCATCTGTGGGGTCACCAGACGCGGGGCGTCCCCATCTGTGGGGTCACCAGACGCGGGGCGTCCCCATCTGTGGGGTCACCAGACGCGGGGCGTCCCCATCTGTGGGGTCACCAGACATGGAGCGTCTCCCTCTGTGGGGTCACCAGACGCGGGGCGTCCCCATCTGTGGGGTCACCAGACGCGGGGCGTCCCCATCTGTGGGGTCACCAGACGCGGGGCGTCCCCATCTGTGGGGTCACCAGACGCGGGGCGTCCCCATCTGTGGGGTCACCAGACGCGGGGCGTCCCCATCTGTGGGGTCACCAGACGCGGGGCGTCCCCATCTGTGGGGTCACCAGACGCGGGGCGTCCCCATCTGTGGGGTCACCAGACGCAGGGCGTCCCCCATCTGTGGGGTCACCAGACGCGGGGCGTCTCCATGTGCGGGGTCACCAGATGCGGGGCGTCCCCATCTGTGGGGTCACCAGACGCGGGGCGTCCCCATCTGTGGGGTCACCAGACGCAGGGCGTCCCCATCTGTGGGGTCACCAGACGCGGTGCGTCCCCCATCTGTGGGGTCACCAGACGCGGGGCGTCTCCATGTGCGGGGTCACCAGACGCGGGGCGTCCCCATCTGTGGGGTCACCAGACGCGGGGCGTCCCCATCTGTGGGGTCACCAGACGCGGGGCGTCCCCATCTGTGGGGTCACCAGACGCGGGGCGTCCCCATCTGTGGGGTCACCAGACGCGGGGCGTCCCCATCTGTGGGGTCACCAGACGCGGTGCGTCCCCATCTGTGGGGTCACCAGACACGAGTGTCTCCATCTCTGGGGTCACCAGAAACGGGGGCGTCTCAATCTCTGGGGTCACCAGACACGGGGGAAGTCTCCATCTCTGGGGTCACCAGACACGGGGGAGTCTCCATCTCTGGGGTCACCAGACACGGGGGAGTCTCCATCTCTGGGGTCACCAGACACGGGGGAGTCTCCATCTCTGGGGTCACCAGACATGGGGCATCCTTGTTTGATGGTGGTAATGGTGTTCTTGGGGTCATAGGCAGCATTCCTCCTCCAAGCATGTTGAGTTGATGCCAAAGAACTTAATTTTGGTCTCATCTGACCACAACACTCAGTTCTCCTCGGAATCATTCAGATGTTCATTCGCAAACTTCGGGGGGACCTGTACATGTGATTTCCTGAGCGGGGGGGACCTGTACATGTGATTTCCTGAGCGGGGGGGACCTGTACATGTGATTTCCTGAGCGGGGGGACCTGTACATGTGATTTCCTGAGCGGGGGGACCTGTACATGTGATTTCCTGAGCGGGGGGACCTGTACATGTGATTTCCTGAGCGGGGGGATCTTGCGGGGGCTGCAGGATTTCAGTCCCTCGCGGTGTGTTACCGATTGTTCTCTTGGTGTCTATGGTCCCATCTGAGATCATGGAGAAGATTCTCCGGTGTAGTTCTGGGCGGATTCCTCACCGTTCTCCTGATCATTGAACCTCCACGAGGTGAGATCTTCCATGGAGCCCCAGACCAGAGGCGGCTCTAGGCTTTGTGAGGCCTTAGGCAAAATTTACACATGAGGCCCTACTCACACTCTTTGCAGGGGTTAATGAAAAACCCCCGGGGTGGAGCATCTTATTACTGCTGCTACTTGTGTGGGTGGGATGTGTACTGCGCCAATCACATGGGATGGATAGGAGAGGAGGGTCAGCAAAGATTGGCGCTGCACACATCCCACCCCCAAAAGCAGCAGCAGTAGTAAGATGCTCTGCCTCAGAGTCCTTCCTTAGCCCCTGAAGAAGGAGGGGTAAAAAGGGGGGAGTGGGTAGGAGATGAGGGATGCTTAGAGGAGAACTGGAGTGAAACTGGGAGATTCTGGTCTGTATAGGGATAAAAAAAAGGAGAAGGCTTTGTGCTGGCATGGGGGGGGGGGGGTACTGTTGGATGATGAGGAATAGCCATTGTATAATCCAAGCAAATGGACTGGCAGGGAGGGGGAAAGAAAGGAAGGAAAGAAAAGGTAGTGTGGCGGTGGGTAGTTCGTGCAGGAGAGGGGCACAGATTGTATAGAGGTGGGTGGTATGTGCAGGAGAGGAGTACGGAGTGACTAGGGGTGGGTGGTATGTGCAACAGGGGGCACAGAGTGACTAGGGGGGTAGTATGTGCAGGAGGGGGCACAGAGTGAATGGGGGTGGGTGGTATGTGAAGGAGGGGGGCACGGAGTGAATAAAGGTGGGTGGTATGTGCAGGAGAGGGACATGGAGTGAATAAGGGTGGGTGGTATGTGCAGGAGGGGGGCACGGAGTGAGTGGGGGTGGGTGGTATGTGCAGGAGAGGGACATGGAGTGAATAAGGGTGGGTGGTATGTGCAGGAGGGGGGCACGGAGTGAGTGGGGGTGGATGGTATGTGCAGGAGGGGGGCACGGAGTGAATGGGGGTGGGTGGTATGTGCAGGAGAGGAGCACGGAGTGACTAGGGGTGGGTGGTATGTGTAAGAGGGGGCACGGAGTGAATGGGGGTGGGTGGTATCTGCAGGAGGGGGGCACAGAGTGAATGGGGGTGGTATGAAGGAGGGGGGCATGGAGTGAATGGGGGTGGGTGGTATGAAGGAGGGGGGCACGGAGTGAATGGGGGTGGGTGGTATGAAGGAGGGGGGCACGGAGTGAATGGGGGTGGGTGGTATGAAGGAGGGGGGCACGGAGTGAATGGGGGTGGGTGGTATGAAGGAGGGGGGCACGGAGTGAATGGGGGTGGGTGATACGTGCAGGAAGGGGGCACGGAGTGAATGGGGGTGGGTGGTACGTGCAGGAAGGGGGCACGGAGTGAATGGGGGTGGGTGGTACGTGCAGGAAGGGGGCACGGAGTGAATGGGGGTGGGTGGTACGTGCAGGAAGGGGGCACGGAGTGAATGGGGGTGGGTGGTATGTGCAGGAGGGGGGCACGGAGTGAATGGGGATGGGTGGTATGTGCAGGAGGGGGGCACGGAGTGAATGGGGGTGGGTGGTATGTGCAGGAGGGGGGCACGGAGTGAATGGGGGTGGGTGGAATGTGCAGGAGGGGGGCACGGAGTGAATGGGGGTTTGTGGTATGAAGGAGGGGGGCACGGAGTGAATGGGGGTGGGTGGTATGAAGGAGGGGGGCACGGAGTGAATGGGGGTGGGTGGTATGAAGGAGGGGGGCACGGAGTGAATGGGGGTGGGTGGTACGTGCAGGAAGGGGGCACGGAGTGAATGGGGGTGGGTGGTATGTGCAGGAGGGGGGCACGGAGTGAATGGGGATGGGTGGTATGTGCAGGAGGGGGGCACGGAGTGAATGGGGGTGGGTGGTATGTGCAGGAGGGGGGCACGGAGTGAATGGGGGTGGGTGGAATGTGCAGGAGGGGGGCACGGAGTGAATGGGGGTTTGTGGTATGAAGGAGGGGGGCACGGAGTGAATGGGGGTGGGTGGTATGAAGGAGGGGGGCACGGAGTGAATGGGGGTGGGTGGTATGAAGGAGGGGGGCACGGAGTGAATGGAGGTGGGTGGTATGAAGGAGGGGGGCACGGAGTGAATGGGGGTGGGTGGAATGTGCAGGAGGGGGGCACGGAGTGAATGGGGGTTTGTGGTATGAAGGAGGGGGGCACGGAGTGAATGGGGGTGGGTGGTATGAAGGAGGGGGGCACGGAGTGAATGGAGGTGGGTGGTATGTGAAGGAGGGGGGCACGGTGTGAATGGGGGTGGGTGGTATCTGCAGGAGGGGGGGCACGGTGTGAATGGGGGTGGGTGGTATGTGCAGGAGGGGGGCATGGAGTGAATGGGGGTGGGTGGTATCTTCAGGAGGGGGGCACGGTGTGAATGGGGGTGCGTGGCATCTGCAGGAGGGGGGCACGGTGTGAATGGGGGTGGGTGGTATATGCAGGAGGGGGGCACGGAGTGAATGGGGGTGGGTGGTATGTGCAGGAGGGGGCACAGAGTGAATGGGGGTGGGTGGTATGTGCAGGAGGGGGCACAGAGTGAATGGGGGTGGGTGGTATGTGCAGGAGGGGGCACAGAGTGAATGAGGGTGGGTGGTATGTGCAGGAGGGGGCACAGAGTGAATGGGGGTGGGTGGTATGTGCAGGAGGGGGGCACGGTGTGAATGGTGGTGGGTGGTATGTGGAGGAGGGGGGCATGTAGTGAATGGGGGTGGGTGGTATGTGCAGGAGGGGGCACAGAGTGAATGAGGGTGGGTGGTATGTGCAGGAGGGGGCACAGAGTGAATGAGGGTGGGTGGTATGTGCAGGAGGGGGCACAGAGTGACTAGGGGTGGGTGGTATGTGCAGGAGGGGGCACAGAGTGAATGGTGGTGGGTGGTATGTGGAGGAGGGGGGCACAGAGTGAATGGTGGTGGGTGGTATGTGGAGGAGGGGGGCATGTAGTGAATGGGGGTGGGTGGTATGTGCAGGAGGGGGCTGCAGATGGGTTGAAAGTGCATGTTGTGTACAAGCCCTAATGCATTGCTCCAGCACTGCAGAGAGTGACCACTGGTATGCAGTGAGGAAGTGAAGGTAGCTGCACACACAGCACCAGAACTGGCCTCGCACCTCCCTGCAGACATTGCTCTCACCCCGGGGTCATCTCAACCACAGTAATAACTCCCGGAAACTTGCACAACCCCACCAACTTACCACCCTGCACCCACCATGCAGAATGAACTCGCGTTGGTTCTATCCCTCCCCGTGGGATCTCCGATCTCGGCGCTATGAGCTCTCAGCGTCCCATTCCCTTTTTTCTGAAAGTGCAGGAGTACACTGAGCGGGAGCGCCAGAAAGAGCTGAGAGAGGGAGAGAGGATAATCCGTGCCCGTGCACGGCCGTGTTTTTAGAAACGTGACAGGAGTCAGAGAGTTACATGCACGGCTTTGTCTCATCCAGACCATGGGTACTCTGTGAGCCAGCCTCAGAGCCGGCTCTTAGCCAAATTAAGCAGCTGCAAGTGAGGCCCCTTTGAGCGCGAGGCCTTAGGCAACTGCCTAATTTGCCTAATTAGAGAGCCGCCTCTGCCCCAGACCGAGGAGATCGATCGTTATTTTGTGTTTCCTCCATTTGTGAATAATAATCCCACCAACTGTTGTCACCTCTCACCAAGCTGCTTGGCGATTGTCTTGTAGCCCCATTCCAGCCTTGTGTAGGTCTCCAATCTTCTCCCCGACATCCTTGGACAGATCTTTGGTCTTGGCCATGCTGGAGAGATTGGAATCTGATTGATTGATTGATTGCTTCCAGGTGTCTTTTATACAGGTAACAAGCTGAGGTTAGGAGCACTCCCTTTAAGAGAGTGCTCCTAATCTCAGCTCGTTACCTGTATAGAAGACACCTGGGAGCCAGAAATCTTGCCGATTGATAACGGGAGTGTTCCCCTTTAAAGGTAGTCTACTGCAATTACTAAATTACCGATACCGAAGGAGTAACAGAAAGGGTCCTCACAATGGAGATATCCAGGATCTTCGGCTAGCCTGGCGTTGGTGCACTTGGGGTCCTGTTGAGCAGGATAAACAAAGGGGTAGGGAAAGTATCCTGGTAGGCAAAACTGAGATGTAGGATGCTAGCAGTATCCTGATAGGCAAAGTGAAATGTAGTGACCGTTCAGCGGGGTGCAAGTGTTCCTACAAATGTGGGCACTGGTGAGGCGATGTTGCCTGACTACCGTGTCTTTAAAGATGGGCAAATGCCCGCTCACCAGTCCTACGACCAAAGGATCAAGAGACTAGTTCCCCAAAAGGCCACCTTGTACCTGGATGCCCTCAGGGACACCTAGAGATATAGGCGGGATCCTTCTCAGGCTGGATGTCCGTCGCCGTCCGACTCCTGGAATCGTGGCAGGATCAGCACACCGACCTCTGGAGCTGTGGATGAATGGATCCCCTACTTGGGTAACAGAAGCCCCTCAGATCACGCCCGTGTCTCTCTCACTCCCTCATCAACTGACTTTTACCTCAGGACACAAAATGGAGTCTTTTACTTTCAGCAAAGCCTGCTGGGATTTGTATTTTTCCCTGTATACCAGTCTATGGGGCTGTTTTGTGTGGGAACTGCATGTCCCAGAATCCATTGCAGCTCTCCCTGCAGTTCAGTACAGCCTCTCCCATTGGTTGTTGTAACTGTGCCTTTCATTGGTTTTCTTCTTCTGCCCAATAGGGGCACAAGAGAGGCTGCTGAATGCACAGCTCTGAGTGTGTCAGCTCACATTCCATTACTCAGTCAGTGAAAAAGGGAAGAAGGGGGGGAGGGTGAAAAAGCCCATACAGACAATACCCGCTACACCTTATTACTGGACAGGCTGCTTTATACAGTTTCCGGGGTCACCTACCACCTTAAATCAGAACTCCAATATAACATCTAATTTTACTTTCTCAAGATAAATTTACTTTTGCTGCAATGTTCACGTTCAATCCACAAATCACCCCCACAGTACTTGTTTTCTGCCACTAGGTGTCCTCAGTCCAATGGCCAGTACTTTCCCCTAAACCTAGGTCATCCCAGACAAGCCCCCAACCTGTGACTGGACAGTGAAAAGAGAAGCAACACAGCACAGGGATGGTGGGAACCCCTCATAATGGGCACAGCGGGTGTACAGACCCGGGAACTCAGCACAGGGATGGAGAGAACCCCTCATAATAGGCACAGCGGGTGTACAGACCCGGGAACTCAGCACAGGGATGGTGGGAACCCTTCATAATGGGCACAGCGGGTGTACAGACCCGGGAACTCGGCACAGGGATGGTGGGAACCCCTCATAATGGGCACAGCGGGTGTACAGACCCGGGAACTCAGCACAGGGATGGTGAGAACCCCTCATAATGGGCACAGCGGGTGTACAGACCCGGGAACTCGGCACAGGGATGGTGGGAACCCCTCATAATGGGCACAGCGGGTGTACAGACCCGGGAACTCGGCACAGGGATGGTGGGAACCCCTCATAATGGGCACAGCGGGTGTACAGACCCAGGAACTCAGCACAGGGATGGTGGGAACCCCTCATAATGGGCACAGCGGGTGTACAGACCCGGGAACTCAGCACAGGGATTATGGGAACCCCTCATAATGGGCACAGCGGGTGTACAAACCCGGGAACTCAGGACAGGCATGGTGGGAACCCCTCATAATGGGCACAGCGGGTGTACAAACCCGGGAACTCGGCACAGGCATGGTGGGAACCCCTCATAATGGGCACAGCGGGTGTACAGACCCGGGAACTCAGCACAGGCATGGTGGGAACCCCTCATAATGGGCACAGCGGGTGTACAGACCCGGGAACTCAGCACAGGGATTATGGGAACCCCTCATAATGGGCACAGCGGGTGTACAAACCCGGGAACTCGGCACAGGCATGGTGGGAACCCCTCATAATGGGCACAGCGGGTGTACAAACCCGGGAACTCGGCACAGGCATGGTGGGAACCCCTCATAATGGGCACAGCGGGTGTACAGACCCGGGAACTCAGCACAGGCATGGTGGGAACCCCTCATAATGGGCACAGCGGGTGTACAGACCCGGGAACTCAGCACAGGGATGGTGGGAACCCCTCATAATGGGCACAGCGGGTGTACAGACCCGGGAACTCAGCACAGGGATTATGGGAACCCCTCATAATGGGCACAGCGGGTGTACAGACCCGGGAACTCGGCACAGGGAAGGTGGGAACCCCTCATAATGGGCACAGCGGGTGTACAGACCCGGGAACTCAGCACAGGGATTATGGGAACCCCTCATAATGGGCACAGCGGGTGTACAGACCCGGGAACTCAGCACAGGGATGGTGGGAACCCCTCATAATGGGCACAGCGGGTGTACAGACCCGGGAACTCAGCACAGGGATGGTGGGAACCCCTCATAATGGGCACAGCGGGTGTACAGACCCGGGAACTCAGCACAGGGATGGTGGGAACCCCTCATAATGGGCACAGAAGGGAAATTTCGGATTCTCGTTCTGCATTCAGTGATGATCGGTGCCTGGACACCCCTCCCTCTCCCCCCCCCTCCTTGGCTCCTCCCTTATCCCTCCCCCAGACTATGTAAGCAGAGTGTTGGGTGAGTTCAGTATCTGATCACAGGTTGGTTAGCAACTGGGAACACAGAGAGATCGCAGCGACATGGGTGAGACTCTTCATCAGTGCCCCATCTCCTCTTTCTGACCCTCTGTGATATCCTGTAGGGAGGTTCTGTTTTCCTCCATTGTCTGTCAGCCTGATGAGTGATTGCAGCGTGTGTGGAATGGAGTGGAGAAGAGATGAGCCCCCCCCCCCTTGTCATGCTGATCCATTGGCAGAAGCTGATTGGCTCCCATGCACAGCTGTACCGGGTTTTGTACTCTCCAGTTTTAGGAATCCTGATTATGAGGTCACTTTAGCGTTCCTTACCCCTCCCCCGTCCATTGAGGGTCTATAGACCCTTTAGGCATGCTGAAATGACCTCCTATAGTAATAATGGCTGAGGGGTCACTTTAGCGTTCCTTCTACATCACCCATCCACTGGGGGTTCCAGCCACTCGAGACACGCTGAAAAGATATGCCACTGAGAGGCCACTCCGGCATGCCGGCACCATACTTCGGGGTGTGTTGGAAGAAGTTTGCTGGATGGGGTGTTGGAATGACTGAGGACAGGAGAGCTCCGGGGCATTCAGAACGTCCCAAATAAGATAACATCGTGTGAAGCGGGCGATGCCGCCAGATTTTGGGCGTGGGTTGCAATATCAGGGCGGTTCCACCCATCGCCCCAAACGCCCCGACCTGGGATATTCTGTTACCTGTCTGAGGCTCCGGGAGATCTACACACCCAACCTACCCGTGTGACGGGCCGTGTACTGAAGAATGGTACAGACTGAGGATTTTCCACTGCTGGTTACTCAGCAATCTCACTTTCCCTCTATTCCCATAGGAGGGCGCCCCTTAGTTCTATTCCCATAGGAGGGCGCCCCTTAGTTCTATTCACATAGGGGGGCGCCCCTTCCCTCTATTCACATAGGGGGGCGCCCCTTAGTTCTATTCCCATAGGAGGGCGCCCCTTTCCCTCTATTCCCATAGGAGGGCGCCCCTTAGTTCTATTCCCATAGGAGGGCGCCTCTTCCCTCTATTCCCATAGGAGGGCGCCCCTTAGTTCTATTCCCATAGGAGGGCGCCTCTTCCCTCTATTCCCATAGGAGGGCGCCCCTTAGTTCTATTCACATAGGAGGGCGCCCCTTAGTTCTATTCACATAGGAGGGCGCCCCTTCCCTCTTTTCCCATAGGAGGGCGCCCCTTTCCCTCTATTCCCATAGGAGGGCGCCCCTTAGTTCTATTCCCATAGGAGGGCGCCCCTTAGTTCTATTCCCATAGGAGGGCGCCCCTTAGTTCTATTCCCATAGGAGGGCGCCCCTTAGTTCTATTCCCATAGGAGGGCGCCCCTTAGTTCTATTCCCATAGGAGGGCGCCCCTTAGTTCTATTCCCATAGGAGGGCGCCCCTTAGTTCTATTCCCATAGGAGGGCATCCCTTTCCCTCTATTCCCATAGGAGGGCGCCCCTTTCCCTCTATTCCCATAGGAGGGCACCCCTTAGTTCTATTCACATAGGGGGGCGCCCCTTCCCTCTATTCCCATAGGAGGGCACCCCTTCCTTCTATTCACATAGTGGGCGCCCCTTCCCTCTATTCCCATAGGGGGCGCCCCTTCCCTCTATTCCCATAGGAGGGCGCCCCTTCCTTCTATTCACATAGGGGGCGCCCCTTCCTTCTATTCACATAGGGGGCGCTCCTTCCATATATTCCCATAGGGGGCGCCCCTTCCCTCTATTCCCATAGGAGGGCACCCCTTTCCTTCTATTCACATAGGAGGGCGCCCCTTTCCCTCTATTCCCATAGGAGGGCACCCCTTCCTTCTATTCACATAGGAGGGCGCCCCTTCCCTCTATTCCCATAGGAGGGCGCCCCTTCCCTCTATTCCCATAGGAGGGCGCCCCTTCCCTCTATTCCCATAGGAGGGCGCCCCTTCCCTCTATTCCCATAGGAGGGCGCCCCTTCCCTCTATTCCCATAGGAGGGCGCCCCTTCCTTCTATTCCCATAGGAGGGCACCCCTTCCTTCTATTCACATAGGGGGCGCCCCTTCCTTCTATTCCCATAGGAGGGCACCCCTTCCTTCTATTCACATAGGGGGCGCCCCTTCCTTCTATTCCCATAGGAGGGCACCCCTTCCTTCTATTCCCATAGGAGGGCGCCCCTTCCCTCTATTCCCATAGGAGGGCACCCCTTTCCCTCTATTCCCATAGGGGGCGCCCCTTCCCTCTATTCCCATAGGAGGGCGCCCCTTCCTTCTATTCACATAGGGGGCGCCCCTTCCTTCTATTCACATAGGGGGCGCTCCTTCCATATATTCCCATAGGGGGCGCCCCTTCCCTCTATTCCCATAGGAGGGCACCCCTTTCCTTCTATTCACATAGGAGGGCGCCCCTTTCCCTCTATTCCCATAGGAGGGCACCCCTTCCTTCTATTCACATAGGAGGGCGCCCCTTCCCTCTATTCCCATAGGAGGGCGCCCCTTCCCTCTATTCCCATAGGAGGGCGCCCCTTCCCTCTATTCCCATAGGAGGGCGCCCCTTCCCTCTATTCCCATAGGAGGGCGCCCCTTCCCTCTATTCCCATAGGAGGGCGCCCCTTCCCTCTATTCCCATAGGAGGGCGCCCCTTCCCTCTATTCCCATAGGAGGGCGCCCCTTCCTTCTATTCCCATAGGAGGGCACCCCTTCCTTCTATTCACATAGGGGGCGCCCCTTCCTTCTATTCCCATAGGAGGGCACCCCTTCCTTCTATTCCCATAGGAGGGCACCCCTTTCCCTCTATTCCCATAGGAGGGCACCCCTTTCCCTCTATTCCCATAGGAGGGCACCCCTTCCTTCTATTCACATAGGAGGGCGCCCCTTCCCTCTATTCCCATAGGAGGGCGCCCCTTCCTTCTATTCACATAGGAGGGCGCCCCTTCCCCTCTATTCCCATAGGAGGGCACCCCTTCCTTCTATTCACATAGGAGGGCGCCCCTTTCCCTCTATTCCCATAGGAGGGCGCCCCTTTCCCTCTATTCCCATAGGAGGGCGCCCCTTTCCCTCTATTCCCATAGGAGGGCACCCCTTTCCCTCTATTCCCATAGGAGGGCACCCCTTTCCCTCTATTCCCATAGGAGGGCACCCCTTTCCCTCTATTCCCATAGGAGGGCGCCCCTTCCTTCTATTCCCATAGGGGGTGCCCCTTCCTCAGTGCCCCTGAACTATAATCTCCTGTGTTGGCATCTATAGCGCGCTCCTGTGCCCGCCTTATAATCTCTCCCCATGCAGAGCAATCTTACATGGCAAATGCCAACATCCTGTGTGCCCCTCCCAGAGTCTGCATAATTATTTACCCGCTGACTGCTGGCCCACCGCATCCTACCATCTGATCCACCTACCTTCCGCAGCCACCCACCACCCGACCACCTGACCCACCCTACTGTCTAACTTGCCCACCAACCATGCTATCGCCTAATCCATTCTACCACCTGACCAACCTGACCGCCTGCAGCCACCCGCCTGATCCATCCGACCACCCGCAGCCACCTACCACCTGATCTACCCTACCCCCTAACTGTTCACAGCCACCCACTATGCTACTGCCTGATCCACCCAACCGCCCGCAGCCACCTACCGCCTGACCTACCCTACCCCCTAACTGTCCACAGCCACCCACTATGCTACTGCCTGATCCACCCAACCGCCCGCAGCCACCTACCACCTGACCCACCTGACCGCCCGCAGCCACCCACCATGCTACCGACTGATCCACCCGCAGCCACCTACCACCTGACCCACCCTACCCCCCTGACTATCCACAGCCACCCACCATGCTACCGCCTGATCCACCCGCAGCAACCCACCATGCTACCGCCTGACCCACCTGACCGCCCGCAGCCACCCACCACCCGACCACCTGACCCACCCTACTGTCTAACTTGCCCACCAACCATGCTATCGCCTAATCCACTCTACCACCTGACCAACCTGACCGCCTGCAGCCACCCGCCTGATCCATCCGACCACCCGCAGCCACCTACCGCCTGACCTACCCTACCCCCTAACTGTTCACAGCCACCCACTATGCTACTGCCTGATCCACCCAACCGCCCGCAGCCACCTACCACCTGACCCACCTGACCGCCCGCAGCCACCCACCATGCTACCGACTGATCCACCCGCAGCCACCTACCACCTGACCCACCCTACCCCCCTGACTGTCCACAGCCACCCACCATGCTACCGCCTGATCCACCCGCAGCAACCCACCATGCTACCGCCTGACCCACCTGACCGTCTGCAGCCACCCACCCTACCACCTGACCAACCTGACCGCCCGCAGTCACCCACCATGCCTCCGCCTGTCCCACCCTACCACCTGACTGTCCAAAGCCCCTCCACCATGCTACTTCCTGATCCTTCCTTACCGCCTGATCCGCTTGACTGCCTGCA
Organism: Lithobates pipiens; assembly: GCF_037356315.1. Classification (NCBI taxonomy): domain Eukaryota; kingdom Metazoa; phylum Chordata; class Amphibia; order Anura; family Ranidae; genus Lithobates; species Lithobates pipiens. The sequence goes on along the minus strand of NW_027507791.1, from coordinate 29,864,417 downwards.
GCCACCCACCATGCTACTGCCTGACTCGCCTTTCCGCCTGATGCACCCTAACGCCTGACCACCCGCAGCCACCTACCACCCTACTGCCTAATCCACCCTACCGCCCGCAGCAACCCTCCAACCCACTGCCTGACTCACCATACCGCCTGACCGCCCCCGCAGCCACCCACCACCCTACCGCCTGATCCACCCGACCACCTGACTTACACACCACCCTACCAGCATGCCACCAACCACGCTACCGCATGACTCTACTCACCGCTTGATCCACCCTACCATCTGACTGCCCGCAACCACCCACCACCTTGCTGCCTGACTCACTCTACCGCCTGCAGCCGCCTGACTCTCCCACAACCCAACCACCATGCTACCGCCTGATCCACCTGACCGCCCGCAGCCACCCACCACCCTACCACCTGATCCACCCCACTGCCTGACTGCCCGCAGCCACCTACCGCCTGACTCAACCACCACCCTACCGCCTGACAGCCCGCAACTATCCACCACCTTGCCGCCTCACTCACCTTGCCGCCTGACTCGCTCTACCGCCACCAGACTCTTTCACAACCCTACCACCATGCTACCGCCTGATGCACCTGACCGCCCGCAGCCACCCACCACCCGATCCACCCTACCGCCTGACTCACCCACCACCCTACCACTATGCCACCGCATGACTCACCTTACCGCCTGATGCAACCTACCGCCTGACCGTCCACAGGCACCTACCACCTGATCCACCCCACTGCCTGACTGCCCGCAGCCACCTACCGCCTGACTCAACCACCACCCTACCGCCTGACAGCCCGCAACTATCCACCACCTTGCCGCCTCACTCACCTTGCCGCCTGACTCGCTCTACCGCCACCAGACTCTTTCACAACCCTACCACCATGCTACCGCCTGATGCACCTGACCGCCCGCAGCCACCCACCAACCGATCCACCCTACCGCCTGACTCACCCACCACCCTACCACTATGCCACCGCATGACTCACCTTACCGCTTGATCCACCCCACCGCCTGACTGCCGCAGCCACCTACCGCCTGACTCACCCACCACCCTACCGCCTGATAGCCCACAACCATCCCCCACCTTGCCGCCTCACTCACCTTGCCGCCTGACTCACTCTACCGCCTGCAGCCGCCTGACCTGCACACACATGTCACCATCTGACTCGTCTTACCGCCTGATCCACCCTACTGCCTGACTGCCCGCCGCCACCCACCACCCTACCGCCTAACTCACTCACCCCCCTACCGCCTGATCCACCTGACCGCCCGCAGCCACCCACCTCCTTACTGCCTGACTCACCTTACCGCCTGATGCAACCTACCGCCTGACCGTCCACAGCCACCTACCACCTGATCGCCTGCAGCCACCCACCATGCTACCGCCTGACTCACCCACCACCCTACCGCCTGATCCACCCTACCGCCTGCAGCATCCCACCATCTGACCGCCCGCAGCCACCCACCATGCTACCGCCTGATTCACCTGACTGCCTGCAGCCACCTACCGCCTTAGTCACCCTACCGTCTGACCGTCTGACCGCCCGATCCACCCTACCGCCTGACTCATCCACCACCCTAACACCCACCATGCTACCGTCTGGCTCACCTTAACGCCTGAACCACCCTACCGCCTGACTGCTCACAGCCACCCACCCTACCGCCTGACCCACCTGGCACCCGCAGCCACCCACCATGCTACCGCCTGATCCACCCTACCGCCTGCAGCTGCCTTACTCACCCGCCACCCTACCCCCATGCCACCCATCACCCTACCGCCTGACCGTCCGCAGCCGCCTACTACCCTATTGCCTGATCCACCCTACCGCCTGGCCGCCCGCCTGCCTGCCCGATCCACCCTACCTCCTAACTCGCCTATCACCCTACCACCATGCCACTGTCTGACTCGCCTTACCACCTGACCTCCTGATCTGCCCTACTGCCTGACCCACCTGACTGCCCGCAGCCACCCACCACCATGCCACCCAGCATGCTATTGCATGACTCACCTTACCACCTGATCCAAGGTACAATAACTGATGTGACTGTGGGGGGGGGGGGGCACATTAGAGTGTAAGCTCCTCTGTACAGAGACTGATGTGACTGTGGGGGAGGGGACATTAGAGTGTAAGCTCCTCTGTACAGAGACTGATGTGACTGTGGGGGGGGGGGGGGGGGGCACATTAGAGTGTAAGCTCCTCTGTACAGAGACTGATGTGACTGTGGGGGGAGGGGACATTAGAGTGTAAGCTCCTCTGTACAGAGACTGATGTGACTGTGGGGGAGGGGACATTAGAGTGTAAGCTCCTCTGTACAGAGACTGATGTGACTGTGGGGGGAGGGGACATTAGAGTGTAAGCTCCTCTGTACAGAGACTGATGTGACTGTGGGGGGAGGGGACATTAGAGTGTAAGCTCCTCTGTACAGAGATTGATGTGACTGTGGGGGGAGGGGACATTAGAGTGTAAGCTCCTCTGTACAGAGACTGATGTGACTGTGGGGGGAGGGGACATTAGAGTGTAAGCTCCTCTGTACAGAGATTGATGTGACTGTGGGGGAGGGGGCATTAGAGTGTAAGCTCCTCTGTACAGAGACTGATGTGACTGTGGGGGGAGGGGACATTAGAGTGTAAGCTCCTCTGTACAGAGACTGATGTGACTGTGGGGGGAGGGGACATTAGAGTGTAAGCTCCTCTGTACAGAGATTGATGTGACTGTGGGGGGAGGGGACATTAGAGTGTAAGCTCCTCTGTACAGAGACTGATGTGACTGTGGGGGGGAGGGGACATTAGAGTGTAAGCTCCTCTGTACAGAGACTGATGTGACTGTGGGGGGGAGGGGACATTAGAGTGTAAGCTCCTCTGTACAGAGACTGATGTGACTGTGGGGGGGGAGGGGACATTAGAGTGTAAGCTCCTCTGTACAGAGACTGATGTGACTGTGGGGGGGAGGGGACATTAGAGTGTAAGCTCCTTTGTACAGAGACTGATGTGACTGTGGGGGGGAGGGGACATTAGAGTTTAAGCTCCTCTGTACAGAGACTGATGTGACTGTGGGGGGAGGGGACATTAGAGTGTATGCCCCTCTGTACATAGACTGATGTGACTGTGGGGGGGGGGGGGGACATTAGAGTGTAAGCTCCTCTGTACAGAGACTGATGTGACTGTGGGGGAGGGGACATTAGAGTGTAAGCTCCTCTGTACAGAGACTGATGTGACTGTGGGGGAGGGGGGACATTAGAGTGTAAGCTCCTCTGTACAGAGACTGATGTGACTGTGGGGGGAGGGGACATTAGAGTGTAAGCTCCTCTGTACAGAGACTGATTTGACTGTGGGGGGAGGGGACATTAGAGTGTAAGCTCCTCTGTACAGAGACTGATGTGACTGTGGGGGAGGGGACATTAGAGTGTAAGCTCCTCTGGTACCGAGAATAATGGGATTGGCTCAGTGATCTCTGTACAGCGCTGGGGTGTCAGAGCTATGGGGGGCATCTTGTGACCAGTTCTTGTTGTTTATTGTTTTCCAGCTACTAAGTGTGGATCACATAGATCCGGATACAAGTCTCCTCTGGATGCCATGAAAGGTAGGGCCCCTTGCTGGGTGGTCGAAAGAATCAGAGTACAGCTGTAGGCTTTAGTGTAGATATTTTGAATATATTGGCAGGCCCTCTTTTGCTGGGTGTTCCCTGGTTTCAGCTCTGCCCTCTATATGTAAGAGAGAGGCAAGATGTCTGCTGTCTCACTCAGAGGCACTGTGAAAGGGCCTGCTGAATCTTGGAGCAGCTCAGCTTCAAGTTCTGCAGCATTTGCTGGGTGGGACCAAATTATGTTCCTGTTTGCTCCCACCAAGAATAAGAAGTTGAACCTCTTTTATGACCTGGGGGTTATGTGTGGCCCCCCTGTATCCCACCACTCACCATGTCTGTCCTGTACAGGCCCCAGAGAGGAGCTGATCTACGTCCCCTGCATCTACCGCAACACCGGCAACAACAAGCCTGACTACCTGGCCACGGTGGATGTGGACCCCAAATCTCCCCATTACTCCCAGGTGAGGCTCATGAATTTCATAGCATGTTTGTTCCTCGGGGGAGGGCCCTGAAACTGCATTCATGACCCAATGAAGGGCCGTCCCACCCAAAAGGTATATTTTGGCTACAGGTGGAGTGCGGGGTGGAATTTTCTGTTTTGGTGAACACAAGTTTGAGATTTGTCCGGCAGGGAATGGCTGTGACCGGTGTTTACTGGGGGAAATAGGCGAGTACAGACATGGGGGATGGGAGGCAGGTACAGAGAGGTGCTCAATAAGGGAAGAGTATAAATAGGTGTCCCCCTGGGGAAGGGGGCAGGGTACAGCCGGGTGCCCCCCTAGGGAAGGGGGCAGGTTACAGCCAGGTGGTCAGCAGGGTAAGTGGGCGGGTACAGCTGGGTGCTCACTATAGGAAGGAGGGAGGGTACATAAGTGGTCACCAGGTAAAGGGGCTGGTACAGACAGATGCTCACTGGGGTAAGTAGGTGGGTATAGAAAGGCATTTATGGGAGGAAGGGGTGCGTACAGATGGGTGCCCCCCTGGGGAAGTGGGTTAGTACAGATGGGTGCCACCATGGGGAAGGGAGTGAGTACATATGGGTGCCCCCCCCCCCCCCCCCAGGAAAGTGGATGAGTGCAGCCAGGAGCTCACCTGGGATAGGGTGCAGCCAGGAGCTCACCTGGGGTAGGGTGCAGCCAGGAGCTCACCTGGGGTAGGGTGCAGCCAGGAGCTCACCTGGGGTAGGGTGCAGCCAGGAGCTCACCTGGGGTAGGGTTCAGCCAGGAGCTCACCTGGGGAAGGGTGCAGCCAGGAGCTCAGCTGGGGAAGGGTGCAGCCAGGAGCTCAGCTGGGGAAGGGTGCAGCCAGGAGCTCAGCTGGGGAAGGGTGCAGCCAGGAGCTCAGCTGGGGAAGGGTGCAGCCAGGAGCTCAGCTGGGGTAGGGTGCAGCCAGGAGCTCACCTGGGGAAGGGTGCAGCCAGGAGCTCACCTGGGGAAGGGTGCAGCCAGGAGCTCACCTGGGGAAGGGTGCAGCCAGGAGCTCAGCTGGGGTAGGGTGCAGCCAGGAGCTCAGCTGGGGTAGGGTGCAGCCAGGAGCTCAGCTGGGGTAGGGTGCAGCCAGGAGCTCAGCTGGGGTAGGGTGCAGCCAGGAGCTCAGCTGGGGTAGGGTGCAGCCAGGAGCTCAGCTGGGGTAGGGTGCAGCCAGGAGCTCAGCTGGGGTAGGGTGCAGCCAGGAGCTCAGCTGGGGTAGGGTGCAGCCAGGAGCTCAGCTGGGGTAGGGTGCAGCCAGGAGCTCAGCTGGGGTAGGGTGCAGCCAGGAGCTCAGCTGGGGTAGGGTGCAGCCAGGAGCTCAGCTGGGGTAGGGTGCAGCCAGGAGCTCAGCTGGGGTAGGGTGCAGCCAGGTGCTCACCTGGGGAAGGATGCAGAACTGTGGGAGAGAGGGTTAGGGCCAGGACACCCTTTAGTAGTTGCAATGTTAATTGGCAGACTCTGAGACTTCTACAGGTAGACAGCCATGCAGGCAAAGGCACCCAGCAGGACATCACGTCTGTATGTGTAGGATTGCTGTCTCCTATGGCAACAGTCTTATAACTGTTTCTAACACAAGTTGTAAGGAACTTCTGTACTTCCTCTACAATCACTTCTTGTAGATCTTCTTCACTCCACTGAGCTCCCACGTCTCTCCTCACTAGACCTTCCGATCCACAGTCACTGGATCTCCTGAGCTCTTCCAACCTTCTCACTGAGTATCTTCCTCAAGCGTCACCCCCAAAGTCCCTGCTGGGTCCCTAGCTCGGCACTCAGCTACTCCTCAAGCGTCACCTCCGCTTGCTGGACACCTGCTGAAGTTTCCCGATTCTTCAACGTCCCCGGTTGGTGAGAATACTGCTCCGGTACTTGCTTCAGCTACTCATTGGTCCCCGGTAATAAAGTGGTTGGTCCCTTAATGGCGACAGCTTTCTCCTCTACCCCTGACAGGTTCTGCAGTCCCAACCCTACGCTGCTCTCTTGTTTCTGGATAGGCCTTCAGACAGCCTAGCAGCCAGATATCCCCGGGATAGGCCTCAGGCTCTGGCCTAGCAGCCCGGGGCAAAACAACGCACGTCCACCCAGACAGCCGTCCAGGTGGCACAGAACCCCCGATCCCCCGACCTCACCCAAATAAATAGGCTCTCCCAGCAGGCCAAGGGACCCAAGAAGATCCCTGCCCACTGGCTGAGATACTCCATCTATTCCTATTCTGTCCTTGCAATGCCCTTGTCTTATCTAATGCTGCCCAGATACCCGGCCACCTAGTGACAAGAGAGAAGTGCAGCAATTCCAGACTTCGGGTGAAATCAAATGATCCCTAGCAATAAAGCCAAGGCAACTATACCTGGCAGGTAAATCTAAGAGCAACACTGCCTAGACATCAGGGTGCTACATCCTCCCCCCCCTGCCTACAAAACTACGTCTCGGAGTTTGCAAAAAATAAATAATTTGAGCTCTCAAGACTGAGAGTGAATGTCCTGGCAAAAACTGGGATAGGTGGGGAAATGGGAAAGGAATAACAACAAGTAATGCACATGGCATATCACAGAAAATAAACACGCATGAGCGAATGGTAGTTCGCACAGGGTAGATAAATAACAGGAATTATATATACAGCTTAACGTGTGGTGTACCACCCAACTGGTTAAGGGAGAATATCAACCTTAGTCGTATATCCTATCTATCTACTATGTACAGTAATAAAGAGCATGAATATTAAGCATTATCATCCATGTTGGATCACTGTGCTCACCTGGGTAAGGGTGCAGCCAGGTGCTCACCTGGGTAAGGGTGCAGCCAGGTGCTCACCTGGGTAAGGGTGCAGCCAGGTGCTCACCTGGGTAAGGGTGCAGCCAGGTGCTCACCTGGGTAAGGGTGCAGCCAGGTGCTCACCTGGGTAAGGGTGCAGCCAGGTGCTCACTAAGGTAAGTGGGCGGGTACAGACAGGCAGGTATCCTACAGGTGAGGTTTCCGGATACCAGCTATGACTCGCCTTGCTCCTCCTTCCAGGTCATCCACCGCCTGCCGATGCCCAACCTGAACGATGAGCTCCACCACTGCGGCTGGAACACCTGCAGCAGCTGCTTCGGGGATGTCAACAAAGTCCGGGACAAGCTCGTCCTCCCCTCCCTCATCTCCTCCCGCATCTACGTGGTGGACGTGGGCACCGACCGCCGGGCCCCCCGCATCCACAAGGTGGGCACCCTCCGATCAGCTCGTCCGGTCCTCTTTGCCCATTTACTAACTCATCTTTCCTCTAAATAAACCGTCCCGGGGGGCCACCATCCCCTCCCTCCTATAACCGCCATATCATATCATATTCCAGATATTTCTATAGGCAGCTGATGTGAGTACCTGAACCTGTCCTTATATCTGCCACCTGGACAGCAGCTCTTGGATTAAGAGAGGGAGGGGCATTGCTCAGAGCCAATCAGGAGTCCTGCATGGACATGTGCTGAAGGGAACATGCTGATAGGAAGGAGGGGGTGACCTCATCGGTGTAGAGGAGAGCTCCCGGTAATCTGGAGGCCCAGGAGACGGACTTGAAAGCCAAATCGGGGAAAGTTCCCAGGTTTTGACTGCATAATTGCAATAGAGAGAGATCAGGTTGGAAGGCTGGCAGAGCTGTGTAATTCTCAGGACTGGCTGGGCAGCTCCCATGTATGTGCCTGGATGCAGGGCCGGGACAAGGGGTGGGCAAGAGGGAAGGTTGCCCTGAGCGCAGTGAAGCAAAAATGGACGCAGGGTGGTAAACCCATTCTATGGCATGTAGGGGGAGGCGGGTGCAATTCTGCAGCCTTGTCCTGGGCGCTGGACGACCCTGTCCCAGTACTGCCCGGCTGTGACCTGACCGGGATTCTCCTCCCTACAGGTGGTGGAGCCGGAGGAAGTGCACAAGAAGTGTGGCTTGGCGTACCTGCACACCCCGCACTGCCTGGGCAGCGGGGAGGTCATGATCAGTGCTCTGGGGGACCCCGCTGGGAACGGCAAAGGTGAGCGCCATCGTCTACGCTCGGTGGGCCTACAGGTTTTAAAGGTTTGTCCTTTAAAAGTCTTATTGACCTTTCCATGAGGATGACGTCAACCGATTTCTGTATCTCAGGAGGCTTCGTGCTGCTGGATGGAGAGACGTTCGAGGTGAAGGGGAACTGGGAGGTGGAGGGCAACGCTTCGCCCTTCGGCTACGACTTCTGGTACCAACCGCGCCGCAACGTCATGATCAGCACCGAGATGGGAGTGCCGAAGATCTTTACCAAAGAGTTCAACATAGAGGACGTGAAAGCGGGTAAGAGGGGTGCAGAAGGGTAAATGGGGGCAAAGATCAGTACAAAATGGGACTGCTGGGAGCCAAATTCATCCATTGCTACCCCAATCCCCCCTCCGCCCCTCTATTATACCCCAATCCCCCCTCTGTCCTTCTATTATACCCCAGTCCCCCCTCCGTCCTTCTATTATACCCCAATCCCCCCTCCGTCCCTCTATTAAACCCCAATCCCCCCTCTGTCCTTCTATTATACCCCAGTCCCCCCTCCGTCCTTCTATTTTACCCCAGTCCCCCCTCCGTCCTTCTATTATACCCCAGTCCACCCTCTGTCCTTCTATTATACCCCAATCCTCCCCTCTGTCCTTCTATTATACCCCAATCCTCCCCTCTGTCCTTCTATTATACCCCAATCCTCCCCTCTTTCCTTCTATGATACCCCAATCCTCCCCTCTGTCCTTCTATTATACCCCAATCCTCCCCTCTGTCCTTCTATTATACCCCAATCCTCCCCTCTGTCCTTCTATTATACCCCAATCCTCCCCTCTTTCCTTCTATGATACCCCAATCCTCCCCTCTGTCCTTCTATTATACCCCAATCCTCCCCTCTGTCCTTCTATGATACCCCAATCCTCCCCTCTGTCCTTCTATTATACCCCAATCCTCCCTCTGTCCTTCTATTATACCCCAATCCTTCCCTCTGTCCTTCTATTATACCCCAATCCTCCCTCAGTCCTTCTATTATACCCCAATCCTTACCTCTGTCCTTCTATTATACCCCAATCCTCCCCTCTGTCCTTCTATTGTAGCAAGGTCCTGGGGCCCCTTTGGTCTAATGAGAACCTCCAGAGTTGGGGGACAGCTGACATCCTTCTGTGTAGAGTGGGTTACAAGGCATGGTGGGTGCAATGCAAGGTAGATTCATGGGCGGCAGACATTTCTTGAATTCAAAGAGATTTATTTTCTCTTGAACAGAACTGTGGGGTAGGGGGTTGGGGCCAGGACACCTTTTAGTAGTTGCAATGTTAATTGGCCGACTCCAAGACTTCTACAGGTAGACAGCCATGCGGGGAAAGGCACCCAGCAGGACGCCATGTCTGGATGTGTAGGATTGTTGTCTCCTATGGCAACAGTCTTATAACCGTTTCTAACACAAGTTGTAATGAACTTCTGTACTTCCTCTACAATCCCTTCTTGTAGATCTTCTTCACTCCACTGAGCTCCCACGTCTCTCCTCACTAGACCTTCCGATCCACAGTCACTGGATCTCCTGAGATCTTCCAACCTTCTCACTGAGTATCTTCCTCAAGCGTCACCCCCGCGTCCCTGCTGGGTCCCTAGCTCGGCACCCAGATACTCCTCAAGTGTCACCTCCGCTTGCTGGGACCCTGGCTTGACACCTGCAGAAGTTTCCCGATTCTTCAACGTCCCCCGGTTGGTGAGAATACTGCTCCGGTACTTGCTTCAGCTACTCATTGGTCCCCGGTAATAAGGTGGTTGGTCCCTTTAACGGCGACAGATTCCTCCTCTACCCCCGACAGGTTCTGCAGTCCCAACCCTACGCTGCTCTCTTGTTTCTGGATAGGCCTTCAGACAGCCTAGCAGCCAGATGTCCCCGGGATAGGCCTCAGGCTCTGGCATAGCAGCCCGGGGCAAAACAACGCACGTCCACCCAGACAGCAGTCCAGGTGGCACAGAACCCCCCGATCACCTGACCTCACCCAAATAAATAGGCTCTGCCAGCACCCAAGAAGATCCCTGCCTATTGTCTGAGATACCCTATCTATGCCTATTCTGTACTTCCAATGCCCTTGTCTTATCTAATGCTGCCCAGATACCCGGCCACCTAGTGACAAGAGAGAAGTGCAGCAATTCCAGACTTCGGGTGAAATCAAATGATCCCTAGCAATAAAGCCAAGGCAACTATACCTGGTAGGTAAATCTAAGAGCAACCCTGCCTAGACATCAGAGTGCTACATCCTCCCCCCCCTGCCTACAAAACTACGTCTCAGAGTTTGCAAAAACACAAATTTAAATAATTTGAACTCTCAAGCCTGAGAGCGAATGTCCTGGAAAATACTGTGAGGGGTGGGGAAACGGGAAAGGAATAACAACAAGTAATGCACATAGCATATCACAGAAAATAAACACGCATGAGCGAATGGTGGTTCACACAGGGTAGATAAATAACAGGAATTATATATATTTATCATTTATCATCCATGTTGGATCACTGTCTCTCCTTGTCCAAGGAAGCCGCAACGGTGGAGGAAAACCTGAAAGAAACATCTGGGTGCTACACTGGTATACCCCAATCCCCCCTCTGTCCTTCTATTATACCCCAGTCCTCCCCTCTGTCCTTCTATTATACCCCAGTCCTCCCTCTGTCCTTCTAATATACCCCAATCCTCCCTCTGTCCTTCTAATATACCCCAATCCTCCCTCTGTCCTTCTATTCGACCCCAATCCTCCCTCTGTCCTTCTATTCGACCCCCAATCCCCCCTCTGTCCTTCTATTATACCCCAATCCCCCCCTCTGTCCTTCTATTATACCCCAATCCCCCCTCTGTCCTTCTATTATACCCCAATCCCCCCTCTGTCCTTCTATTATACCCCAATCCCCCCTCTGTCCTTCTATTATACCCCAATCCCCCCTCTGTCCTTCTATTCGACCCCAATCCCCCCTCTGTCCTTCTATTCGACCCCCAATCCCCCCTCTGTCCTTCTATTCGACCCCAATCCCCCCTCTGTCCTTCTATTCGACCCCAATCCTCCCTCTGTCCTTCTATTATACCCCAATCCCCCCTCTGTCCTTCTATTATACCCCAATCCCCCCTCTGTCCTTCTATTCGACCCCAATCCCCCCTCTGTCCTTCTATTCGACCCCAATCCCCCCTCTGTCCTTCTATTCGACCCCAATCCTCCCTCTGTCCTTCTATTATACCCCAATCCCCCCCTCTGTCCTTCTATTATACCCCAATCCCCCCTCTGTCCTTCTATTATACCCCAATCCCCCCTCTGTCCTTCTATTCGACCCCAATCCCCCCCTCTGTCCTTCTATTCGACCCCAATCCCCCCCTCTGTCCTTCTATTCTACCCCAATCCCCCCCTCTGTCCTTCTATTCTACCCCAATCCCCCCTCTGTCCTTCTATTCTACCCCAATCCCCCCCTCTGTCCTTCTATTCTACCCCAATCCCCCCTCTGTCCTTCTATTCGACCCCAATCTTCCCTCTGTCCTTCTATTATACCCCAATCCTCCCCTCTGTCCTTCTATTATACCCCAATCCTCCCCTCTGTCCTTCTATTCTACCCCAATCCTCCCTCTGTCCTTCTATTATACCCCAATCCTCCCCTCTGTCCTTCTATTATACCCCAATCCTCCCCTCTGTCCTTCTATTATACCCCAATCCTCCCTCTGTCCTTCTATTCTACCCCAATCCCCCCCTCTGTCCTTCTATTCTACCCCAATCCCCCCTCTGTCCTTCTATTCGACCCCAATCCCCCCTCTGTCCTTCTATTCGACCCCAATCCCCCCTCTGTCCTTCTATTCGACCCCAATCCCCCCTCTGTCCTTCTATTCGACCCCAATCCCCCCTCTGTCCTTCTATTCGACCCCAATCCCCCCTCTGTCCTTCTATTCGACCCCAATCTTCCCTCTGTCCTTCTATTCTACCCCAATCCTCCCTCTGTCCTTCTATTATACCCCAATCCTCCCCTCTGTCCTTCTATTATACCCCAGTCCTTCCCTCTGTCCTTCTATTCGATCCCCAATCTTCCCTCTGTCCTTCTATTCTACCCCAGTCCTTCCCTCTGTCCTTCTATTCGATCCCCAATCTTCCCTCTGTCCTTCTATTCGATCCCCAATCTTCCCTCTGTCCTTCTATTCTACCCCAATCCTCCCTCCGTCCTTCTATTCGACCCCAATCCTCTCTCTGTCCTTCTATTCTACCCCAATCTTCCCTCTGTCCTTCTATTCTACCCCAATCCTCCCTCTGTCCTTCTATTCGACCCCAATCCCCCCTCTGTCCTTCTATTCGACCCCAATCCCCCCCTCTGTCCTTCTATTCTACCCCAATCCCCCCCTCTGTCCTTCTATTCTACCCCAATCCCCCCCTCTGTCCTTCTATTCTACCCCAATCCCCCCTCTGTCCTTCTATTCGACCCCAATCCCCCCTCTGTCCTTCTATTCGACCCCAATCCCCCCTCTGTCCTTCTATTCGACCCCAATCCCCCCTCTGTCCTTCTATTCGACCCCAATCCCCCCTCTGTCCTTCTATTCTACCCCAATCTTCCCTCTGTCCTTCTATTCTACCCCAATCCTCCCTCTGTCCTTCTATTCTACCCCAATCCTCCCCTCTGTCCTTCTATTATACCCCAATCCTCCCCTCTGTCCTTCTATTCTACCCCAATCCTCCCTCTGTCCTTCTATTCTACCCCAATCCTCCCCTCTGTCCTTCTATTATACCCCAATCCTCCCCTCTGTCCTTCTATTATACCCCAATCCTCCCTCTGTCCTTCTATTCTACCCCAATCCCCCCCTCTGTCCTTCTATTCTACCCCAATCCCCCCTCTGTCCTTCTATTCGACCCCAATCCCCCCTCTGTCCTTCTATTCGACCCCAATCCCCCCTCTGTCCTTCTATTCGACCCCAATCCCCCCTCTGTCCTTCTATTCGACCCCAATCCCCCCTCTGTCCTTCTATTCTACCCCAATCTTCCCTCTGTCCTTCTATTCTACCCCAATCCTCCCTCTGTCCTTCTATTATACCCCAATCCTCCCCTCTGTCCTTCTATTATACCCCAGTCCTTCCCTCTGTCCTTCTATTCGATCCCCAATCTTCCCTCTGTCCTTCTATTCTACCCCAGTCCTTCCCTCTGTCCTTCTATTCTACCCCAATCCTCCCTCCGTCCTTCTATTCGACCCCAATCCTCCCTCTGTCCTTCTATTCTACCCCAATCTTCCCTCTGTCCTTCTATTCTACCCCAATCCTCCCTCTGTCCTTCTATTCGACCCCAATCCCCCCTCTGTCCTTCTATTCTACCCCAATCCCCCCCTCTGTCCTTCTATTCGACCCCAATCCCCCCTCTGTCCTTCTATTCGACCCCAATCCCCCCTCTGTCCTTCTATTCGACCCCAATCTTCCCTCTGTCCTTCTATTCTACCCCAATCCCCCCTCTGTCCTTCTATTCGACCCCAATCCCCCCTCTGTCCTTCTATTCGACCCCAATCCCCCCTCTGTCCTTCTATTCGACCCCAATCCCCCCTCTGTCCTTCTATTTGACCCCAATCCTCCCCTCTGTCCTTCTACTATACCCCAATCCCCCCTCTGTCCTTCTATTATACCCCAATCCCCCCTCTGTCCTTCTATTATACCCCAACCCCCCCTCTGTCCTTCTATTCTACCCCAATCCTCCCTCTGTCCTTCTATTATACCCCAGTCCTCCCTCTGTCCTTCTTTTATACCCCAATCCTCCCTCTGTCCTTCTATTCTACCCCAATCCCCCCCTCTGTCCTTCTATTCTACCCCAATCCCCCCCTCTGTCCTTCTATTCTACCCCAATCCTCCCTCTGTCCTTCTATTCGACCCCAATCCCCCCTCTGTCCTTCTATTCGACCCCAATCCCCCCTCTGTCCTTCTATTCGACCCCAATCCCCCCTCTGTCCTTCTATTCTACCCCAATCTTCCCTCTGTCCTTCTATTCTACCCCAATCCTCCCTCTGTCCTTCTATTATACCCCAATCCTCCCCTCTGTCCTTCTATTATACCCCAGTCCTTCCCTCTGTCCTTTTATTCGATCCCCAATCTTCCCTCTGTCCTTCTATTCTACCCCAGTCCTTCTATTCTACCCCAATCCTCCCTCCGTCCTTCTATTCGACCCCAATCCTCCCTCTGTCCTTCTATTCTACCCCAATCTTCCCTCTGTCCTTCTATTCTACCCCAATCCTCCCTCTGTCCTTCTATTCGACCCCAATCCCCCCTCTGTCCTTCTATTCGACCCCAATCCCCCCCTCTGTCCTTCTATTCTACCCCAATCCCCCCCTCTGTCCTTCTATTTGACCCCAATCCCCCCTCTGTCCTTCTATTCGACCCCAATCCCCCCTCTGTCCTTCTATTTGACCCCAATCCTCCCCTCTGTCCTTCTACTATACCCCAATCCTCCCCTCTGTCCTTCTATTATACCCCAATCCCCCCCTCTGTCCTTCTATTATACCCCAACCCCCCCTCTGTCCTTCTATTCTACCCCAATCCTCCCTCTGTCCTTCTATTATACCCCAGTCCTCCCTCTGTCCTTCTTTTATACCCCAATCCCCCCCCCCCCCCAGTCATGTAACCTTTGCTCCTTCAATCACCTTCTTGCTCTATACCAGGACACTACGGTCAGAGTCTCCACGTGTGGGATTGGACGAAGCGCACCCGCATACAGACGCTGGACCTGGGGGCGGACGGACTGATTCCTATGGAAATACGATTCCTGCACAACCCGGACGCTGCGCAGGGATTCGTCGGCTCCTCGCTCGGCGCCTCCATCTTCCGCTTCTACAAGACGCCGGTGAGCGGCTGTGGGGGGGATGGGGGCTCAGTGTTTTATTGGTGAAAAAATAAAAAAATAAACTTCTGCAGGTCGGTTTCGTGGAGTGGCGGGATGTTGGCAAACGTTCCTGCAGATTCTTACCTGCATCTGTTCTGTAGATCCTGGAATAGGCTACGCCCACACACCTGCTGAAACCTTTACACATGGGCGTGATCACATGACCCGACTTTATTAGAAACGTTTTTTTCTATTTTAAAATGTACTTTATGTGAAGGAGCTGATGACAGATCTGTACTGATACCTGCTGTATGATGTGTGTTTTTTGTTTTTTTTTACCCCTACAGGATGAAAAGTGGGTGGCTGAGAAGGTCATCCGGGTGCCACATAAGAAGGTGGAGGGCTGGGCGATGCCGGAGATGCCGGGTGAGTGGCTGTATGATGACCCTGATTGGGTGAGAGAATAACTCCGCCCCCACCCAACTGCAGCTATAAGCACATCCTCCGGTTGTAGCGGCTCCTCTGCAAGACTAAAATGTCTTCCTCTGATTTCACTGCACACTGTGAGCGTCTCACAATGTGCATCAGAAGCTGCAGCAAGTCAGAGCCCCACCCCCCCCTTTCCTGGCTGGAGGATGTCCAGTATCATCTATTTCACTGTACCTGGCCCCGCCCCCTTTTCATTATTTATTTATTTCAATCCATGGAGGCTCAGCATAACATGTGGGAGTTACCTATGCAAATACAGCCCTGCCTATAGGAACGCCCACTCCTCCCAGACTGACACCCCGACCATCGAGGGGGATTTTGATATGTGCATAACTCCTCCCACCGCGTGCCTCGGGGCTTTTAAAAGGAGTGCTGGGATGTGGCCCCTCCCAC
Source organism: Lithobates pipiens (assembly GCF_037356315.1). Taxonomy (NCBI): domain Eukaryota; kingdom Metazoa; phylum Chordata; class Amphibia; order Anura; family Ranidae; genus Lithobates; species Lithobates pipiens. Next base: position 29,848,677 of record NW_027507791.1, on the reverse strand, counting down.
CAGCTATTGATCTGCCTGCACTGCATAGAGAAGCACAGAGACCCAGAGATGACACCACGGGGTCTATAATAAAGCTTATAATGACCAGTGGAGGCCCGTCTATAAGGGGCACAGGGGCGTGTCTATGGGGCACAGTGGCGTGTCTATGGGGCACAGGGGCGTCAGCCACCTAATTTTTTTTTTTTTTTTTTTTTTTTTTTAGCACATGATTAGAGCCTGAGGCTCTAATTGGCTTTTAAAAAAGGGTGGGCACCCCGATCACCTCCCAATAGCAAATTTGCTGTGGTCTTCCTGATTCTCCTCCCAGCCAATCAGGTGTTTGCGATTCCTGAGACTAGATTGGCCAGGGAGTCTTGGTGGGGGGGGGGGGGTGTAGGGGTCAGGGGTTTAGTGTTAGTTTACCACACACCCCCCCCCCAAATATTTAGCACCGACCACCACTGATAATGACCATGGAAAGGTTTGATTTGTGTGCCGCCATAAACTTTTTTATTTTATTTATTTTATGACGCGATGACGTCTCCCCCGCTACAATCTCATCATAAACGTCTTGTCATAAAACGACGGCCTCGTATAATGGAGATCCCGGCAGCCCACCAACACCTCACCTCTACTCCCCTTTAGACGTGCAGAATTGTTTTTTCTTTTTATTTTATTTTTTTTCCCTCAATTTTCATTATTTCAATAATTTCGTTTAGATGAATGAATTTTCATTTATTTGTTTTCGGATTCGTTTTAAGATTTTCCAAATTCGGTCAAACTGATCTTAAATTCGACCAAATCTGGAAAATTCGAAGCGGCATTGAATTTTTATTTTATTTTTTTTCTATTTGAAATTCGGATATCAGAGGATAGTTATATTCTTTCTATTGCATGTCTGTGTGTTTTTTTTTTTTTATTTTTTTTTTTGCTTTTTATTTATTTATTTTTTTATTTTTTTGTTCTATTCGAAATTTGAGTTTCAGAATATGGTTACATTTTTATTTCCTTCTATTGTTTTTTTTTTCTTTTCCTCTTTTTTAATTTCTATTCTTTTTTTTCTATTCTGTTCTTTTCTATCCTATTCCCTTATTTTATTATTTATTATATAATAATAAAAAACAATATATATATATCTATTATCTCTATCATCTCTATCTCTATCATCTCTCTTTATTATCTCTATTATCTCTATCATCTTCATCTCTATCGTCTCTATCTCTATTATCTCTATTGTCTCTATCTCTATTATCTCTATCATCTTCATCTCTATCTCTATTATCTCTATCGTCTCTATCTCTATTATCTCTATTGTCTCTATCTCTATTATCTCTATCATCTTCATCTCTATCTCTATTATCTCTATCATCTTCATCTCTATCTCTATTATCTCTATCATCTTCATCTCTATCTCTATTATCTCTATCGTCTCTATCTCTATTATCTCTATCATCTTCATCTCTATCTCTATTATCTCTATCGTCTCTATCTCTATTATCTCTATCATCTTTATCTCTATCGTCTCTATCTCTATTATCTCTATTGTCTCTATCTCTATTATCTCTATTGTCTCTATCTCTATTATCTCTATCGTCTCTATTATCTCTATCGTCTCTATCTCTATTATCTCTATCATCTTCATCTCTATCTCTATTATCTCTATCGTCTCTATCTCTATTATCTCTATCATCTTCATCTCTATCTCTATTATCTCTATCATCTTCATCTCTATCTCTATTATCTCTATCGTCTCTATCGTCTCTATCTCTATTATCTCTATCGTCTCTATCTCTATTATCTCTATCATCTTCATCTCTATCTCTATTATCTCTATCATCTTCATCTCTATCTCTATTATCTCTATCGTCTCTATCGTCTCTATCTCTATTATCTCTATCGTCTCTATTATCTCTATCGTCTGCCTTTTTTTTTTTTTTTATCCCACTCCCTTATTTTCTATTGCTATTCCATTTTCCATTCTATTCTATTGTGTTCTATTCTTTCATTTTATATTCTGTTCTGATTTACTCTATTCTTTTTCTATGCTCCCCCCCCCCTTTTTTTTTATTATATTCCTTTTTATATTCTATTCAAAATGGGAATTTCAGAAGATTTTTTTTATTTTATTCTCTATCCCTCCACAGGTAATCTATGCTGCCTTCAAGTTCCACCTTTTTTTTTTTTAACTGCAACTGCTTCACTGTTTTAAAGCGGGAGTCCACCGGAACTCCGCGTTTTTTTTTTTTTTTTTTTTTTTTTTTTAAAGCCAGCAGCTACAAATACTGCAGCTGCTGACTTTTAAAATAGTGACACTTACCTGTCCAGCGCGCCCGCGATGTCGGCACCCGAAGCCGATCTGTAGGTCGTCTGTCGGGTCCTGCCGCCGCCATCTTGGGTATGGGAATCAGGAAGTGGAGCCTTTCGGCTTCATTTCCCGGTTCCCTACTGCGCATGCGCGAATTGCGCTGCGCAATAAGGACGCTCCCCGCTGCCTCTGGGATCTGTGTGTTTCCCAGCAGGCAGCGGGGCACTTGCGGGAAGGGGCGGGCACTTGCGGAAAGGGGCATAAGTTACGCCCCTTTCCGCAGAGAGCTGTCCCGGAAGTGGGTGCAGTTACCTGGATTATCCAGGTAACTGCACCCCCCTCCCCCCTGAAAGGTGCCGATTGTGGCACCGGAGGGGGGGGGAGGGTTCCGATGAGCGGAAGGTCCACTTTAGGGTGGACCTCCGCTTTAATTATGCTTCAATGGTGATCTATGCCGCCTTCAAATTCTTTACCTCTCTCCATATCACTGTGATGTTTATTTTTGCTTTTCTTTTGGTCTATGCCCAAATTGATGAGCTGTTCTTATCTTTAAATCCGTGCCCCCTCCCCCGCCCTCTTGCTGTGTCGTACTTACCACCACTGTGCGGCTCGTTTTGCACAGAGTAGCCCCCGATCGTCCATTTCTGGGGTCCCTCGGCAGCTCTCGTGGCTCCTCCCCTCATCAGATGACCCCCCCCCCCCCCCTAGGAGAAGCGCTCTCTCCCGGGGCGGGGGTTGTTACCTAGCGGGTGCGCTCCCGGGTCCAGTATTTGCCTCCACAGACACGAATGCTGGACTCGGCCCCGCCCCCCCAGGTCATTGGATTTGATTGACAGCAGCGGGAGCCAACGGCTACGGGTGCTTTCAATCGTGTAAAGGAAAAAGGAGTTGGGACTTTGTATGAGGCATAGGACAGTTGTGCCTATCAATCTATCCAATCAGGGGCCGGGACCCTGTGGAGAGAGGGACAGCACGTCCTCGCTGAGGGAAATATGGGGCTTAGGTCACTGCCAGATGGTTTTTCACCTTAATGCATAGGATGGGTTTACAACCCCTTTAATTGGCAATAATACCCCCACTCCACTCAGTAACACATATGTGGGTCTTCTCTAGGGGATGCATAGCCAGGGGTTTCTGGACCCACCTACCAATAAAACCTCCAGGACACTGGGACGGATCCCCCCCCCCCCCCACATAAGTCACATTCCTGTATCACCTCTCTCGCCCTTCTGCTTCTACTAATGTCTGGAGATATTTCCCCAAATCCTGGACCGCCAACATACCCGACAACCCCCCATCCTCTGACAGCAGCCTCAACCTACACAATCTCATTTCCATTCCTCTTATGCCTAAACCAGCCTCCCCTCCCCCCCCTTCTCCTGTGCCCATTGGAATGCCTTACCACCGTCCATTTCCCTATTTATCACAATCTCCTTCAACCTACTTGCAATTTACGGAGACCTGGATTCAAGAATCTGACCTTCCTTCTCCTGCTGCCCTCTCCCATGGCGGCCTCCTGTGGACTCGCTCTCTCCCATGGCGGCCTCCTGTGGACTCGCTCTCTCCCATGGCGGCCTCCTGTGGACTTGCTCTCTCCCATGGCGGCCTCCTGTGGACTCGCTCTCTCCCATGGTGGCCTCCTGTGGACTCGCTCTCTCCCATGGTGGCCTCCCGTGGACTCGCTCTCTCCCATGGTGGCCTCCTGTTGACTCGCTCTCTCCCATGGTGGCCTCCTGTGGACTCGCTCTCTCCCATGGTGGCCTCCTGTGGACTCGCTCTCTCCCATGGTGGCCTCCTGTGGACTCGCTCTCTCCCATGGTGGCCTCCTGTGGACACGCTCTCTCCCATGGTGGCCTCCTGTGGACTCGCTCTCTCCCATGGTGGCTTCCTGTGGACTCGCTCTCTCCCATGGCGGCCTCCTGTGGACTCGCTCTCTCCCATGGCGGCCTCCTGTGGACTCGCTCTCCTCCATGGTGGCCTCCTGTGGACTCGCTCTCCTCCATGGTGGCCTCCTGTGGACTCGCTCTCTCCCATGGCGGCCTCCTGTGGACTCGCTCTCTCCCATGGCGGCCTCCTGTGGACTCGCTCTCTCCCATGGCGGCCTCCTGTGGACTCGCTCTCTCCCATGGTGGCCTCCTGTGGACTCGCTCTCTCCCATGGTGGCCTCCTGTGGATTCGCTCTCTCCCACGGTGGCCTCCTGTGGATTCGCTCTCTCCCATGGTGGCCTCCTGTGGATTCGCTCTCTCCCATGGTGGCCTCCTGTGGACTCGCTCTCTCCCATGGTGGCCTCCTGTGGACTCGCTCTCTCCCATGGCGGCCTCCTGTGGACTCGCTCTCCTCCATGGTGGCCTCCTGTGGCCTCCTTCTACTCACTCTGTTGGCAACGACCTTGACCTCATATTCTCCTACCTATGCACTCCGCGCAACCTCTCCAACATTCCTTTTTCCTCTCTCTGACCAACCACCTTGATATTTTCACTCCCTCCTTGTCTTCTTCCTCCTTGCCTTCCAACTACGAAACAATTCCCCGTAGAAACCTTCGCCACCTTAACCCTGCTCTTCTTGTTTCTGCTACAGATTGTCTCTATGCCAAAAATCTTATCCTTTTCCTGCCCAAACATGTCCACTTCTATCTACAACATTTGTGTGGCAATGTGTGGCAAGGAGTCAATTAGCGGATACTGCACCTCATCCCCAACTACATAACAAAAGAAAAGGGCGCAACAAGGGAAAGAATGTGATTATCGCGGTGCAAAGATACCATGGATACCTCTAAGCCCTTGTACACACGGTCGGAGATTCATTTTGTCGGATATTCCGACTGTGTGTGGTCTCCATCGGACTGTTTCCATCAGAGTATCCGACGTGGTCTCGCCGTGTTTGGAGGAAGAAAAATGGTGACTATGACCCCAAGAACTTCATCCCTACAGTCACAAACAGGGGTGGGAACATGATGCTTTGGGGTTGTTTCTCTGATAAAGGTACAGGCCGACTTTGCCGCATTGAGGGGCCAATGGACGGGGCCGTGTATTGTAAGATCTTGGAGGAGAACCTTCTTCCCTCATCCAGAACACTGAAGATGGGTCATGGACGGGTCTTCCAGCATCACAATGACCCAAAACATACCACCAAGGCAACAAAGGAGTGACTTGAAAATAAGCACATTAAAAAGGTCATGGATTGGCCTAGCCAGTCTCCAGACCTTAATCCTATAGTAAATGTATGGAGGGAGCTGAAACTTTGAGTTGCCAAGAGACAACCAAGAAACCTTCAGGATTTAGAGAAGATCTGTAGAGAAGAGAGGAGAAAATCCCTCCTGAGATGTGTGGAAACCTCATCACCACCTACAAGAAACGTCTGACCTCTGTGATCACCAACAAGGGTTTCTCCACCAACTAATAAGTCATGTTTTACTTGGGGATCAAATACTTATTTCCTGTCCCACTGAGAATGGGAGTGAGTAAAATGAGTAACGGAGCCACGGATATTGCTGGAAACCTGACCCCCCCTCCCCCACTGCATCCAAAACCTAGAGGAAAAGTTTCTGGCTGGGCACATCCTATTATATCTGAAGTTGAATCGGCTTCTAGCTCCCCTCACCCACCCCCCCCCCCCCCCCCCATCAACATGCTAATTCCATTTTCATTACATACTTTATTTTATACACTGTGATGTCATGTGATGGGAGGGGCTGTCCATAGCTTCCTGAAAACACCCCAACACCTTCTCTCAGCCTTGAAGCAAGCAGTGGGAGGAGTTATGAAAATACTACAATGCCTAGATGGGCGGGTGTCAGTCTGGAAGAGTGGGCGTTCCTAGGCAGGCTGTATTTGCATAGGTAACGCCCACATATGATGCCTCCATAACTAAAATCCAATGAATGAAAGTGGGCAGGGCCAGGGGCTGGAGGGAGGATTTCAGTCCGGGGGGAGGAGCCTGTACACCTGGAGGCTGGAGGGAGGATTTCAGTCCAGGGGGAGGAGCCTGTACACTTGGAGGATGGAGGGAGGATTTCAGTCCGTGGGAGGAGCCTGTACACCCAGAGGATGGAGGGAGGATTTTAGTCCGGGGGAGGAGCCTGTATACCCGGAGGATGGAGGGAGGATTTCAGTCCAGGGGGAGGAGCCTGTACAACTGGAGGATGAAGGGAGGATTTCAGTCCAGGGGGAGGAGCCTGTACACCTGGAGGAAGGATTTCAGTCCAGGGGGAGGAGCCTGTGCACCCGGAGGATGGGGGGGAGGAGTTGAAATCATGTCTGTCCTCCCTCTTCTCAGGGCTCATCACGGATATCCTGATTTCTCTGGACGATCGCTTCTTGTACTTAAGTAACTGGGTGCACGGCGACATCCGGCAGTATGACATCACCAACCCGTGTCACCCAAAAATGGTGGGGCAGGTGAGTGACCCCCCCCCCCATTTCTAGCTCTGGCCAAGCGCAATCTATGTCTTGAAGGAGATTTCACCTTTTAAGTGTGTGTGGGGGGGGGGTTCTTCGCAGTAAGAGCAGTATGGGAGGAATTCTTTGTAATAAGAGCGGTATGGGTGGGGCTTTGTGGAGTGTCTGCTGGGTTTTCATTGGTGCCTGTGTCCTCAGCGGGAAGATTTAGTCTCACTTTCTGTATTGGGAGGAACAGAGATTTCACTTTTAGTATGGGAGGGGTTCTGCATGGTAAGAGCAGTACAGGAAGGGCTCTTTACAGTAAGAGTGATACAGGAAGGGTTCTTCACAGTAACAGCAGTAAAGTTGTGGAACTTACTATAACAAAGGAAATTATAAAAATAGAAAGATGTGAAATTATAAAAATAGAAAGATGTGATGCTGAGATCCCCTCTGTGTCTGGCCAATATTTTGTCATCTCATATATTTTTCCTCCCAGGTATTTCTTGGTGGCAGCATTGTCAAGGGCGGTGCGGTGAAAGTGCTGGAAGATCAGGAGCTAAAATGTCAGCCAGACCCAGTATTCATCAAGGTGAGCGCCCCTTATTGTACCCCCCCAGTGCCTGTATGGGGGGATAGTGACCCCTCTCTGCTTCCTCCTCTGTAGAGTTCGCTCTCTTTGCTGTATCATATTATCATTCCTCTATATTCTGATATGTGAACGTTCCCCGGGTAATGCTTAGTAAATGTGTGCAGGGGAGGAAGATTCCGGGGGGACCTCAGATGATCCAACTCAGCCTGGACGGGAAGAGGCTCTACGCCACCACCTCGCTGTTCAGTGTATGGGACACACAGTTCTACCCGGACATGATCAAGTGAGTGACCGGGCTCCTCTGCCCCACCCCTTCCCCTCCTCCTTTCCTCTGCCCCACCCCTTCCCCTCCTCCTTTCCTCTGTCCCAACCCCTTTCCTCTCCTCTGTCCCCAAACCCCTTTCCTCTCCTCTGTCCCCAACCCCTTTCCTCTCCTCTGTCCCCAACCCCTTTCCTCTCCTCTGTCCCCAACCCCTTTCCTCTCCTCTGTCCCCAACCCCTTTCCTCTCCTCTGTCTCCAACCCCTTTCCTCTCCTCTGTCTCCAACCCCTTTCCTCTCCTCTGTCCCAACCCCTTTCCTCTCCTCTGTCTCCAACCCCTTTCCTCTCCTCTGTCCCAACCCCTTTCCTCTCCTCTGTCTCCAACCCCTTTCCTCTCCTCTGTCCCCAACCCCTTTCCTCTCCTCTGTCTCCAACCCCTTTCCTCTCCTCTGTCCCCAACCCCTTTCCTCTCCTCTGTCTCCAACCCCTTTCCTCTCCTCTGTCCCAACCCCTTTCCTCTCCTCTGTCTCCAACCCCTTTCCTCTCCTCTGTCCCCAACCCCTTTCCTCTCCTCTGTCCCCAACCCCTTTCCTCTCCTCTGTCCCCAACCCCTTTCCTCTCCTCCTGTCTCCAACCCCTTTCCTCTCCTCTGTCCCCAACCCCTTTCCTCTCCTCCTGTCTCCAACCCCTTTCCTCTCCTCTGTCCCCAACCCCTTTCCTCTCCTCTGTCCCCAACCCCTTTCCTCTCCTCTGTCCCCAACCCCTTTCCTCTCCTCTGTCTCCAACCCCTTTCCTCTCCTCTGTCCCCAACCCCTTTCCTCTCCTCTGTCCCCAACCCCTTTCCTCTCCTCTGTCCCCAACCCCTTTCCTCTCCTCTGTCCCCAACCCCTTTCCTCTCCTCCTGTCTCCAACCCCTTTCCTCTCCTCTGTCCCCAACCCCTTTCCTCTCCTCCTGTCTCCAACCCCTTTCCTCTCCTCTGTCCCCAACCCCTTTCCTCTCCTCTGTCCCCAACCCCTTTCCTCTACTCCTGTCTCCAACCCCTTTCCTCTCCTCCTGTCTCCAACCCCCTTTCCTCTCCTCTGTCTCCAACCCCTTTCCTCTCCTCTGTCTCCAACCCCCTTTCCTCTCCTCTGTCTCCAACCCCTTTCCTCTCCTCTGTCTCCAACCCCTTTCCTCTCCTCTGTCCCCAACCCCTTTCCTCTCCTCTGTCTCCGACCCCTTTCCTCTCCTCTGTCCCCAACCCCTTTCCTCTCCTCTGTCTCCGACCCCTTTCCTCTCCTCTGTCTCCGACCCCTTTCCTCTCCTCTGTCTCCGACCCCTTTCCTCTCCTCTGTCTCCGACCCCTTTCCCCTCCTCTGTCCCCGACCCCTTTCCTCTCCTCTGTCCCCAACCCCTTTCCTCTCCTCTGTCCCCAACCCCTTTCCTCTCCTGTCTCCAACCCCTTTCCTCTCCTGTCTCCAACCCCTTTCCTCTCCTCTGTCTCCACACCTCTTTCCTCTCCTCTTCTTCTCTGTTACAACCCCTTGCCATTTCCTAGCCTTTTTTTCCCTTTGCTTGTCTCCCTCTGACCTCTCCCCCCCCCCCCCAGGGAAGGCGCCGTCATGGTGCAGATTGATGTGGATACAGAGAAGGGAGGACTCTCCATCAATGAGAACTTCCTGGTGGATTTCGGGAAGGAGCCGGATGGTCCCGCTCTCGCCCACGAGTGCCGCTTTGAGGGAGGAGACTGCACCTCCGACATCTGGATCTAACCCCAACCCCCCCCCCCCCCCCCGCTCTCAACTGAAGTCACATGTCAGTTATAGGTGGAGTCTAGAGGGAGGGGCTCCCCATCGATCCACATGTCCCGGCTCCAGGTCCATGTTCTGCTGCTTCCATCCCTATAATGAGAAGGTGAAAGAGATGATCTGCTCCTCCCCCCATTATATGACATCATAGAGTGATTGCTCCACCCACAATGCCTATGCTGCCGCCTCCTGACCAATTAGGATATCGTCTTCTGTGTCTGATTATTGCCAGTTGATCATTAAAGAGCCGCTCCGCCCAGAACGGAGCGTCACCGAGTGCCTGTCGTGTCTTCCTTACATTCGCACAATGTTCCTGTGACTGCTGAAAGTCACTCCGCCCACAACTGACAGTTCAGAGCTTTGAATGATGCTGGACAGTTAACCCCCCCCCCCCCCCCGCCATGACAGTTTCTTCTGTCTCTAGAGGACTGTACTGGTGAGTTCTGGACCTGTGCAGAACGAAAAAAAAGGTTTTAATTTTTATTATATTTTTGATTTTTGCATAAATTGATTTTAATTAATTTTCGGAATAAATTTTATTTGAATCAATTCAAATTTTTCTAATTTAATTCAAATCGAATTCCATTCTGAATCCAATTTATTCAAAATTCGAATTTCTGAAAATGATATTTTGGCTATTCTCTTATCTGTTTACAATTTTTTTTTTTTTTTTATTCTTTTCTATTCTAGTTAATTCTATTATTATTATTACTTTTCTTTTTTTTTTTTTTATTAAAATTTTGGAAAATGTTTATATTCTTCTATTCCTTTTATTTTCTATTTTATTCTGTTTTACTTTATTCTTTTTTTTTTTTCTGTTCTGTTATATTCTTTTCTATCCTATTCCTTTTTTTTTTCTGCACCCTTTTTATTCTCTTGGGAAAATATGAATCTGAAAACGATTTGAATTTCCTCCCAAAATTTTGAGATTAGTTTCAATTCGTAACGAAATTTGGATACAAAATTTTTTATTTTTTTTGCATAAATTGATTTTAATAAATTTTCGGAATTAATTTTATTTGAATCAATTCAAATTTTTCTAATTTAATTCAAATCGAATTCCATTCTAAATCCAATTTATTCAAAATTCGAATTTCTGAAAATGATGATATTTTTGCTATTCTCTTCTTATCTGTTTAGAATTTTATTTTTATTTTTTTATTCTATTCTAGTTAATTCTATTATTATTATTATTATTATTATTTTTTATTAAAATTTTGGAAAAAATTTATATTCTTCTATTCCTTTTATTTTCTATTTTATTCTGTTTTACTTTATTCTTTTTTTTTTTTTTCTGTTCTGTTATATTCTTTTCTATCCTATTCCTTTTTATTTTCTGCACCCTTTTTTATTCTCTTGGGAAAATATGAATCTGAAAACGCTTTGAATTTCCTCCCAAAATTTTGAGATTAGTTTCAATTCGTTCCGAAATTTGGATACAAAATGTGTGAGAATTTCAATTCTGAACGAATCAAATCGCACATGTCTGGTGAGTTCCCAGCTCCGCCCACGTGATATTCCCCCCCCCCCTTTTTTTTTTTTTGAGGGGTTCCAACTTTCCTCGGCTCGGCTGCTTTCATATATTGTGGGTGGAGCCGGGAACCCAACCCAGGAAATATTCACCAATCCGCTCCCCCCAAGAGAGATGGGCTCCTGGGCCTCCGCCCATAAGTGATATTTGTGGGCGGAGGCCGAGGAGCCCTTTTCACTTTTGGGTGGAGTGGCCCCGCCTCCTGACTTAGACAAACTCCACCCCCCCACATTAAATGTGAAGCCCTCCTCCCCTGTGAGAAGCCTTGGGTGGAAGCGGAGTCTTGGGCTGCCTGTGGCCTCCAGGATGTCGCTTGCTGTGAAGCTTGGCTAGTAAGTAGAAGGAGACAGCTCCAACCTGAGGCTTCTCACCTGGGTGGAGCCTCGCACCGCCTGGAGACCCCGGACGGAGAGGAAGGAGCAGAAGCATTAGGGAGATCCTCTCTCACTTCCTGTCGTGTCACTGGAACAGGAAGTGAAGGAACACAGTGGGGAACAAAACAAAAAAAAGAAGCGCTTGGAGTTTTGCTACAGATAAACTCAGACTGAACAAGAGGTATGATGGAGAGCTGACCCACCCCCCTCCTCTTTAGGGTCCCCATTATCGTCTGACTGAGCCCCTCATCTCCGATGATGGCGGCTCGCCTGTTGTCTGCAAAGCTTCTGTGCAAACCTGATTGGCCAATTGGATTCAGACTCCGCACCCCCAATAAGGTTTGTTCAATCAGCCCGCCCGCCCGCCCGCCCACCCACGAGGAGCCTCCACATGGGGTTAAAGGTGAACTCTGGGCAGAAATAATCCTTCCTGGCTGGGGGTGTGATCCCCGAGACCGGCCGAGCAGAACCCAAAATCTTCCAGAAGAGCCAATAGAGGCCTTGTGTGTCCGAAACAATCCGACTCTGACCCCATCCCCAGACTCTCTGACCCCACCCCCAGACTCATCACTCTGACCCCACCCCCAGACTCAACACTGGGGCCTCTGACCCCACCCCCAGACTCAACACTTCCTCCCCTGACCCCACACACTCTGGCCCAACCCCCAGACTCAACACTCTGACCCCACCCCCAGACTCTCTGACCCCACCCCCAGACTCATCACTCTGACCCCACCCCCAGACTCAACACTCTGACCCCACCCCCAGACTCAACACTGGGGCCTCTGACCCCACCCCCAGACTCAACACTTCCTCCCCTGACCCCACACACTCTGGCCCAACCCCCAGACTCAACACTCTGACCCCACCCCCAGACTCTCTGACCCCACCCCCAGACTCATCACTCTGACCCCACCCCCAGACTCATCACTCTGACCCCACCCCCAGACTCATCACTCTGACCACACCCCCAGACTCAACACTGGGGCCTCTGACCCCACCCCCAGACTCAACACTTCCTCCCCTGACCCCACACACTCTGACCCAACCCCCAGACTCATCACTCTGACCCCACCCCCAGACTCATCACTCTGACCCCACCCCCAGACACAACTCTCTGACCCCACCCCAGACTCATCACTCTGACCCACCCCCAGACTCATCACTCTGACCCCACCCCCAGACTCATCACTCTGACCCCACCCCCAGACACAACTCTCTGACCCCACCCCAGACTCATCACTCTGACCCACCCCCAGACTCAACACTCTGACCCCACCCCCAGACTCAACACTCTGACCCCACCCCCAGACTCAACACTCTGACCCCACCCCCAGACACAACACTCTGACTCCACCCCCAGACACAACACTCTGACTCCACCCCCAGACACAACACTCTGACTCCACCCCCAGACACAACACTCTGACCCCACCCCCAGACACAACACTCTGACCCCACCCCCAGACACAACACTCTGACCCCACCCCCAGACTCATTACTCTGACTTCACCCCCAGACTCTCTGACCCCACCCCCAGACACTCTGACCCCACCCCCAGAATCAACACTCTGACCCCGCCCCCAAACTCTCTGGCCCCACCCCCAGACTCTCTGACCCCAGACACTCTGACCCCACCCCTAGACACTCTGACCCCACCCCCAGACTCAGCACTCTGACCCCACCCCCAGACTCATCACTATGACCCCGCCCCCAGACCCTCTGACCCCACCCCCAGACACTCTGACCCCACCCCTAGACACTCTGACCCCACCCCCAGACTCAGCACTCTGACCCCACCCCCAGACTCAGCACTCTGACCCCACCCCCAGACTCATCACTCTGACCCCACCCCCAGACACTCTGACCCCACCCCCAGAATCAACACTCTGACCCCGCCCCCAAACTCTCTGGCCCCACGCCCAGACTCTCTGACCCCACCCCCAGACACTCTGACCCCACCCCTAGACACTCTGACCCCACCCCCAGACTCAGCACTCTGACCCCACCCCCAGACTCATCACTATGACCCCACCCCAGACACTCTGACCCCACCCCCAGACTCTCTGACCTCACCCCCAGACACTCTGACCCCACCCCCAGACTCAACACTCTGACCCCGCCCCCAGACTCTCTGACCCCACCCCCAGACACTCTGACCCCACCCCTAGACACTCTGACCCCACCCCCAGACTCAGCACTCTGACCCCACCCCCAGACTCAGCACTCTGACCCCACCCCCAGACTCATCACTCTGACCACACCCCCAGACTCAACACTGGGGCCTCTGACCCCACCCCCAGACTCAACACTTCCTCCCCTGACCCCACACACTCTGACCCAACCCCCAGACTCAACACTCTGACCCCACCCCCAGACTCATCACTTTGACCCCACCTCCAGACACAACTCTCTGACCCCACCCCCAGACACAACACTCTGACCCACCCCCAGACACAACACTCTGACCCCACCCCCAGACACAACTCTCTGACCCCACCCCCAGACACAAAACTCTGACCCACCCCCAGACACAACACTCTGACCCCACCCCCAGACACAACACTCTGACCCCACCCCCAGACACAACACTCTGACCCCACCCCCAGACACAACTCTCTGACCCACCCCCAGACTCATTACTCTGACTCCACCCCCAGACTCTCTGACTCCACCCCCAGACTCTCTGACCCCACCCCCAGACTCTCTGACCCCACCCCTAGACACTCTGACCCCACCCCCAGAATCAACACTGACCCTGCCCCCAGACTCTCTGGCCCCACGCCCAGACTCTCTGACCCCACCCCCAGACACTCTGACCCCACCCCTAGACACTCTGACCCCACCCCCAGACTCATCACTCTGACTCCACCCCCAGACACTCTGACCCCACCCCCAGACTCAACACTCTGACCCCACCCCCAGACTCAACACTCTGACCCCGCCCCCAGACTCTCTGACCGCCACCCCCAGACACTCTGACCCCACCCCTAGACACTCTGACCCCACCCCCAGACTCAGCACTCTGACCCCACCCCCAGACTCATCACTCTGACCCCACCCCCAGACTCATCACTCTGACCACACCCCCAGACTCAACACTGGGACCTCTGACCCCACCCCCACACACTCTGACCCCACCCCCAGACTCATCACTCTGACCCCACCCCCAGACTCATCACTCTGACCCCACCCCCAGACTCATCACTCTGACCCCACCCCCAGACTCAACACTCTGACCCCACCCCCAGACTCAACACTCTGACCCCACCCCCAGACTCATCACTCTGACCCCACCCCCAGACACAACACTCTGACTCCACCCCCAGACTCATCACTCTGACCCCACCCCCAGACACAACACTCTGACCCCACCCCCAGACACAACACTCTGACCCCACCCCAGACTCATTACTCTGACTTCACCCCCAGACTCTCTGACCCCACCCCCAGACACTCTGACCCCACCCCCAGAATCAACACTCTGACCCCGCCCCCAAACTCTCTGGCCCCACGCCCAGACTCTCTGACCCCACCCCCAGACACTCTGACCCCACCCCCAGACACTCTGACCCCACCCCCAGAATCAACACTCTGACCCCGCCCCCAAACTCTCTGGCCCCACGCCAAGACTCTCTGACCCCACCCCCACACACTCTGACCCAACCCCCAGACTCAACACTCTGACCCCACCCCCAGACTCATCACTTTGACCCCACCTCCAGACACAACTCTCTGACCCCACCCCCAGACACAACACTCTGACCCACCCCCAGACACAACACTCTGACCCCACCCCCAGACACAACTCTCTGACCCCACCCCCAGACACAAAACTCTGACCCACCCCCAGACACAACACTCTGACCCCACCCCCAGACACAACACTCTGACCCCACCCCCAGACACAACACTCTGACCCCACCCCCAGACACAACTCTCTGACCCACCCCCAGACTCATTACTCTGACTCCACCCCCAGACTCTCTGACTCCACCCCCAGACTCTCTGACCCCACCCCCAGACTCTCTGACCCCACCCCTAGACACTCTGACCCCACCCCCAGAATCAACACTGACCCTGCCCCCAGACTCTCTGGCCCCACGCCCAGACTCTCTGACCCCACCCCCAGACACTCTGACCCCACCCCTAGACACTCTGACCCCATCCCCAGACTCTCTGACCCCACCCCCAGACTCATCACTCTGACCCCACCCCCAGACTCAACACTGGGGCCTCTGACCCCACCCCCAGACTCAACACTTCCTCCCCTGACCCCACACACTCTGGCCCAACCCCCAGACTCAACACTCTGACCCCACCCCCAGACTCTCTGACCCCACCCCCAGACTCATCACTCTGACCCCACCCCCAGACTCATCACTCTGACCCCACCCCCAGACTCATCACTCTGACCACACCCCCAGACTCAACACTGGGGCCTCTGACCCCACCCCCAGACTCAACACTTCCTCCCCTGACCCCACACACTCTGACCCAACCCCCAGACTCATCACTCTGACCCCACCCCCAGACTCATCACTCTGACCCCACCCCCAGACACAACTCTCTGACCCCACCCCAGACTCATCACTCTGACCCACCCCCAGACTCATCACTCTGACCCCACCCCCAGACTCATCACTCTGACCCCACCCCCAGACACAACTCTCTGACCCCACCCCAGACTCATCACTCTGACCCACCCCCAGACTCAACACTCTGACCCCACCCCCAGACTCAACACTCTGACCCCACCCCCAGACTCAACACTCTGACCCCACCCCCAGACACAACACTCTGACTCCACCCCCAGACACAACACTCTGACTCCACCCCCAGACACAACACTCTGACTCCACCCCCAGACACAACACTCTGACCCCACCCCCAGACACAACACTCTGACCCCACCCCCAGACACAACACTCTGACCCCACCCCCAGACTCATTACTCTGACTTCACCCCCAGACTCTCTGACCCCACCCCCAGACACTCTGACCCCACCCCCAGAATCAACACTCTGACCCCGCCCCCAAACTCTCTGGCCCCACCCCCAGACTCTCTGACCCCAGACACTCTGACCCCACCCCTAGACACTCTGACCCCACCCCCAGACTCAGCACTCTGACCCCACCCCCAGACTCATCACTATGACCCCGCCCCCAGACTCTCTGACCCCACCCCCAGACACTCTGACCCCACCCCTAGACACTCTGACCCCACCCCCAGACTCAGCACTCTGACCCCACCCCCAGACTCAGCACTCTGACCCCACCCCCAGACTCATCACTCTGACCCCACCCCCAGACACTCTGACCCCACCCCCAGAATCAACACTCTGACCCCGCCCCCAAACTCTCTGGCCCCACGCCCAGACTCTCTGACCCCACCCCCAGACACTCTGACCCCACCCCTAGACACTCTGACCCCACCCCCAGACTCAGCACTCTGACCCCACCCCCAGACTCATCACTATGACCCCACCCCAGACACTCTGACCCCACCCCCAGACTCTCTGACCTCACCCCCAGACACTCTGACCCCACCCCCAGACTCAACACTCTGACCCCGCCCCCAGACTCTCTGACCCCACCCCCAGACACTCTGACCCCACCCCTAGACACTCTGACCCCACCCCCAGACTCAGCACTCTGACCCCACCCCCAGACTCAGCACTCTGACCCCACCCCCAGACTCATCACTCTGACCACACCCCCAGACTCAACACTGGGGCCTCTGACCCCACCCCCAGACTCAACACTTCCTCCCCTGACCCCACACACTCTGACCCAACCCCCAGACTCAACACTCTGACCCCACCCCCAGACTCATCACTTTGACCCCACCTCCAGACACAACTCTCTGACCCCACCCCCAGACACAACACTCTGACCCACCCCCAGACACAACACTCTGACCCCACCCCCAGACACAACTCTCTGACCCCACCCCCAGACACAAAACTCTGACCCACCCCCAGACACAACACTCTGACCCCACCCCCAGACACAACACTCTGACCCCACCCCCAGACACAACACTCTGACCCCACCCCCAGACACAACTCTCTGACCCACCCCCAGACTCATTACTCTGACTCCACCCCCAGACTCTCTGACTCCACCCCCAGACTCTCTGACCCCACCCCCAGACTCTCTGACCCCACCCCTAGACACTCTGACCCCACCCCCAGAATCAACACTGACCCTGCCCCCAGACTCTCTGGCCCCACGCCCAGACTCTCTGACCCCACCCCCAGACACTCTGACCCCACCCCTAGACACTCTGACCCCACCCCCAGACTCATCACTCTGACTCCACCCCCAGACACTCTGACCCCACCCCCAGACTCAACACTCTGACCCCACCCCCAGACTCAACACTCTGACCCCGCCCCCAGACTCTCTGACCGCCACCCCCAGACACTCTGACCCCACCCCTAGACACTCTGACCCCACCCCCAGACTCAGCACTCTGACCCCACCCCCAGACTCATCACTCTGACCCCACCCCCAGACTCATCACTCTGACCACACCCCCAGACTCAACACTGGGACCTCTGACCCCACCCCCACACACTCTGACCCCACCCCCAGACTCATCACTCTGACCCCACCCCCAGACTCATCACTCTGACCCCACCCCCAGACTCATCACTCTGACCCCACCCCCAGACTCAACACTCTGACCCCACCCCCAGACTCAACACTCTGACCCCACCCCCAGACTCATCACTCTGACCCCACCCCCAGACACAACACTCTGACTCCACCCCCAGACTCATCACTCTGACCCCACCCCCAGACACAACACTCTGACCCCACCCCCAGACACAACACTCTGACCCCACCCCCAGACTCATTACTCTGACTTCACCCCCAGACTCTCTGACCCCACCCCCAGACACTCTGACCCCACCCCCAGAATCAACACTCTGACCCGCCCCCAAACTCTCTGGCCCCACGCCCAGACTCTCTGACCCCACCCCCAGACACTCTGACCCCACCCCCAGACACTCTGACCCCACCCCCAGAATCAACACTCTGACCCCGCCCCCAAACTCTCTGGCCCCACGCCAAGACTCTCTGACCCCACCCCCACACACTCTGACCCAACCCCCAGACTCAACACTCTGACCCCACCCCCAGACTCATCACTTTGACCCCACCTCCAGACACAACTCTCTGACCCCACCCCCAGACACAACACTCTGACCCACCCCCAGACACAACACTCTGACCCCACCCCCAGACACAACTCTCTGACCCCACCCCCAGACACAAAACTCTGACCCACCCCCAGACACAACACTCTGACCCCACCCCCAGACACAACACTCTGACCCCACCCCCAGACACAACACTCTGACCCCACCCCCAGACACAACTCTCTGACCCACCCCCAGACTCATTACTCTGACTCCACCCCCAGACTCTCTGACTCCACCCCCAGACTCTCTGACCCCACCCCCAGACTCTCTGACCCCACCCCTAGACACTCTGACCCCACCCCCAGAATCAACACTGACCCTGCCCCCAGACTCTCTGGCCCCACGCCCAGACTCTCTGACCCCACCCCCAGACACTCTGACCCCACCCCCAGACACTCTGACCCCACCCCTAGACACTCTGACCCCATCCCCAGACTCTCTGACCCCACCCCCAGACTCATCACTCTGACCCCACCCCCAGACTCAACACTGGGGCCTCTGACCCCACCCCCAGACTCAACACTTCCTCCCCTGACCCCACACACTCTGGCCCAACCCCCAGACTCAACACTCTGACCCCACCCCCAGACTCTCTGACCCCACCCCCAGACTCATCACTCTGACCCCACCCCCAGACTCATCACTCTGACCCCACCCCCAGACTCATCACTCTGACCACACCCCCAGACTCAACACTGGGGCCTCTGACCCCACCCCCAGACTCAACACTTCCTCCCCTGACCCCACACACTCTGACCCAACCCCCAGACTCATCACTCTGACCCCACCCCCAGACTCATCACTCTGACCCCACCCCCAGACACAACTCTCTGACCCCACCCCAGACTCATCACTCTGACCCACCCCCAGACTCATCACTCTGACCCCACCCCCAGACTCATCACTCTGACCCCACCCCCAGACACAACTCTCTGACCCCACCCCAGACTCATCACTCTGACCCACCCCCAGACTCAACACTCTGACCCCACCCCCAGACTCAACACTCTGACCCCACCCCCAGACTCAACACTCTGACCCCACCCCCAGACACAACACTCTGACTCCACCCCCAGACACAACACTCTGACTCCACCCCCAGACACAACACTCTGACTCCACCCCCAGACACAACACTCTGACTCCACCCCCAGACACAACACTCTGACCCCACCCCCAGACACAACACTCTGACCCCACCCCCAGACACAACACTCTGACCCCACCCCCAGACTCATTACTCTGACTTCACCCCCAGACTCTCTGACCCCACCCCCAGACACTCTGACCCCACCCCCAGAATCAACACTCTGACCCCGCCCCCAAACTCTCTGGCCCCACCCCCAGACTCTCTGACCCCAGACACTCTGACCCCACCCCTAGACACTCTGACCCCACCCCCAGACTCAGCACTCTGACCCCACCCCCAGACTCATCACTATGACCCCGCCCCCAGACTCTCTGACCCCACCCCCAGACACTCTGACCCCACCCCTAGACACTCTGACCCCACCCCCAGACTCAGCACTCTGACCCCACCCCCAGACTCAGCACTCTGACCCCACCCCCAGACTCATCACTCTGACCCCACCCCCAGACACTCTGACCCCACCCCCAGAATCAACACTCTGACCCCGCCCCCAAACTCTCTGGCCCCACGCCCAGACTCTCTGACCCCACCCCCAGACACTCTGACCCCACCCCTAGACACTCTGACCCCACCCCCAGACTCAGCACTCTGACCCCACCCCCAGACTCATCACTATGACCCCACCCCAGACACTCTGACCCCACCCCCAGACTCTCTGACCTCACCCCCAGACACTCTGACCCCACCCCCAGACTCAACACTCTGACCCCGCCCCCAGACTCTCTGACCCCACCCCCAGACACTCTGACCCCACCCCTAGACACTCTGACCCCACCCCCAGACTCAGCACTCTGACCCCACCCCCAGACTCAGCACTCTGACCCCACCCCCAGACTCATCACTCTGACCACACCCCCAGACTCAACACTGGGGCCTCTGACCCCACCCCCAGACTCAACACTTCCTCCCCTGACCCCACACACTCTGACCCAACCCCCAGACTCAACACTCTGACCCCACCCCCAGACTCATCACTTTGACCCCACCTCCAGACACAACTCTCTGACCCCACCCCCAGACACAACACTCTGACCCACCCCCAGACACAACACTCTGACCCCACCCCCAGACACAACTCTCTGACCCCACCCCCAGACACAAAACTCTGACCCACCCCCAGACACAACACTCTGACCCCACCCCCAGACACAACACTCTGACCCCACCCCCAGACACAACACTCTGACCCCACCCCCAGACACAACTCTCTGACCCACCCCCAGACTCATTACTCTGACTCCACCCCCAGACTCTCTGACTCCACCCCCAGACTCTCTGACCCCACCCCCAGACTCTCTGACCCCACCCCTAGACACTCTGACCCCACCCCCAGAATCAACACTGACCCTGCCCCCAGACTCTCTGGCCCCACGCCCAGACTCTCTGACCCCACCCCCAGACACTCTGACCCCACCCCTAGACACTCTGACCCCACCCCCAGACTCATCACTCTGACTCCACCCCCAGACACTCTGACCCCACCCCCAGACTCAACACTCTGACCCCACCCCCAGACTCAACACTCTGACCCCGCCCCCAGACTCTCTGACCGCCACCCCCAGACACTCTGACCCCACCCCTAGACACTCTGACCCCACCCCCAGACTCAGCACTCTGACCCCACCCCCAGACTCATCACTCTGACCCCACCCCCAGACTCATCACTCTGACCACACCCCCAGACTCAACACTGGGACCTCTGACCCCACCCCCACACACTCTGACCCCACCCCCAGACTCATCACTCTGACCCCACCCCCAGACTCATCACTCTGACCCCACCCCCAGACTCATCACTCTGACCCCACCCCCAGACTCAACACTCTGACCCCACCCCCAGACTCAACACTCTGACCCCACCCCCAGACTCATCACTCTGACCCCACCCCCAGACACAACACTCTGACTCCACCCCCAGACTCATCACTCTGACCCCACCCCCAGACACAACACTCTGACCCCACCCCCAGACACAACACTCTGACCCCACCCCCAGACTCATTACTCTGACTTCACCCCCAGACTCTCTGACCCCACCCCCAGACACTCTGACCCCACCCCCAGAATCAACACTCTGACCCCGCCCCCAAACTCTCTGGCCCCACGCCCAGACTCTCTGACCCCACCCCCAGACACTCTGACCCCACCCCCAGACACTCTGACCCCACCCCCAGAATCAACACTCTGACCCCGCCCCCAAACTCTCTGGCCCCACGCCAAGACTCTCTGACCCCACCCCCACACACTCTGACCCAACCCCCAGACTCAACACTCTGACCCCACCCCCAGACTCATCACTTTGACCCCACCTCCAGACACAACTCTCTGACCCCACCCCCAGACACAACACTCTGACCCACCCCCAGACACAACACTCTGACCCCACCCCCAGACACAACTCTCTGACCCCACCCCCAGACACAAAACTCTGACCCACCCCCAGACACAACACTCTGACCCCACCCCCAGACACAACACTCTGACCCCACCCCCAGACACAACACTCTGACCCCACCCCCAGACACAACTCTCTGACCCACCCCCAGACTCATTACTCTGACTCCACCCCCAGACTCTCTGACTCCACCCCCAGACTCTCTGACCCCACCCCCAGACTCTCTGACCCCACCCCTAGACACTCTGACCCCACCCCCAGAATCAACACTGACCCTGCCCCCAGACTCTCTGGCCCCACGCCCAGACTCTCTGACCCCACCCCCAGACACTCTGACCCCACCCCTAGACACTCTGACCCCATCCCCAGACTCTCTGACCCCACCCCCAGACTCATCACTCTGACCCCACCCCCAGACTCAACACTGGGGCCTCTGACCCCACCCCCAGACTCAACACTTCCTCCCCTGACCCCACACACTCTGGCCCAACCCCCAGACTCAACACTCTGACCCCACCCCCAGACTCTCTGACCCCACCCCCAGACTCATCACTCTGACCCCACCCCCAGACTCATCACTCTGACCCCACCCCCAGACTCATCACTCTGACCACACCCCCAGACTCAACACTGGGGCCTCTGACCCCACCCCCAGACTCAACACTTCCTCCCCTGACCCCACACACTCTGACCCAACCCCCAGACTCATCACTCTGACCCCACCCCCAGACTCATCACTCTGACCCCACCCCCAGACACAACTCTCTGACCCCACCCCAGACTCATCACTCTGACCCACCCCCAGACTCATCACTCTGACCCCACCCCCAGACTCATCACTCTGACCCCACCCCCAGACACAACTCTCTGACCCCACCCCAGACTCATCACTCTGACCCACCCCCAGACTCAACACTCTGACCCCACCCCCAGACTCAACACTCTGACCCCACCCCCAGACTCAACACTCTGACCCCACCCCCAGACACAACACTCTGACTCCACCCCCAGACACAACACTCTGACTCCACCCCCAGACACAACACTCTGACTCCACCCCCAGACACAACACTCTGACCCCACCCCCAGACACAACACTCTGACCCCACCCCCAGACACAACACTCTGACCCCACCCCCAGACTCATTACTCTGACTTCACCCCCAGACTCTCTGACCCCACCCCCAGACACTCTGACCCCACCCCCAGAATCAACACTCTGACCCCGCCCCCAAACTCTCTGGCCCCACCCCCAGACTCTCTGACCCCAGACACTCTGACCCCACCCCTAGACACTCTGACCCCACCCCCAGACTCAGCACTCTGACCCCACCCCCAGACTCATCACTATGACCCCGCCCCCAGACTCTCTGACCCCACCCCCAGACACTCTGACCCCACCCCTAGACACTCTGACCCCACCCCCAGACTCAGCACTCTGACCCCACCCCCAGACTCAGCACTCTGACCCCACCCCCAGACTCATCACTCTGACCCCACCCCCAGACACTCTGACCCCACCCCCAGAATCAACACTCTGACCCCGCCCCCAAACTCTCTGGCCCCACGCCCAGACTCTCTGACCCCACCCCCAGACACTCTGACCCCACCCCTAGACACTCTGACCCCACCCCCAGACTCAGCACTCTGACCCCACCCCCAGACTCATCACTATGACCCCACCCCAGACACTCTGACCCCACCCCCAGACTCTCTGACCTCACCCCCAGACACTCTGACCCCACCCCCAGACTCAACACTCTGACCCCGCCCCCAGACTCTCTGACCCCACCCCCAGACACTCTGACCCCACCCCTAGACACTCTGACCCCACCCCCAGACTCAGCACTCTGACCCCACCCCCAGACTCAGCACTCTGACCCCACCCCCAGACTCATCACTCTGACCACACCCCCAGACTCAACACTGGGGCCTCTGACCCCACCCCCAGACTCAACACTTCCTCCCCTGACCCCACACACTCTGACCCAACCCCCAGACTCAACACTCTGACCCCACCCCCAGACTCATCACTTTGACCCCACCTCCAGACACAACTCTCTGACCCCACCCCCAGACACAACACTCTGACCCACCCCCAGACACAACACTCTGACCCCACCCCCAGACACAACTCTCTGACCCCACCCCCAGACACAAAACTCTGACCCACCCCCAGACACAACACTCTGACCCCACCCCCAGACACAACACTCTGACCCCACCCCCAGACACAACACTCTGACCCCACCCCCAGACACAACTCTCTGACCCACCCCCAGACTCATTACTCTGACTCCACCCCCAGACTCTCTGACTCCACCCCCAGACTCTCTGACCCCACCCCCAGACTCTCTGACCCCACCCCTAGACACTCTGACCCCACCCCCAGAATCAACACTGACCCTGCCCCCAGACTCTCTGGCCCCACGCCCAGACTCTCTGACCCCACCCCCAGACACTCTGACCCCACCCCTAGACACTCTGACCCCACCCCCAGACTCATCACTCTGACTCCACCCCCAGACACTCTGACCCCACCCCCAGACTCAACACTCTGACCCCACCCCCAGACTCAACACTCTGACCCCGCCCCCAGACTCTCTGACCGCCACCCCCAGACACTCTGACCCCACCCCTAGACACTCTGACCCCACCCCCAGACTCAGCACTCTGACCCCACCCCCAGACTCATCACTCTGACCCCACCCCCAGACTCATCACTCTGACCACACCCCCAGACTCAACACTGGGACCTCTGACCCCACCCCCACACACTCTGACCCCACCCCCAGACTCATCACTCTGACCCCACCCCCAGACTCATCACTCTGACCCCACCCCCAGACTCATCACTCTGACCCCACCCCCAGACTCAACACTCTGACCCCACCCCCAGACTCAACACTCTGACCCCACCCCCAGACTCATCACTCTGACCCCACCCCCAGACACAACACTCTGACTCCACCCCCAGACTCATCACTCTGACCCCACCCCCAGACACAACTCTCTGACCCCACCCCAGACTCATCACTCTGACCCACCCCCAGACTCATCACTCTGACCCCACCCCCAGACTCATCACTCTGACCCCACCCCCAGACACAACTCTCTGACCCCACCCCAGACTCATCACTCTGACCCACCCCCAGACTCAACACTCTGACCCCACCCCCAGACTCAACACTCTGACCCCACCCCCAGACTCAACACTCTGACCCCACCCCCAGACACAACACTCTGACTCCACCCCCAGACACAACACTCTGACTCCACCCCCAGACACAACACTCTGACTCCACCCCCAGACACAACACTCTGACCCCACCCCCAGACACAACACTCTGACCCCACCCCCAGACACAACACTCTGACCCCACCCCCAGACTCATTACTCTGACTTCACCCCCAGACTCTCTGACCCCACCCCCAGACACTCTGACCCCACCCCCAGAATCAACACTCTGACCCCGCCCCCAAACTCTCTGGCCCCACCCCCAGACTCTCTGACCCCAGACACTCTGACCCCACCCCTAGACACTCTGACCCCACCCCCAGACTCAGCACTCTGACCCCACCCCCAGACTCATCACTATGACCCCGCCCCCAGACTCTCTGACCCCACCCCCAGACACTCTGACCCCACCCCTAGACACTCTGACCCCACCCCCAGACTCAGCACTCTGACCCCACCCCCAGACTCAGCACTCTGACCCCACCCCCAGACTCATCACTCTGACCCCACCCCCAGACACTCTGACCCCACCCCCAGAATCAACACTCTGACCCCGCCCCCAAACTCTCTGGCCCCACGCCCAGACTCTCTGACCCCACCCCCAGACACTCTGACCCCACCCCTAGACACTCTGACCCCACCCCCAGACTCAGCACTCTGACCCCACCCCCAGACTCATCACTATGACCCCACCCCAGACACTCTGACCCCACCCCCAGACTCTCTGACCTCACCCCCAGACACTCTGACCCCACCCCCAGACTCAACACTCTGACCCCGCCCCCAGACTCTCTGACCCCACCCCCAGACACTCTGACCCCACCCCTAGACACTCTGACCCCACCCCCAGACTCAGCACTCTGACCCCACCCCCAGACTCAGCACTCTGACCCCACCCCCAGACTCATCACTCTGACCACACCCCCAGACTCAACACTGGGGCCTCTGACCCCACCCCCAGACTCAACACTTCCTCCCCTGACCCCACACACTCTGACCCAACCCCCAGACTCAACACTCTGACCCCACCCCCAGACTCATCACTTTGACCCCACCTCCAGACACAACTCTCTGACCCCACCCCCAGACACAACACTCTGACCCACCCCCAGACACAACACTCTGACCCCACCCCCAGACACAACTCTCTGACCCCACCCCCAGACACAAAACTCTGACCCACCCCCAGACACAACACTCTGACCCCACCCCCAGACACAACACTCTGACCCCACCCCCAGACACAACACTCTGACCCCACCCCCAGACACAACTCTCTGACCCACCCCCAGACTCATTACTCTGACTCCACCCCCAGACTCTCTGACTCCACCCCCAGACTCTCTGACCCCACCCCCAGACTCTCTGACCCCACCCCTAGACACTCTGACCCCACCCCCAGAATCAACACTGACCCTGCCCCCAGACTCTCTGGCCCCACGCCCAGACTCTCTGACCCCACCCCCAGACACTCTGACCCCACCCCTAGACACTCTGACCCCACCCCCAGACTCATCACTCTGACTCCACCCCCAGACACTCTGACCCCACCCCCAGACTCAACACTCTGACCCCACCCCCAGACTCAACACTCTGACCCCGCCCCCAGACTCTCTGACCGCCACCCCCAGACACTCTGACCCCACCCCTAGACACTCTGACCCCACCCCCAGACTCAGCACTCTGACCCCACCCCCAGACTCATCACTCTGACCCCACCCCCAGACTCATCACTCTGACCACACCCCCAGACTCAACACTGGGACCTCTGACCCCACCCCCACACACTCTGACCCCACCCCCAGACTCATCACTCTGACCCCACCCCCAGACTCATCACTCTGACCCCACCCCCAGACTCATCACTCTGACCCCACCCCCAGACTCAACACTCTGACCCCACCCCCAGACTCAACACTCTGACCCCACCCCCAGACTCATCACTCTGACCCCACCCCCAGACACAACACTCTGACTCCACCCCCAGACTCATCACTCTGACCCCACCCCCAGACACAACACTCTGACCCCACCCCCAGACACAACACTCTGACCCCACCCCCAGACTCATTACTCTGACTTCACCCCCAGACTCTCTGACCCCACCCCCAGACACTCTGACCCCACCCCCAGAATCAACACTCTGACCCCGCCCCCAAACTCTCTGGCCCCACGCCCAGACTCTCTGACCCCACCCCCAGACACTCTGACCCCACCCCCAGACACTCTGACCCCACCCCCAGAATCAACACTCTGACCCCGCCCCCAAACTCTCTGGCCCCACGCCAAGACTCTCTGACCCCACCCCCACACACTCTGACCCAACCCCCAGACTCAACACTCTGACCCCACCCCCAGACTCATCACTTTGACCCCACCTCCAGACACAACTCTCTGACCCCACCCCCAGACACAACACTCTGACCCACCCCCAGACACAACACTCTGACCCCACCCCCAGACACAACTCTCTGACCCCACCCCCAGACACAAAACTCTGACCCACCCCCAGACACAACACTCTGACCCCACCCCCAGACACAACACTCTGACCCCACCCCCAGACACAACACTCTGACCCCACCCCCAGACACAACTCTCTGACCCACCCCCAGACTCATTACTCTGACTCCACCCCCAGACTCTCTGACTCCACCCCCAGACTCTCTGACCCCACCCCCAGACTCTCTGACCCCACCCCTAGACACTCTGACCCCACCCCCAGAATCAACACTGACCCTGCCCCCAGACTCTCTGGCCCCACGCCCAGACTCTCTGACCCCACCCCCAGACACTCTGACCCCACCCCTAGACACTCTGACCCCATCCCCAGACTCTCTGACCCCACCCCCAGACTCATCACTCTGACCCCACCCCCAGACTCAACACTGGGGCCTCTGACCCCACCCCCAGACTCAACACTTCCTCCCCTGACCCCACACACTCTGGCCCAACCCCCAGACTCAACACTCTGACCCCACCCCCAGACTCTCTGACCCCACCCCCAGACTCATCACTCTGACCCCACCCCCAGACTCATCACTCTGACCCCACCCCCAGACTCATCACTCTGACCACACCCCCAGACTCAACACTGGGGCCTCTGACCCCACCCCCAGACTCAACACTTCCTCCCCTGACCCCACACACTCTGACCCAACCCCCAGACTCATCACTCTGACCCCACCCCCAGACTCATCACTCTGACCCCACCCCCAGACACAACTCTCTGACCCCACCCCAGACTCATCACTCTGACCCACCCCCAGACTCATCACTCTGACCCCACCCCCAGACTCATCACTCTGACCCCACCCCCAGACACAACTCTCTGACCCCACCCCAGACTCATCACTCTGACCCACCCCCAGACTCAACACTCTGACCCCACCCCCAGACTCAACACTCTGACCCCACCCCCAGACTCAACACTCTGACCCCACCCCCAGACACAACACTCTGACTCCACCCCCAGACACAACACTCTGACTCCACCCCCAGACACAACACTCTGACTCCACCCCCAGACACAACACTCTGACCCCACCCCCAGACACAACACTCTGACCCCACCCCCAGACACAACACTCTGACCCCACCCCCAGACTCATTACTCTGACTTCACCCCCAGACTCTCTGACCCCACCCCCAGACACTCTGACCCCACCCCCAGAATCAACACTCTGACCCCGCCCCCAAACTCTCTGGCCCCACCCCCAGACTCTCTGACCCCAGACACTCTGACCCCACCCCTAGACACTCTGACCCCACCCCCAGACTCAGCACTCTGACCCCACCCCCAGACTCATCACTATGACCCCGCCCCCAGACTCTCTGACCCCACCCCCAGACACTCTGACCCCACCCCTAGACACTCTGACCCCACCCCCAGACTCAGCACTCTGACCCCACCCCCAGACTCAGCACTCTGACCCCACCCCCAGACTCATCACTCTGACCCCACCCCCAGACACTCTGACCCCACCCCCAGAATCAACACTCTGACCCCGCCCCCAAACTCTCTGGCCCCACGCCCAGACTCTCTGACCCCACCCCCAGACACTCTGACCCCACCCCTAGACACTCTGACCCCACCCCCAGACTCAGCACTCTGACCCCACCCCCAGACTCATCACTATGACCCCACCCCAGACACTCTGACCCCACCCCCAGACTCTCTGACCTCACCCCCAGACACTCTGACCCCACCCCCAGACTCAACACTCTGACCCCGCCCCCAGACTCTCTGACCCCACCCCCAGACACTCTGACCCCACCCCTAGACACTCTGACCCCACCCCCAGACTCAGCACTCTGACCCCACCCCCAGACTCAGCACTCTGACCCCACCCCCAGACTCATCACTCTGACCACACCCCCAGACTCAACACTGGGGCCTCTGACCCCACCCCCAGACTCAACACTTCCTCCCCTGACCCCACACACTCTGACCCAACCCCCAGACTCAACACTCTGACCCCACCCCCAGACTCATCACTTTGACCCCACCTCCAGACACAACTCTCTGACCCCACCCCCAGACACAACACTCTGACCCACCCCCAGACACAACACTCTGACCCCACCCCCAGACACAACTCTCTGACCCCACCCCCAGACACAAAACTCTGACCCACCCCCAGACACAACACTCTGACCCCACCCCCAGACACAACACTCTGACCCCACCCCCAGACACAACACTCTGACCCCACCCCCAGACACAACTCTCTGACCCACCCCCAGACTCATTACTCTGACTCCACCCCCAGACTCTCTGACTCCACCCCCAGACTCTCTGACCCCACCCCCAGACTCTCTGACCCCACCCCTAGACACTCTGACCCCACCCCCAGAATCAACACTGACCCTGCCCCCAGACTCTCTGGCCCCACGCCCAGACTCTCTGACCCCACCCCCAGACACTCTGACCCCACCCCTAGACACTCTGACCCCACCCCCAGACTCATCACTCTGACTCCACCCCCAGACACTCTGACCCCACCCCCAGACTCAACACTCTGACCCCACCCCCAGACTCAACACTCTGACCCCGCCCCCAGACTCTCTGACCGCCACCCCCAGACACTCTGACCCCACCCCTAGACACTCTGACCCCACCCCCAGACTCAGCACTCTGACCCCACCCCCAGACTCATCACTCTGACCCCACCCCCAGACTCATCACTCTGACCACACCCCCAGACTCAACACTGGGACCTCTGACCCCACCCCCACACACTCTGACCCCACCCCCAGACTCATCACTCTGACCCCACCCCCAGACTCATCACTCTGACCCCACCCCCAGACTCATCACTCTGACCCCACCCCCAGACTCAACACTCTGACCCCACCCCCAGACTCAACACTCTGACCCCACCCCCAGACTCATCACTCTGACCCCACCCCCAGACACAACACTCTGACTCCACCCCCAGACTCATCACTCTGACCCCACCCCCAGACACAACACTCTGACCCCACCCCCAGACACAACACTCTGACCCCACCCCCAGACTCATTACTCTGACTTCACCCCCAGACTCTCTGACCCCACCCCCAGACACTCTGACCCCACCCCCAGAATCAACACTCTGACCCCGCCCCCAAACTCTCTGGCCCCACGCCCAGACTCTCTGACCCCACCCCCAGACACTCTGACCCCACCCCCAGACACTCTGACCCCACCCCCAGAATCAACACTCTGACCCCGCCCCCAAACTCTCTGGCCCCACGCCCAGACTCTCTGACCCCACCCCCACACACTCTGACCCAACCCCCAGACTCAACACTCTGACCCCACCCCCAGACTCATCACTTTGACCCCACCTCCAGACACAACTCTCTGACCCCACCCCCAGACACAACACTCTGACCCACCCCCAGACACAACACTCTGACCCCACCCCCAGACACAACTCTCTGACCCCACCCCCAGACACAAAACTCTGACCCACCCCCAGACACAACACTCTGACCCCACCCCCAGACACAACACTCTGACCCCACCCCCAGACACAACACTCTGACCCCACCCCCAGACACAACTCTCTGACCCACCCCCAGACTCATTACTCTGACTCCACCCCCAGACTCTCTGACTCCACCCCCAGACTCTCTGACCCCACCCCCAGACTCTCTGACCCCACCCCTAGACACTCTGACCCCACCCCCAGAATCAACACTGACCCTGCCCCCAGACTCTCTGGCCCCACGCCCAGACTCTCTGACCCCACCCCCAGACACTCTGACCCCACCCCTAGACACTCTGACCCCACCCCCAGACTCATCACTCTGACTCCACCCCCAGACACTCTGACCCCACCCCCAGACTCAACACTCTGACCCCACCCCCAGACTCAACACTCTGACCCCGCCCCCAGACTCTCTGACCGCCACCCCCAGACACTCTGACCCCACCCCTAGACACTCTGACCCCACCCCCAGACTCAGCACTCTGACCCCACCCCCAGACTCATCACTCTGACCCCACCCCCAGACTCATCACTCTGACCACACCCCCAGACTCAACACTGGGACCTCTGACCCCACCCCCACACACTCTGACCCCACCCCCAGACTCATCACTCTGACCCCACCCCCAGACTCATCACTCTGACCCCACCCCCAGACTCATCACTCTGACCCCACCCCCAGACTCATCACTCTGACCCCACCCCCAGACTCATCACTCTGACCCCACCCCCAGACTCAACACTCTGACCCCACCCCCAGACTCAACACTCTGACCCCACCCCCAGACTCATCACTCTGACCCCACCCCCAGACACAACACTCTGACTCCACCCCCAGACTCATCACTCTGACCCCACCCCCAGACACAACACTCTGACCCCACCCCCAGACACAACACTCTGACCCCACCCCCAGACTCATTACTCTGACTTCACCCCCAGACTCTCTGACCCCACCCCCAGACACTCTGACCCCACCCCCAGAATCAACACTCTGACCCCGCCCCCAAACTCTCTGGCCCCACGCCCAGACTCTCTGACCCCACCCCCAGACACTCTGACCCCACCCCTAGACATTCTGACCCCAGACTCAGCACTCTGACCCCACCCCCAGACTCATCACTATGACCCCACCCCCAGACACTCTGACCCCACCCCCAGACTCTCTGACCTCACCCCCAGACACTCTGACCCCACCCCCAGACTCAACACTCTGACCCCGCCCCCAGACTCTCTGACCCCACCCCCAGACACTCTGACCCCACCCCTAGACACTCTGACCCCACCCCCAGACTCAGCACTCTGACCCCACCCCCAGACTCAGCACTCTGACCCCACCCCCAGACTCATCACTCTGACCACACCCCCAGACTCATCGCTCTGACCCCACCCCCAGACACTCTGACCCCACCCCCAGACTCATCACTCTGACCACACCCCCAGACTCATCACTCTGACCCCACCCCCAGACACTCTGACCCCACCCCCAGACTCAGCACTCTGACCCCACCCCCAGACTCATCACTCTGACCCCACCCCCAGACACTCTGACCCCACCCCCAGAATCAACACTCTGACCCCGCCCCCAAACTCTCTGGCCCCACGCCCAGACTCTCTGACCCCACCCCCAGACACTCTGACCCCCACCCCTAGACACTCTGACCCCACCCCCAGACACAGCACTCTGACCCCACCCCCAGACTCATCAGTATGACCCCACCCCCGACACTCTGACCCCACCCCCAGACTCTCTGACCTCACCCCCAGACACTCTGACCCCATCCCCAGACTCAACACTCTGACCCCGCCCCCAGACTCTCTGACCCCACCCCCAGACACTCTGACCCCACCCCTAGACACTCTGACCCCACCCCCAGACTCAGCACTCTGACCCCACCCCCAGACTCAGCACTCTGACCCCACCCCCAGACTCATCACTCTGACCACACCCCCAGACTCAACACTGGGGCCTCTGACCCCACCCCCAGACTCAACACTTCCTCCCCTGACCCCACACACTCTGACCCAACCCCCAGACTCAACACTCTGACCCCACCCCCAGACACAACTCTCTGACCCCACCCCCAGACACAACACTCTGACCCACCCCCAGACACAACACTCTGACCCCACCCCCAGACACAACTCTCTGACCCCACCCCCAGACACAACACTCTGACCCACCCCCAGACACAACACTCTGACCCCACCCCCAGACACAACACTCTGACCCCACCCCCAGACACAACTGTCTGACCCACCCCCAGACTCATTACTCTGACCCCACCCCCAGACTCTCTGACCCCACCCCCAGACTCTCTGACCCCACCCCTAGACACTCTGACCCCACCCCCAGAATCAACACTGACCCCGCCCCCAGACTCTCTGGCCCCACGCCCAGACTCTCTGACCCCACCCCCAGACACTCT
The DNA here is from genome assembly GCF_037356315.1 of Lithobates pipiens. Taxonomy (NCBI): domain Eukaryota; kingdom Metazoa; phylum Chordata; class Amphibia; order Anura; family Ranidae; genus Lithobates; species Lithobates pipiens. The sequence continues at coordinate 29,815,064 of NW_027507791.1, read as the reverse complement.
GACCCCACCCCCAGACACTCTGACCCCACCCCCAGACACTCTGACCCCACCCCTGGACACTCTGACCCCACCCCCAGACTCATCACTCTGACTCCACCCCCAGACACTCTGACCCCACCCCCAGACTCAACACTCTGACCCCACCCCCAGACTCTCTGACCCCCACCCCCAGACACTCTGACCCCACCCCTAGACACTCTGACCCCACCCCCAGACTCAGCACTCTGACCCCACCCCCAGACTCATCACTCTGACCCCACCCCCAGACTCAACACTTCCTCCCCTGACCCCACACACTCTGACCCCACCCCCAGACTCATCACTCTGACCACACCCCCAGACTCAACACTGGGACCTCTGACCCCACCCCCACACACTTTGACCCCACCCCCAGACTCATCACTCTGACCCCACCCCCAGACTCATCACTCTGACCCCACCCCCAGACTCAGCACTCTGACCACACCCCCAGACTCAGCACTCTGACCCCACCCCCAGACTCATCACTCTGACTCCACCCCCAGACACTCTGACCCCACCCCCAGACTCAACACTCTGACCCCACCCCCAGACTCTCTGACCCCCACCCCCAGACACTCTGACCCCACCCCTAGACACTCTGACCCCACCCCCAGACTCAGCACTCTGACCCCACCCCCAGACTCATCACTCTGACCCCACCCCCAGACTCAACACTTCCTCCCCTGACCCCACACACTCTGACCCCACCCCCAGACTCATCACTCTGACCACACCCCCAGACTCAACACTGGGACCTCTGACCCCACCCCCACACACTTTGACCCCACCCCCAGACTCATCACTCTGACCCCACCCCCAGACTCATCACTCTGACCCCACCCCCAGACTCAGCACTCTGACCACACCCCCAGACTCAGCACTCTGACCACACCCCCAGACTCAGCACTCTGACCACAACCCCAGACTCAGCACTGGGACCTCTGACCCCACCCCCAGACTCAACACTTCCTCCCTTGACCCCACCACCACACACTCTGACCCCACCCCCAGACTCAGCACTCTGACCCCACCCCCAGACTCATCACTCTGACCCCACCCCCAGACTCAACACTCTGACCCCACCCCCAGACTCAACACTCTGACCCCACCCTCAGACACTCTGACCCCACCCCCAGACTCATCACTGTGACCTCTGACCTCACCCCCAGACTCATCACTGTGACCTCTGACCCCACCCCCAGACTCATCACTCTGAACACACCCCCAGACTCATCACTCTGACCACACCCCCAGACTCATCACTCTGAACACAGCCCCAGACTCATCACTCTGACCACACCCCCAGACTCATCACTCTGACCACACCCCCAGACTCATCACTCTGACCTCACCCCCAGATTTATCACTCTGATCCCATCCCAGACACCACTGTGACCTCTGACCCCGGACTGTGACCTCTGACCCCGGACTCAGGACTGTGGGGGTCACGCTAATCCTCTGATCACACGGATGATCGGGGGAAGTATTGAAGTCGGAGGATCAGCATCACAGCAACCAGGACCCCTCCTCCCACCGTGACCCCTGAGTCACCCCTGACCTGTGGGGATGTTGGGCTCAAGAGCTTGCAATCTAAAATCCCCGCCGCTCTGGGAGGAGCTATAAAGGGCATGCTGGGACTTGTAGTTCTCCCCGTAGAGATAATAGTACATTGTATACATTATATTATTATTATCTGGCTCTCAGACAACGCTGGCACTTGTAAACCCCGCCCTTGATTCCCCTGATTGGTGTTTTGGTGATTGGGTGTGTTCCCTTTAAGAGAGAGGCGTGGCCTCCATACTCCACTGCCCGCCAACCACCCTTGAATGTTGTGACACGGCGCAGCCGCCCCTGTTTGGCGCCCTCAGCGCTCCGACCAATCACTATTCAGTTACTAGGCAGAGGTCGGACGTTTAGCCAATGAGGGCACAGGAATATTGTGTTTCCGGGGAAGAGCGATTCTGGAAACCAATCAGAAATCCAGCAATTGTAAGGGGTGGTGGCGGCGGCGGCCAATCAGAACAGCGGAGAGTGCGGAGGCTCCGGAGCGGCGGTAGGTGATTCCCGGGAATGGCGCCACTGGCCGGGGGGTCACTGGGAGAGCAGAGCGGCCCCTCCACGCCCCCTTGTGGGAGGGGCTTCCCGAGAGGCACCAAACTACGCCCACTCATGGGCTGACAGCGGGCTTAGGGTCACAAATCACCTCAGAGAGGAGCCGGGTGATGTGTGAGGAGAGAACACCCGGCAGACACCTCCATGGGGTCACCTGACACTTCTCTGGGGTCACCAGACACGGGGCGTCTCCATGTGGGGGGTCCCCAGACACGGGGCTTCTCCATGTGCGGGGTCACCAGACACGGAGCGTCTCCATGTGCGGGGTCCCCAGACACGGGGCGTCTCCATGTGCGGGGTCACCAGACACGGGGCGTCTCCATGTGCGGGGTCACCAGACACGGGGCGTCTCCATGTGTGGGGTCCCCAGACACGGGGCTTCTCCATGTGCGGGGTCACCAGACACGGGGCGTCTCCATGTGCGGGGTCACCAGACACGGGGCGTCTCCATGTGCGGGGTCACCAGACACGGGGCGTCTCCATGTGCGGGGTCACCAGACACACGGGGCGTCTCCATGTGCGGGGTCACCAGACACGGGGAGTCTCCATGTGCGGGGTCACCAGACACGGGGCGTCTCCATGTGCGGGGTCCCCAGACATGGGGCGTCCCCATGTGCGGGGTCACCAGACACGGGGCGTCTCCATGTGCGGGGTCCCCAGACACGGGGCGTCTCCATGTGCGGGGTCACCAGACACGGGGCGTCTCCATGTGCGGGGTCACCAGACACGGGGCGTCTCCATGTGCGGGGTCACCAGACACACGGGGCGTCTCCATGTGCGGGGTCACCAGACACGGGGAGTCTCCATGTGCGGGGTCACCAGACACGGGGCGTCTCCATGTGCGGGGTCCCCAGACATGGGGCGTCCCCATGTGCGGGGTCACCAGACACGGGGCGTCTCCATGTGCGGGGTCCCCAGACACGGGGCGTCTCCATGTGCGGGGTCACCAGACACGGGGCGTCTCCATGTGCGGGGTCCCCAGACACGGGACGTCTCCATGTGCGGGGTCACCAGACACGGGGCGTCTCCATGTGCGGGGTCCCCAGACACGGGACGTCTCCATGTGCGGGGTCACCAGACACGGGGCGTCTCCATGTGCGGGGTCACCAGACACACGGGGCGTCTCCATGTGCGGGGTCCCCAGACACACGGGGCGTCTCCATGTGCGGGGTCCCCAGACACGGGGCGTCTCCATGTGCGGGGTCACCAGACACGGGGCGTCTCCATGTGCGGGGTCACCAGACACGGGGCTTCTCCATGTGCGGGGTCACCAGACACGTGGGGCGTCTCCATGTGCGGGGTCACCAGACACGTGGGGCGTCTCCATGTGCGGGGTCACGAGACACGGGGCGTCTCCATGTGCGGGGTCACCAGACACGTGGGGCGTCTCCATGTGCGGGGTCACCAGACACGTGGGGCGTCTCCATGTGCGGGGTCACCTGACACTTCTCTGGCGTCACCAGACACGTGGGGCGTCTCCATGTGCGGGGTCACCAGACACGTGGGGCGTCTCCATGTGCGGGGTCACCAGACACGTGGGGCGTCTCCATGTGCGGGGTCACCAGACACGTGGGGCGTCTCCATGTGCGGGGTCACCAGACACGTGGGGCGTCTCCATGTGCGGGGTCACCAGACACGTGGGGCGTCTCCATGTGCGGGGTCACCAGACACGTGGGGCGTCTCCATGTGCGGGGTCACCAGACACGGGGCGTCTCCATGTGCGGGGTCACCAGACACGTGGGGCGTCTCCATGTGCGGGGTCACCAGACACGTGGGGCGTCTCCATGTGCGGGGTCACCAGACACGTGGGGCGTCTCCATGTGCGGGGTCACCAGACACGTGGGGCGTCTCCATGTGCGGGGTCACCAGACACGTGGGGCGTCTCCATGTGCGGGGTCACCAGACACGTGGGGCGTCTCCATGTGCGGGGTCACCAGACACGTGGGGCGTCTCCATGTGCGGGGTCACCAGACACGTGGGGCGTCTCCATGTGCGGGGTCACCAGACACGTGGGGCGTCTCCATGTGCGGGGTCACCAGACACGTGGGGCGTCTCCATGTGCGGGGTCACCAGACACGTGGGGCGTCTCCATGTGCGGGGTCACCAGACACGTGGGGCGTCTCCATGTGCGGGGTCACCAGACACGTGGGGCGTCTCCATGTGCGGGGTCACCAGACACGTGGGGCGTCTCCATGTGCGGGGTCACCAGACACGTGGGGCGTCTCCATGTGCGGGGTCACCAGACACGTGGGGCGTCTCCATGTGCGGGGTCACCAGACACGTGGGGCGTCTCCATGTGCGGGGTCACCAGACACGTGGGGCGTCTCCATGTGCGGGGTCACCAGACACGTGGGGCGTCTCCATGTGCGGGGTCCCCAGACACGTGGGGCGTCTCCATGTGCGGGGTCACCAGACACGGGGCGTCTCCATGTGCGGGGTCACCAGACACGTGGGGCGTCTCCATGTGCGGGGTCACCAGACACGTGGGGCGTCTCCATGTGCGGGGTCACCAGACACGGGGCGTCTCCATGTGCGGGGTCACCAGACACGTGGGGCGTCTCCATGTGCGGGGTCACCAGACACGTGGGGCGTCTCCATGTGCGGGGTCACCAGACACGTGGGGCGTCTCCATGTGCGGGGTCACCAGACACGTGGGGCGTCTCCATGTGCGGGGTCACCAGACACGTGGGGCGTCTCCATGTGCGGGGTCACCAGACACGTGGGGCGTCTCCATGTGCGGGGTCACCAGACACGTGGGGCGTCTCCATGTGCGGGGTCACCAGACACGTGGGGCGTCTCCATGTGCGGGGTCACCAGACACGTGGGGCGTCTCCATGTGCGGGGTCACCAGACACGTGGGGCGTCTCCATGTGCGGGGTCACCAGACACGTGGGGCGTCTCCATGTGCGGGGTCACCAGACACGTGGGGCGTCTCCATGTGCGGGGTCACCAGACACGTGGGGCGTCTCCATGTGCGGGGTCACCAGACACGTGGGGCGTCTCCATGTGCGGGGTCCCCAGACACGTGGGGCGTCTCCATGTGCGGGGTCACCAGACACGGGGCGTCTCCATGTGCGGGGTCACCAGACACGTGGGGCGTCTCCATGTGCGGGGTCACCAGACACGTGGGGCGTCTCCATGTGCGGGGTCACCAGACACGGGGCGTCTCCATGTGCGGGGTCACCAGACACGTGGGGCGTCTCCATGTGCGGGGTCACCAGACACGTGGGGCGTCTCCATGTGCGGGGTCACCAGACACGTGGGGCGTCTCCATGTGCGGGGTCACCAGACACGTGGGGCGTCTCCATGTGCGGGGTCACCAGACACGTGGGGCGTCTCCATGTGCGGGGTCACCAGACACGTGGGGCGTCTCCATGTGCGGGGTCACCAGACACGTGGGGCGTCTCCATGTGCGGGGTCACCAGACACGTGGGGCGTCTCCATGTGCGGGGTCACCAGACACGTGGGGCGTCTCCATGTGCGGGGTCACCAGACACGTGGGGCGTCTCCATGTGCGGGGTCACCAGACACGTGGGGCGTCTCCATGTGCGGGGTCACCAGACACGTGGGGCGTCTCCATGTGCGGGGTCACCAGACACGTGGGGCGTCTCCATGTGCGGGGTCACCAGACACGTGGGGCGTCTCCATGTGCGGGGTCACCAGACACGTGGGGCGTCTCCATGTGCGGGGTCACCAGACACGTGGGGCGTCTCCATGTGCGGGGTCCCCAGACACGTGGGGCGTCTCCATGTGCGGGGTCCCCAGACACACGGGGCGTCTCCATGTGCGGGGTCACCAGACACACGGGGCGTCTCCATGTGCGGGGTCCCCAGACACACGGGGCGTCTCCATGTGCGGGGTCCCCAGACACACGGGGCGTCTCCATGTGCGGGGTCACCAGACACACGGGGCGTCTCCATGTGCGGGGTCCCCAGACACACGGGGCGTCTCCATGTGCGGGGTCCCCAGACACACGGGGCGTCTCCATGTGCGGGGTCCCCAGACACACGGGGCGTCTCCATGTGCGAGGTCCCCAGACACACGGGGCGTCTCCATGTGCGGGGTCCCCAGACACACGGGGCGTCTCCATGTGCGAGGTCCCCAGACACACGGGGCGTCTCCATGTGCGGGGTCCCCAGACACACGGGGCGTCTCCATGTGCGGGGTCACCAGACACGGGGCGTCTCCATGTGCGGGGTCCCCAGACACACGGGGCGTCTCCATGTGCGGGGTCCCCAGACACACGGGGCGTCTCCATGTGTGGGGTCCCCAGACACACGGGGCGTCTCCATGTGCGGGGTCCCCAGACACACGGGGCGTCTCCATGTGCGGGGTCCCCAGACACACGGGGCGTCTCCATGTGCGGGGTCCCCAGACACACGGGGCGTCTCCATGTGCGGGGTCCCCAGACACGGGGCGTCTCCATGTGCGGGGTCACCAGACACGGGGCGTCTCCATGTGCGGGGTCACCAGACACGGGGCGTGTCCATGTGCGGGGTCACCAGACACGGGGCGTCTCCATGTGCGGGGTCACCAGACACGTGGGGCGTCTCCATGTGCGGGGTCACGAGACACGGGGCGTCTCCATGTGCGGGGTCCCCAGACACGGGGCGTCTCCATGTGCGGGGTCCCCAGATGTGGGGGTCCTCATGTGTGAGGTCCGCCCATCTTGGTTTAGGGGTGTGAGGGGGCGGAGTCTGAACACTAGAAATGACTTCTAATGTCCTGCAGGGTCATAGGGGAGGGGCTGTGATGTGGGAAGGGGAGGGGCTGTGATGTGGGAAGGGGAGGGGCTGTGATGTGGGAAGGGGAGGGGCTGTGATGTGGGAAGGGGAGGGGCTGTGATTTGGGGAAGGGGAGGGGCTGTGATGTGGGAAGGGGAGGAGCTGTGAGGGGAGGGGCAGTGATTTGGGGGAAGGGGAGGGGCTGTGATGTGGGAAGGGGAGGGGCAGTGATTTGGGGGAAGGGGAGGAGCTGTGAGGGGAGGGGCAGTGATTTGGGGGAAGGGGAGGGGCAGTGATTTGGGGGAAGGGGAGGGGCTGTGATGGGAGGGGAGAAGCTGAAATGTGGGGGAGTGGGAAGGGGAGGTGCAGTGAGGGGGACTGACTGTGATGTGGGAAGGGGAGGGGCTGTTATGTGGAGGATGAATAGACAATAGTGAGGGGGAGGAGTTTATAGAAGCTGATTATGGTTAATAAAGGGATGTGTGTGGTGTGTTTTTTTTTTTTTTCTCAAACTTTATTTATAAAAGTAGATGAGGACACCCTCCACCTTCTCTGTAGTGTGTGATGAGCGCGGTGTCGGCTCCCCTATCATAGGACAGGCAGAGGTGTCACTGACTGCAGAGCTCCACCAATGGCAGATCAGGGGAGGGTCCTCCCCATTAGCACAGTGCCATAGACCGGTGCCTCTTCTGCCTGGTCCTGGCACTGACCGGAACAATTTCGTGAGGGGAATGGGGGGGGGTAATAAGGGGGAAGATGAGAAGCACAATAATATGGGGGAGGGTGATAAGGGCAGCAGAGGGTGTACTGAGCGCGCTCTGTAGGGCGGTCAGCGGATTGACTGTGGTGTCCCCGGCAGGTCCGGCACGCGGGAGGGGATGGCAGAGGACGCGCTCTATGAAAAGATCTTGAAGAAAGGCGGACTGACGGGAGAATCGCAGGAGGAGACCGAACCCATCGACCTTCTGCAGAAACTGCGCAGCCGCATCACGTGAGACTCCTCCCCCCCCCACCCTGTGTACTGCCTGACCCCTCCCCTCTCCCCGCCCCTCTGTACTGGGAGCAGCACTGGGCCAATGAGCTTACAGTCTTACCACATGATAGAGTCTGTCTGTCATGTGGGTGGAGCCTGACCCAGGAGCTTGCACTCAGTGCCGGTATGGGGAATGTATTTGTTGTGTAGTAATAATAGGGGGTGGGGGAGGGGTGAACGCTCTCTGATCTCTGATTTGGTTTTTGTTTTCTATCAACAGGAAAGCCGTGCAAACAAAAGTGGACGGTATACTGGTACAGAACCTTGTGTGACCTCTGACCCCGAACCCCTGACTGTTCATGACCCCGAACCCCTGACTGTATTCATGACCCCTGACCCCAAACACCTGACTGTGTTCATGACCCCTGACTGTGTTCATGACCCCTGACCCCGAACCCCTGACTGTTCATGACCCCTGACCCCGAACCCCTGACTGTTCATGACCCCAAACCCCTGACTGTATTCATGACCCCTGACCCCGAACCCCTGACTGTGTTCATGACCCCGAACCCCTGACTGTGTTCATGACCCCGAACCCCTGACTGTGTTCATGACCCCTGACCCCGAACCCCTGACTGTTCATGACCCCGAATCCCTGACTGTGTTCATGACCCCTGACCCTGAACCCCTGACTGTATTTATGACCCCTGACCCCCTGACTGTATTCATGACCCCTGACCCTGAACCCCTGACTGTATTCATGACCCCTGAACCCCAAAACCTGACTGTATTCATGACCTCTGGCTGTGTGACCTATGACCCTGGACCGACTGTATTTATGACCCCTGACCCCCCAAAACCTGACTAGTCATGACCCCTGACCCCCCAAAACCTGACTGTATTCCTGACCCCGAACCCCTGACTGCATTTATGACCCCCTGACTGTATTCATGATGCCTGACCCTGAACCCCTGACCCCCAAAACCTGACTGTAGTCATGACTACCCCAAAACCTGACTGTATTCATGACCCCTGACCCTAAACCCCTGGTTATGCTAACTCTAGCCTTATACCCTATTCATGACCTTTGACCCTAAACTCTGGCTGTGTGACCTCTGACCCTGACCCCCCCGGATGTGTGGCTTCAGAATCCTGACTGTATGGGTGACCTCTGATCCTTATTCCTGGCTGTGTGACATTTGACCCCCCGACCTCAATCCCTCGCTGTATGTGTGACCTCTTACCCTGAAATTGCACCTGTATATCTGACCCTCCTATACCTGTTTTGTGACCCCCCCCCCCCAAACTCTCCCTGTATGTCCTATTCCCCCCTCCCCCCCTTTACCTGTCCTCCCTCTGACCCTCTCGGTGTCACCCTGCAGGTGGATGTCCAGAAGTTGTCGGACTATGACAAGCTGTACCTGTACCTCCAGCTGCCACCCGGCCCCAGCGGCCCCGACAAAAGGTATCGTCGCCCCCCCCCCCTGAGAACACCCCAACCCCTTTCTTCAAGTCTGACTCTGGTGGAGGGGGGAGGGGGGTCACTGGAAGCCCTGACACCCGCTGCCCCAATGGTGACATGACATGCGGTGCCCCAGCTCCTGAGTCTGCATAGCGGTATCAGATAAGAGTCCTGTGAGGGCCTGACCTCGGAGTGTGAAGAGGAGGGATGTACATGACGATTGGCCATCCTTGGGGGGGGGGGGGGGGGGCAGGACTATTCTTATGGGCTGTGCCAGTGATCACTAATACCCCCCCCCCCCCCGCCATGTATGTTGGGTAATAATTGTCTCCTCCCTCTCCCCTCCTCCTCCTCTGTACAGCCTGGATGTAGGATGTGTGACCACGGCGGAGCACATGCACGCCTGTACGTGGATCCGGAACCACCTGGAGGAGCACACCGACACCTGCCTGCCCAAACAGGATGTCTACGACGCCTATAAGTGAGTGTGGGGGCGGGGTCGCAGGTCCCCGAGACCGAGGGGGGGGGGTCTAACCAATCGTGTCTCATGAGCGCCATCTTTGTGTCTCTCTCTCTCTCTCTTTACACAGGCGATACTGCGACAACCTCTGCGGGCGGCCGCTCAGCGTGGCCAACTTCGGGAAGATCATCCGGGAGATCTTCCCCAATATAAAGGCGAGGAGGCTGGGAGGGCGCGGCCAGTCCAAATATCCTTCTGTGTGTGTGTGTGTGTGGGAGACCCAAGAAGAGACCCGGAACTGAGGTCTGGGGGCACCGAGGATGGGGGGGGGGGACATTGAGGGGGACACACCGCTGACTTCCTGCCGGTATTCCCCAGGGATTGGTGTATCCTGGGCCAGCATGGGACGGTACTCCCCGGCATGCCGAAGAGGGAGCAAGGCTGACCGCACTGCTGGCAGGGGATGCTGGGAACTGCAGTTGTGGGAGGAGCTTGGGTTCTGATTGCCAGGCCAATGAGCTGTGGGGGGGGGGATCCTTCACCTGAAGCTCATTGGCTGACCAATGTTTTATTGGAATCAAAGACAGATTATTGTAGATTCTCCTTAACCAATGAAACGTATTGCTACAGCGGCCTGCGGAGGAAGAGTATGGTGAGCATGCCGCCCCTGCCCAGCCTGGACCTGAAGATGACAGAGAGTGTAAGAATACATGTGCAAGTCTACCTCCTCATTCCTGCACCCGCCTCGCTCCTCCTTTCCTGCACCCGCCTCGCTCCTCCTTTCCTGCACCCGCCTCGCTCCTCCTTTCCTGCACCCGCCTCGCCCCCTCCTTTCCTGCACCCGCCTCGCCCCATCTTTCCTGCACCCGCCTCGCCCCATCTTTCCTGCACCCGCCTCGCCCCACCTTTCCTGCACCAGCCTCGCCCATCCTGCCACCGCCTCGATCCTCCTTCCTGCACCCACCCATCTCACTGCTTCATGCTCCTCCGTTCTCCTTGCTCATGTTTCCTCCACTACCCTCGTCCTTCCATCCTCTTTGCTCCCCTCCTTTTCTTCCCCCTTCTAAATCGCTCCTCCATTCTCCTCTTTGCTCCTCTAACTTCCTTGCTTCCCTTTTCTGCCTCCTCCTCGTTCCTCCGTCCCTCTTCCTCTCCACCCCTTGCTACCCTCTTTGTATTTCCCTCCTGCGCCCTCCACGCTCTTCCAACCTACTTGTTCGTCCTTCATCTTTCCCCTCTAAGCTTGCGTCTCCATCCTCCTTGCTCTGCTGTTACACGGCCAATATCCTCCTTTGCACCCTCTTCTCACTCCTTCCTCCTTGATCCTCCTCACTCCTCTTTTTCTTTCTCCATGTGCTTCATTAATTCCTTCCTACCTTCCTATTTGCTCTGTACTTCCTCGTCCTTAATCCCCCTCCTTGCTCTTCTTCCCCAATCTCAATCTCCCTCTTTAATCTGCAAACCTCCTCCTTTCTCTTCCCCAATTCCTCCCCCTTCCTCCTTGATCCTCCTCATTCCTCTTTTCTTCTTTCTCCACCTTCCTTTCTTTTCATCCTTCATGCTCTTCCTTTTCCAAAGTCATTCTTCCTTTTCCCAAATTCCTCCTCCTTGATCTTCTTATTCCACCTTCCTCTCTCTTCATCCTCCTTGCACTTCATTCCTCCACCTTCCTACCAACTCCTTCCTCTTCTTCCTCCTTCCTATTCCCCAATCCCCCTCTATTCTTTTCCTAAATATCCTTTTCCTAAATCCTTTGTAATCCTCCTTTCCTCCTCCTTCCTCCTTGATCCTCCTCGTTCGTCTTTTTTTTCTTTCCCTTACACCTTCCTCTCTCTTCATCCTCCATGCTCCTCCTTCCTTCCTCAATCTTCCTCAGTCCTCTTCCTTCCTCAACCCTCCTTCCTCTTCCTCAACCCTCCTTCCTCTTCCTCCTTCCTCTTCCTCAACCCTCCTTCCTCTTCCTCAACCCTCCTTCCTCTTCCTCCTTCCTCTTCCTCAACCCTCCTTCCTCTTCCTCCTTCCTCTTCCTCAACCCTCCTTCCTCTTCCTCCTTCCTCTTCCTCAACCCTCCTTCCTCTTCCTCCTTCCTCTTCCTCAACCCTCCTTCCTCTTCCTCCTTCCTCTTCCTCAACCCTCCTTCCTCTTCCTCCTTCCTCTTCCTCCTTCCTCTTCCTCCTTCCTCTTCCTCAACCCTCCTTCCTCTTCCTCAACCCTCCTTCCTCTTCCTTCCTTAATCCGCCTTGCTCTTCCTTCCTCAATCCTCCTTGCTCTTCCTTCGTCTTCTCATCTCTCGCCCATCATCCATCCATCCATCTGATGATCCCCTCTCCTCCTCGTTCAGTCGGAGCTGACAGATCTGGTCCAGTCATACAATAACGACGTGATAAACGCCTCCTGCGCTCTGATCTGTAATTGGGCGGAGAAGATCCTGAAGCGATCGTTCAACAACGTGGTGGAAGTGGCCCAGTTCCTGATCCAGCAGCACATCATTAACCCCCGCAGCGCCAACGCCGAGCTTGTCCTCTCCATGGTCCTGTCAGGTGAGAAGACACGCCGGCACGCCCTCTCCTCCCTCCTCGCTCATTTCCCAGTCTTTACTCCTCTGTCTTCTTTTCCCCTTTTCTTCGGAGCAGAAAACTCTCAGAGCGGCGGACAGAAACTACAGAAGCAGCCGGCAGATGTGCCCGGGACGAAGAGGCCCCCATCCCCCGATAACAGCACGGCAGACAATAAGGTGAGCACTGTATGTGGGGGGGGGGGGGGGGTAATATACACGGCCCAAATACATAAATGTGGATTGTTTAACTTACCAAAGTATTTGTCATTTTGTTTGGACGGTCCTGTGATTTACACATCACAGCGAGGTTGGTGGCTCCACCATTTCCTGGATTTGGTTTACAGCTTCCTGTTGGGGGGGCCCTTTTGCACACTCGGCAATAAACAGACATGTGATTGGGCTATTCATTGTGGGTGGAGCCCTGATGCAGGAAGCTGCCTGGTCACCTTTTGGTGGTGTGTGTGGGCCGCAAGACTAGCTGAACACTTCTTCCTCTATCCTCCTTATCTCTTCCTCAATCTTCCTTCTTCCTCAATCCTCCGTCCTCCTTCTTCCTGCTTCCTCCTCAATCCTCATCCTTCTCTTCCTAAATTCTTGTCATCCTCTTCCTCAGTCCTTGTCGTCGTCCTCTTCCTCAATACTTGTCATCCTTGTCATCCTTGTCGTCGCCCTCTTCCTCAATCCCTGTCGTCCTCCTCTTCTTCAATCCCTGTCGTCGTCCTCCTCCTCCTCTTCCTCAATCCCTGTTGTCCTCTTCCTCAATCCCTGTTGTCCTCCTCCTCTTCCTCAATCCCTGTCGTCCTCCTCTTCCTCAATCCCTGTCGTCCTCCTCTTCCTCAATCCCTGTCGTCCTCCTCTTCCTCAATCCCTGTCGTCCTCCTCTTCCTCAATCCCTGTCGTCCTCCTCTTCCTCAATCCCTGTCGTCCTCCTCTTCCTCAATCCCTGTCGTCCTCCTCTTCCTCAATCCCTGTCGTCCTCCTCCTCCTCTTCCTCAATCCCTGTCGTCCTCCTCCTCCTCTTCCTCAATCCCTGTCGTCGTCCTCCTCCTCTTCCTCAATCCCTGTCGTCGTCCTCCTCCTCTTCCTCAATCCCTGTCGTCGTCGTCCTCCTCTTCCTTAATCCTTGTCGTCGTCATCTTCCTCAATCCTTGTCGTCGTCCTCTTCCTCAATCCTTGTCGTCGTCCTCTTCCTCAATCCTTGTCGTCGTCCTCTACCTCAATCCTTGTCGTCGTCCTTGTCGTCATCCTCTTCCTCAATCCTTGTCGTCCTCTTCCTCAATCCTTGTCGTCGTCCTCTTCCTCAATCCTTGTCGTAGTCCTCTTCTTCCTCAATCCTTGTCGACGTCCTCTTCCTCAATCCTTGTCGACGTCCTCTTCCTCAATCCTTGTCGTCCTCCTCTTCCTCAATCCTTGTCGTCCTCCTCTTCCTCAATCCTTGTCGTCCTCTTCCTCAATCCTTGTCGTCCTCTTCTTCCTCAATCCTTGTCGTCGTCCTCTTCCTCAATCCTTGTCGTCGTCCTCTTCCTCAATCCTTGTCGTCGTCCTCTTCCTCAATCCTTGTCGTCGTCCTCTTCTTCCTCAATCCTTGTCAACGTCCTCTTCCTCAATCCTTGTCGTCGTCCTCTTCCTCAATCCTTGTCGTCGTCCTCTTCCTCAATCCTTGTCGTCGTCCTCTTCCTCAATCCTTGTCGTCGTCCTCTTCCTCAATCCTTGTCGTCGTCCTCTTCTTCCTCAATCCTTGTCGACGTCCTCTTCCTCAATCCTTGTCGTCGTCCTCTTCCTCAATCCTTGTCGTCGTCCTCTTCCTCAATCCTTGTCGTCGTCCTCTTCCTCAATCCTTGTCGTCGTCCTCTTCCTCAATCCTTGTCGCCCTCCTCTTCCTCAATCCTTGTCGTCGTCCTCTTCCTCAATCCTTGTCGTCGTCCTTGTCGTCGTCCTCTACCTCAATCCTTGTCGTCGTCCTTGTCGTCGTCCTCTTCCTCAATCCTTGTCGTCCTCTTCCTCAATCCTTGTCGTCCTCTTCTTCCTCAATCCTTGTCGTCCTCCTCTTCCTCAATCCTTGTCGTCGTCCTCTTCCTCAATCCTTGTCGTCGTCCTCTTCTTCCTCAATCCTTGTCGACGTCCTCTTCCTCAATCCTTGTCGACGTCCTCTTCCTCAATCCTTGTCGTCCTCCTCTTCCTCAATCCTTGTCGTCCTCCTCTTCCTCAATCCTTGTCGTCCTCTTCTTCCTCAATCCTTGTCGTCGTCCTCTTCCTCAATCCTTGTCGTCGTCCTCTTCCTCAATCCTTGTCGTCGTCCTCTTCCTCAATCCTTGTCGTCGTCCTCTTCCTCAATCCTTGTCGTCGTCCTCTTCTTCCTCAATCCTTGTCGACGTCCTCTTCCTCAATCCTTGTCGTCGTCCTCTTCCTCAATCCTTGTCGTCGTCCTCTTCCTCAATCCTTGTCGTCGTCCTCTTCCTCAATCCTTGTCGTCGTCCTCTTCCTCAATCCTTGTCGTCGTCCTCTACCTCAATCCTTGTCGTCGTCCTTGTCGTCGTCCTCTTCCTCAATCCTTGTCGTCCTCTTCCTCAATCCTTGTCGTCCTCTTCTTCCTCAATCCTTGTCGTCCTCCTCTTCCTCAATCCTTGTCGTCGTCCTCTTCCTCAATCCTTGTCGTCGTCCTCTTCCTCAATCCTTGTCGTCGTCCTCTTCTTCCTCAATCCTTGTCGTCGTCCTCTTCCTCAATCCTTGTCGTCCTCCTCTTCCTCAATCCTTGTCGTCCTCCTCTTCCTCAATCCTTGTCGTCGTCCTCTTCCTCAATCCTTGTCGTCGTCCTCTTCCTCAATCCTTGTCGTCGTCCTCTTCCTCAATCCTTGTCGTCGTCCTCTTCCTCAATCCTTGTCGTCCTCTTCCTCAATCCTTGTCGTCCTCTTCTTCCTCAATCCTTGTCGTCGTCCTCTTCCTCAATCCTTGTCGTCGTCCTCTTCCTCAATCCTTGTCGTCGTCCTCTTCTTCCTCAATCCTTGTCGACGTCCTCTTCCTCAATCCTTGTCGTCGTCCTCTTCCTCAATCCTTGTCGTCGTCCTCTTCCTCAATCCTTGTCGTCCTCTTCTTCCTCAATCCTTGTCGTCCTCTTCTTCCTCAATCCTTGTCGTCGTCCTCTTCCTCAATCCTTGTCGTCGTCCTCTTCCCCAATCCTTGTCGTCGTCCTCTTCCTCAATCCTTGTCGTCCTCCTCTTCCTCAATCCTTGTCGTCGTCCTCTTCCTCAATCCTTGTCGCCCTCCTCTTCCTCAATCCTTGTCGTCGTCCTCTTCCTCAATCCTTGTCGTCGTCCTTGTCGTCGTCCTCTTCCTCAATCCTTGTCGTCCTCTTCCTCAATCCTTGTCGTCCTCTTCTTCCTCAATCCTTGTCGTCCTCCTCTTCCTCAATCCTTGTCGTCGTCCTCTTCCTCAATCCTTGTCGTCGTCCTCTTCTTCCTCAATCCTTGTCGACGTCCTCTTCCTCAATCCTTGTCGACGTCCTCTTCCTCAATCCTTGTCGTCCTCCTCTTCCTCAATCCTTGTCGTCCTCCTCTTCCTCAATCCTTGTCGTCCTCCTCTTCCTCAATCCTTGTCGTCCTCCTCTTCCTCAATCCTTGTCGTCCTCCTCTTCCTCAATCCTTGTCGTCCTCCTCTTCCTCAATCCTTGTCGTCGTCCTCTTCCTCAATCCTTGTCGTCCTCCTCTTCCTCAATCCTTGTCGTCGTCCTCTTCCTCAATCCTTGTCGTCCTCCTCTTCCTCAATCCTTGTCGTCCTCTTCTTCCTCAATCCTTGTCGTCCTCCTCTTCCTCAATCCTTGTCGTCGTCCTCTTCCTCAATCCTTGTCGTCGTCCTCTTCCTCAATCCTTGTCGTCCTCCTCTTCCTCAATCCTTGTCGTCCTCCTCTTCCTCAATCCTTGTCGTCCTCCTCTTCCTCAATCCTTGTCGTCGTCCTCTTCCTCAATCCTTGTCGTCGTCCTCTTCCTCAATCCTTGTCGTCCTCCTCTTCCTCAATCCTTGTCGTCCTCCTCTTCCTCAATCCTTGTCGTCCTCCTCTTCCTCAATCCTTGTCGTCGTCCGCTACCTCATCTTCCTCCTCCTCTTCCTCAATCCTTGTAATCCTCAATCCTTGTCGTCATCGCTCCCCTCAATCCTTGTCATCCTTCTCTTCCCCTTAATCAATTCTCATCCTCCTCTTCCTCCTCCTTCCTCGGTCCTCCTCGTCGTTTCTTTTTCATCCTCCTCCTTCCTCACTCCAGAATCTTCTTGTTAAGGAACTATAGTAAACTCAACCCTCGCTTCTTTTATTTTTAGAACAAGAAGTCGCCCCCCAATACGCACCCGGTCAGCCCTCCGCAGGTGAAGAAGCGCCCCCCCGAGCCGCAGAAGGCAGCAAGCAGCCCCCGGGTGGATGCCTTGGTCGCCAAGCTTCCGGTCCTCCGGCCCCGCCTCCCCACAGAAGAAAAGTACATCAGTTCCAGCCCGCCAGTCCGATTACCTCCTCCCGTCTTGGCCTCCAATATCATCTCCGGGCACTTGAAGGTGTCCCCTTTGCCGTTCCCGGGAGTGCCCCTGACGGTCGCGGCGGGGGTGAACGGGACGGGGTTGGTCTCTCAGCCGGGGGCCCAGCCCGTCATCAGTATGATCCTTCCCGACATGGTCAACTTGGAGCCGCACGCCCTTCCAAAAACCAACCAGAACGGCATCAAAGAGCTGGCGGGCGGCTCGGGTGTCGAGAACAAAGTGGCCAAACGGCTCGTGGCCTCCACAGAGGAGGGACAGTCGAAAAGAAAGCGGGGTCGCCCTCGGAAGGTGGACACTCAACCTAATCCCGGGAGAGGGCCATCAACGTCTACAGCACAGCTGGGGAGGATGGCGGCCGAAAACCCCGGCACGACGCAAACTAGAGACAATGCCCAGGACCTTGTCGGCTCCTCGGCCCCGCCGGCCACCGTCGCACAAGGAGACGACACCGCGGTGCCGCTGGTGACCGGAGAAGGGATCCCGCAAAGTCAGCTGGAGACGCCAGAGGTGCCGCAGCTCACGTCGCTTTCGCCCGGCCAGGCCGAGGCAACCCAGTTCACCCCCGAGGCCAGGAGGGCGGAAGTCGTGCCGAACCAGGTCAGCGTCATCCAAGATGGCCGACAGAGCCTGGTTCAGTGGACCGTACGGACTGTAGAGCAGAGGAGTAGCAGAGAGGAAGAGTTTGCACCGGAAGAATTGGAATGGGAAAGGATCCAAGTGGAATGAAGGACTCCCCCTCGCATGTATCTCTGAGCAGGAACAGTTCTGCCCTTCCCCCTCCCCCCAACCCCCCCCCCCCCCAACCACCACCACCCCCTGGCCAACCCGGGAGGACCCTGCGTCCAGGAAGGGACACAGACGTCTACCAATCCGCCAGGGGATTGGACGCAGGAAAAGAGCCATAGCCCCGCCCCCTCCCTGTTTATGACATATTGATAGGTTTTCAGATGACATCATCACATTTCTACCAGTGGAGCGTAATGGACTCGGTGACTCTCCCAGCGTACGCCCCCCCCCGCCCCCCCCATTGTTTGTATCATATGTCAGCCCTTCACACTTCGATAAAAGGAACATTTCTTACAAAGCAGATGTGGGTGGAGTCTTTCTTGTGGGAAATGGCCGAGAGCCATCAGATTATTATTGCTCTCTGTGTCCTCTTTTATTGTGCCGGTGTCACCGGGACAGGAAGTGAAGTGAGATCTCCCCCCAATGGCCACATAGACAGCAGTAATAATAAACCGGACAGAGGTTCTCACACTTGCGCTATCCAAAGACTTAAGAAAAGGGGTGGGGCTCCAGCATGGGATAGTGTGGTGAGGAGGGGTCCCCCAGGACAGAGGGGTGCAGTGAGGACAGTATGGGGTCCCCCAGGACAGAAGGGTGCAGTGAGGACAGTATGGGGGCCCCCAGGAAAGAAGGGTGCAGTGAGAGGACAGTATGGGGTCCCCAGGACAGAAGGGTGCAGTGAGCACAGTATGGAGTCCCCCAGGACAGAGGGGGTGCAGTGAGGACAGTATGGGGTCCCCCAGGACAGAAGGGTGCAGTGAGGACAGTATGGGGTCCCCCAGGACAGAGGGGGTGCAGTGAGGACAGTATGGAGTCCCCCAGGACAGAGTGGGTGCAGTGAGGACAGTATGGGGGCCCTCCAGGACAGAGGGGAGCAGTGAGGACAGTATGGGGTCCTTCAGGACAGAAGGGTGCAGTGAGGACAGTATGGAGTCCCCCAGGACAGAAGGGTGCAGTGAGAGGACAGTATGGGGTCCCCAGGACAGAAGGGTGCAGTGAGGACAGTATGGGGTCCCCCAGGACAGAGGGGTGCAGTGAGCACAGTATGGAGTCCCCCAGGACAGAAGGGTGCAGTGAGCACAGTATGGGGTCCCCAGGACAGAGGGGTGCAGTGAGGACAGTATGGGGTCCCCCAGGACAGAGGGGTGCAGTGAGGACAGTATGGGGTCCCCCAGGGCAGAGGGGTGCAGTGAGGACAGTATGGGGTCCCCCAGGGCAGAGGGGTGCAGTGAGCACAGTATGGGGTCCCCCAGGACAGAGGAGTGCAGTGAGGACAGTATGGGGTCCCCCAGGACAGAAGGGTGCAGTGAGAGGACAGTATGGGGTCCCCCAGGACAGAGGGGTGCAGTGAGGACAGTATGGGGTCCCCCAGGACAGAGGGGTGCAGTGAGAACAGTATGGGGGCCCTCCGGGACAGAGGGGTGCAGTGAGGACAGTATGGGGTCCCCCAGGACAGAGGGGTGCAGTGAGCACAGTATGGGGGCCCTCCGGGACAGAGGGGTGCAGTGAGGACAGTATGGGGGAGTCTCTAGACTGAAGCTCTGTCACATTACGCAGGGAGCAGTCACCACGCCCACTCACCATTGCTGGGAGGAGTTAGTGCTGTGGGTGGTCCTGGATGTCTGACACTCCCGGAAGTGTCGATTTTTCAGGGAGATAACTGGCAGTCATGTGACACCAGTCCAGAGGTGACAACAGGGTCTCTTTAAGGCTCATTTTTTCCAATCCAAGCTTCATATCTCCAAGGTGGGCGGGCAGGGTGACCAAAGGATGAAAGGGGTGAGAACCCCTGTCGGGTTTTACTGTCTGTGTCCCCATTGGTTAGATACCCCCCCCCCCTCACTTCCTGTGTGCTCACTGGGACAGGAAGAGAGTAGAATCCCCCAACATGGGATCAAACCTGAGTTTGGTTTCTGCTGCCCTCTGCGTCCTGCATGGGAAATGCGAGGGGCTCGCCTCCCCCATATAGCAAGTTTCTAATTATACCTGATGGGGGGGACATTATATGGGGGTGCACTCTATGGGAGGGGACATTATATGGGGTGCACTGTGTGGAAGGACATATGGGGGTGCATTATATGGGGGTGTGCTGTATGGAGGGGACATTATATGGGGGTGCACTGTATGGAGGGGACATTATATGGGGGTGCACTGTATGGAGGGGACATTATATGGGGGTGCGCTGTATGGAGGGGACATTATATGGGGGTGCGCTGTATGGAGGGGACATTATATGGGGTGCACTGTATGGAGGGGACATTATATGGGGGTGCACTGTATGGAGGGGACATTATATGGAGGGGACATTATATGGGGGTGCGCTCTATGGGAGAACATTATATGGGGGTGCACTGTATGCAGGGGACATTATATGGGGTGCACTGTATGGAAGGACATATCGGGGTGCGCTGTATGGAGGGGGCATTATATGGAGGTGCGCTGTATGGAGGGGACATTATATGGGGGTGCGCTGTATGGAGGGGGCATTATATGGGGGTGCGCTGTATGGAGGGGGCATTATATGGGGGTGCGCTGTATGGAGGGGCATTATATGGGGGTGCGCTGTATGGCGGGGACATTATATGGGGATGCGCTGTATGGAGGGGACATTATATGGGGGTGTGCTGTATGGAGGGGGCATTATATGGGGGTGCGCTGTATGGAGGGGACATTATATGGGGGTGCGCTGTATGGGGGGACATTATATGGGGGTGCGCTGTATGGAGGGGGCATTATATGGGGGTGTGCTGTATGGAGGGGACATTATATGGGGGTGCGCTGTATGGGGGGACATTATATGGGGGTGCGCTGTATGGAGGGGGCATTATATGGGGGTGCGCTGTATGGGAGGACATTATATGGGGGTGCACTGTATGGAGGGGGCATTATATGGGGGTGCGCTGTATGGGGGGACATTTATATGGGGTGCATTATATGGGGGTGCGCTGTATGGAGGGGACATTATATGGGGGTGCGCTGTATGGGGGGACATTTATATGGGGTGCATTATATGGGGGTGCGCTGTATGGAGGGGGCATTATATGGGGGTGCGCTGTATGGAGGGGACATTATATGGGGGTGCGCTGTATGGAGGGGGCATTATATGGGGGTGCGCTGTATGGAGGGGGCATTATATGGGGGTGCGCTGTATGGGGGGACATTATATGGGGTGCATTATATGGGGGTGCGCTGTATGGAGGGGGCATTATATGGGGGTGCACTGTATGGAGGGGGCATTATATGGGGGTGCGCTGTATGGAGGGGACATTATATGGGGGTGTGCTGTATGGGAGGACATTTATATGGGGTGCATTATATGGGGGTGCGCTGTATGGAGGGGACATTATATGGGGGTGCGCTGTATGGCTGGGACATTATATGGGGGTGCGCTGTATGGAGGGGACATTATATGGGGGTGCGCTGTATGGAGGGGGCATTATATGGGGGTGCGCTGTATGGAGGGGGCATTAAGGAGGTGCGCTTTATGAAGGGGACATTATATGGGGGTGCGCTGTATGGGAGGACATTATATGGGGGTGCGCTGTATGGAGGGGACATTATATGGGGGTGCGCTGTATGGGGGGACATTTATATGGGGTGCATTATATGGAGGGGACATTATATGGGGGTGCGCTGTATGGAGGGGACATTATATGGGGGTGCGCTGTATGGGGAGACATTTATATGGGGTGCATTATATGGAGGGGACATTATATGGGGGTGCGCTGTATGGGAGGACATTATATGGGGGTGCGCTGTATGGAGGGGGCATTATATGGGGGTGCGCTGTATGGAGGGGGCATTATATGGGGGTGCACTGTATGGGGGGACATTTATATGGGGTGCATTATATGGAGGGGACATTATATGGGGGTGCGCTGTATGGAGGGGGCATTATATGGAGGTGCGCTGTATGGGGGGGACATTATATGGAGGTGCGCTGTATGGGGGGGACATTATATGGAGGTGCGCTGTATGGGGGGGACATTATATGGGGGTGCGCTGTATGGGGGGACATTATATGGGGGTGCGCTGTATGGAGCGGACATTATATGGGGGTGCGCTGTATGGCGGGGACATTATATGGGGGTACGCTGTATGGA
This sequence comes from Lithobates pipiens, assembly GCF_037356315.1. Taxonomy (NCBI): domain Eukaryota; kingdom Metazoa; phylum Chordata; class Amphibia; order Anura; family Ranidae; genus Lithobates; species Lithobates pipiens. The sequence continues at coordinate 29,793,345 of NW_027507791.1, read as the reverse complement.
GGGGGCATTATATGGGGGTGCACTGTATGGAGGGGGCATTATATGGGGGTGCACTGTATGGAGGGGACATTATATGGGGGTGCACTGTATGGAGGGGACATTATATGGGGGTGCACTGTATGGCTGGGACATTATATGGGGGTGCACTGTATGGCTGGGACATTATATGGGGGTGCGCTGTATGGAGGGGGCATTATATGGGGGTGCACTGTATGGAGGGGACATTATATGGGGGTGCGCTGTATGGAGGGGACATTATATGGGGGTGCGCTGTATGGAGGGGGCATTATATGGGGGTGCGCTGTATGAAGGGGACATTATATGGGGGTGCGCTGTATGGGAGGACATTATATGGGGGTGCGCTGTATGGAGGGGACATTATATTGGGGTGCGCTGTATGGGGGGACATTTATATGGGGTGCATTATATGGAGGGGACATTATATGGGGGTGCGCTGTATGGAGGGGACATTATATGGGGGTGCGCTGTATGGGGGGACATTTATATGGGGTGCATTATATGGAGGGGACATTATATGGGGGTGCGCTGTATGGGAGGACATTATATGGGGGTGCGCTGTATGGAGGGGGCATTATATGGGGGTGCGCTGTATGGAGGGGGCATTATATGGGGGTGCACTGTATGGGGGGACATTTATATGGGGTGCATTATATGGAGGGGACATTATATGGGGGTGCGCTGTATGGAGGGGGCATTATATGGAGGTGCGCTGTATGGAGGGGGCATTATATGGAGGTGCGCTGTATGGGGGGGGACATTATATGGGGGTGCGCTGTATGGGGGGACATTATATGGGGGTGCGCTGTATGGAGGGGACATTATATGGGGGTGCGCTGTATGGCGGGGACATTATATGGGGGTACGCTGTATGGAGGGGGCATTATATGGGGGTGCGCTGTATGGAGGGGGCATTATATGGGGGTGCACTGTATGGAGGGCACATTATATGGGGGTGCACTGTATGGAGGGGGCATTATATGGGGGTGCACTGTATGGAGGGCACATTATATGGGGGTGCACTGTATGGAGGGGACATTATATGGGGGTGCACTGTATGGCTGGGACATTATATGGGGGTGCGCTGTATGGAGGGGACATTATATGGGGGTGCACTGTATGGCTGGGACATTATATGGGGGTGCGCTGTATGGAGGGGGCATTATATGGGGGTGCACTGTATGGAGGGGGCATTATATGGGGGTGCACTGTATGGCTGGGACATTATATGGGGGTGCGCTGTATGGAGGGGACATTATATGGGGGTGCACTGTATGGCTGGGACATTATATGGGGGTGCGCTGTATGGAGGGGACATTATATGGGGGTGCGCTGTATGGAGGGGACATTATATGGGGGTGCACTGTATGGAGGGGGCATTATATGGGGGTGCGCTGTATGGAGGGGGCATTATATGGGGGTGCACTGTATGGAGGGGGCATTATATGGGGGTGCGCTGTATGGAGGGGGCATTATATGGGGGTGCGCTGTATGGCTGGGGCATTATATGGGGGTGCGCTGTATGGAGGGGGCATTATATGGGGGTGCGCTGTATGGAGCGGGCATTATATGGGGGTGCGCTGTATGGCTGGGGCATTATATGGGGGTGCGCTGTATGGCTGGGACATTATATGGGGGTGCGCTGTATGGCTGGGGCATTATATGGGGGTGCGCTGTATGGAGCGGGCATTATATGGGGGTGCGCTGTATGGAGCGGGCATTATATGGGGGTGCGCTGTATGGCTGGGGCATTATATGGGGGTGCGCTGTATGGCTGGGACATTATATGGGGGTGCGCTGTATGGAGGGGACATTATATGGGGGTGCGCTGTATGGAGGGGCATTATATGGGGGTGCACTGTATGGAGGGGGCATTATATGGGGGTGCGCTGTATGGAGGGGACATTATATGGGGGTGCACTGTATGGCTGGGACATTATATGGGGGTGCGCTGTATGGGGGGACATTATATGGGGGTGCGCTGTATGGAGGGGACATTATATGGGGGTGCGCTGTATGGAGGGGGCATTATATGGGGGTGCACTGTATGGAGGGGACATTATATGGGGGTGCACTGTATGGAGGGGACATTATATGGGGGTGCGCTGTATGGAGGGGGCATTATATGGGGGGACATTATATGGGGGTGCACTGTATGGAGGGGCATTATATGGGGGTGCACTGTATGGAGGGGACATTATATGGGGGTGCGCTGTATGGAAGGGACATTATATGGAAGAGATGGGGTAGGAAGTATTGGATGTTTACATCTGGTTGGGCTCCAGTGACTCTCCCTGCTTTCCTGTATTCCTGGGTCAGAAATGTCCGCGGTCCAGTGTGTTCAGTCAGCGGGGAGCCGCCATGTTGCCGGAGCTCGAATACACAATAGTGAGGCGGAAAAGACTAAGGGAAGGTGGCGGCGGAAATGGGGACACAGGGGGATCGGCCTCTGGTGTTCCCGGAATGCTTTATCCCCGGAGTGCGGGGGTAGGACTGGGCGGCGTGATGTCATTTCCGGTCCGGTGTAAGATGGCGGTTCCGGTGTCTCCCGGGCGGGATGTGTTCGCGGAGGGATTATTGGAGCTCCTGAAGCCCGCCGTACATCAGCTGGACTGCCATGTGCACGCCGTGCGGTGAGGGGCGGGGCTAGGGATGACTCCGCCCTCTGTGAGGGTCAAATACGTCTCCGCCCACTTGTCTGACTCCACCCACCATCCTGTGCCTTGGGGGTCCCATATCTGACTCCGCCCACCATTCTGTATCTGAGGGGCCCCTCCCTGTCCCCCCCTCATCCCCGGAGGGCCCTGCCCTGTCCTCCCCTCCCCCTCAGAGGGGCCCCGCCCTGTCCTCCCCTCCCCCCTCATCCCTGGAGGGCCCCGCCCTGTCACCCCCTCCCCCCTCATCCCTGGAGGGGCTCCACACAGTTCTCCCCTCCCCTCCCCCCTCATCCTCAGAGGGGCCTTGCCCTGCCCCCCTTCCCCTCCTCCCTCATCCCCGGAGGGCCCCGCCCTGTCCTCCCCTCACCCCTCATCCCTGGAGGGGCTCCACACAGTTCTCCCCTCCCCCCTCATCCCTGGAGGGGCCCCTCGCTGTCCCCCCTCCCCTCCCCCCTCATCCTGGAAGGGCCCCGCCCTGTCTCCCCCCCCATACTCGGAGGGCCCCGCCCTGTCCTCCCCTCCCCCTCATCCCCGGAGGGCCCCGCCCTGTCATCCCCTCCCCCCTCATCCCTGGAGGGGCTCCGCACAGTTCTCCCCTCCCCCCTCATCCTCGGAGGGGCCTTGCCCCTCCCCCTTCCCCTCCCCCCTCATCCCCGGAGGGCCCTGCCCTGTCCTCCCTTCCCCCCTCATCCCTGGAGGGGCCCCTCGCTGTCCCCCCTCCCCTCCCCCCTCATACTGGAAGGGCCCCCCCCTGTCCTTCCCCCCCCTATACCCGGAGGGCCCCGCCCTGTCCTCCCCTCCCCCCCATACCCGGAGGGGCCCTGTCCTTTGCCATGAGGTGCCATGTTGTACTTCCAGTGACCAGTATGAGAGAGTGAGAGTGATAACACCAAATGTAACACACCTGCTCCCCATTCACACCTGAGACCTTGTAACACTAACGAGTCACATGACACCGGGGGGAGGGAAAATAGCCGATTGGGCCCAATGTGGAGATTTTCACTTAGGGGTGTCCTGACTTTTGTTGCCAGTGGTTTAGACATTAAAGCGGAGCTCCACCCTAAAGTGGAACTTCCGCTCATTGGAATCCTCCCCCCCCCCCCCCCTCCGGCGCCACAATTGGCACCTTTCAGGGGGGAGGGGGGTGCAGATACCTGCACTTCCGGCATAGATATCCGCAGAATCTGCAGATATTTACGCCACTTCCTGCGGGTCCCTCCGCTGCCTGCTGGGAAACACGCGGATCCCAGAGACAGCGGGGACCGTCCTTATTGCGCCGCGCGGCTCGCGCATGCGCAGTAGGGAACCGGGAAATGAAGCAGCAAAGGCTCCACTTCCTGATTCCCATACCCAAGATGGGGCGGCAGCACCCGAGAGACGATCGAGAGACCGGCTTCGGGTGCCGACATCGCGGGCGCGCTGGGCGGGTAAGTGTCATTATTTTAACCACTTTGCGCCCCCCAGGCCAATTCTGACATTTCTCGCCTACATGTAAAATTCCTAATTTTTTTGCTAGACAATTACAAAGAACTCCCAAACATTATATATGTTTTTTTTTATAGCAAAGACCCCGGAGAATACAATGGCGGTCGTTGCAACTTTTTATCTCGCACGGTATTTGCGCAGCAATTTTTCGAACGCGTTTTTTTTTTCTGAAAAAAAAAACAGTTTCGTGCTTAAAAAAAAAAAAAAACAGTAAAGTTAGCCCAATTTTTTTTTTGCATAATGTGAAAGAGGAGGATACGCCGAGTAAATAGATACCCAACATGTCACACTTCAAAATTGCACGCGCACTCGTGGAATGGCGCCAAACTTTGGTATTTAAAAATCCCCATAGGCAACGCTTTAAATTTTTTTTTTACTGGTTACATGTTTTGGGTTACAGAGGAGGTCTAGGGCCAGAATTATTGCTCTCGCTCTAACGTTCGCGGCGATACCTCACATGTGTGGTTTGAACACCGTTTTCATATGTGGGCGGGACTTACGTATACGTTCGCTTCTCTGTGCGAGCTCACGGGGACAGGGGCGCTTAAAATTTTTTTTTTTTTTTTTTATTGTTAATTTTATTTTTATTTTTTTAGTTTTACACTTAGGAATAAAAGTCATCTTTTTTTTTTTTTTTTTTTTTTTTTTTTTTTATTGTTAGTTTTATTTTTATTTTTTTAGTTTTACACTTAGGAATAAAAGTCATCTTCTTTTTTTTTTTTTTTTTTTTTTTTTTTATTGTTAGTTTTATTTTTTATTTTTTAGTTTTACACTTAGGAATAAAAGTCATCTTTTTTTTTTTTTTTTTTATTGTTAGTTTTATTTTATTTTTTTTAGTTTTACACTTAGGAATAAAAGTCATCTTTTTTTTTTTTTTTATTGTTAGTTTTATTTTTTATTTTTTAGTTTTACACTTAGGAATAAAAGTCATCTTTTTTTATTTTATTTTTTTTTTTTTTTTATTGTTAGTTTTATTTTTTTAGTTTTACACTTAGGAATAAAAGTCATCTTTTTTTTTATTTATTTTTTATTTTTTTATTGTTAGTTTTATTTTTTTAGTTTTACACTTAGGAATAAAAGTCATCTTTTTTTTTTTTTTTTTTTATTAGTTTTATTTTATTTTTTTTAGTTTTACACTTAGGAATAAAAGTCATCTTTTTTTTTTTTTTTATTGTTAGTTTTATTTTTTAGTTTTACACTTAGGAATAAAAGTCATCTTTTTTTATTTTTTTTTTTTTTTTATTGTTAGTTTTATTTTTTTAGTTTTACACTTAGGAATAAAAGTCATCTTTTTTTTTATTTTTTTTTTATTTTTTTATTGTTAGTTTTATTTTTTATTTTTTAGTTTTACACTTAGGAATAAAAGTCATCTTTTTTTTTTTTTTTTTTTATTAGTTTTATTTTATTTTTTTTAGTTTTACACTTAGGAATAAAAGTCATCTTTTTTTTTTTTTTTATTGTTAGTTTTATTTTTTATTTTTTAGTTTTACACTTAGGAATAAAAGTCATCTTTTTTTATTTTATTTTTTTTTTTTTTATTGTTAGTTTTATTTTTTTAGTTTTACACTTAGGAATAAAAGTCATCTTTTTTTTTATTTTTTTTTTATTTTTTTATTGTTAGTTTTATTTTTTATTTTTTAGTTTTACACTTAGGAATAAAAGTCATCTTTTTTTTTTTTTTTATTGTTAGTTTTATTTTTTTAGTTTTACACTTAGGAATAAAAGTCATCTTTTTTTTTTTTTTTTTTATTGTTAGTTTTATTTATTTTTTTTTAGTTTTACACTTAGGAATAAAAGTCATCTTTTTTTTTTTTTTTTTTTTTTTTTTATTGTTAGTTTTATTTTTTAGTTTTACACAGTTTTTTTTTTTTTCTTATTGTTAGTTTTATTTTTATTTTTTTAGTTTTACACTATCACACTATTGTTAGTTTTTTTTTATTTTTTTTTTTTTAGTTTTACACTTAGGAATAAAAGTCATCTTTTTTTTTTTTTTTTATTGCTAGTTTTATTTTTTATTTTTTAGTTTTACACTTAGGAATAAAAGTCATCTTTTTTTTTTTTTATTGTTAGTTTTATTTTTTAGTTTTACACTTAGGAATAAAAGTCATCTTTTTTTTTTTTTTTTTTTTTTTTAAGTGTAAAACTAAAAAAATAAAAATAAAATTAACAATAAAAAAAAAAAAAAAAATGATGACTTTTATTCCTATTACATGGAATGTAAACATCCCTTGTAATAGGAATATGGCACGATTGGACATATTTACTGTGAGATATGGGGGGGGGGGGGTCAATAAGACCCCACATCTCACCTCTAGGCTGGAAAGAATAAAAAAAAAAAAAAAAACGATCCTGGCTTCCTAGCCAGATCGGCGCCGTTAATTTGAATACCGAGGCCGGGGCGTGACGTCATAACCTGGCGCCCGGCCTCCGAACGATCATAGAGACTCCGGGGACGATCTGGTCCGCCGGAAATCTCTATGATCACATGCTGGGGGGCCGGCGGATCCTGTCGATGGAAACGGTGAGTCGGTAGAAGCGGCGGGAGGAGGAGGGGGGGGCGTCCCCTCCCGCCGCCCGTAAGAACGATCAAGCGTCGGAACAGCCGCTATGATCGTTCTTATGGTGCCGGAAATCGCCGGCTGAAAACGGCAATATCTGAATGATGTCTGTGGCCTAAATGATATATTTATTTTTTTTTTGTGGTTGAACTGGATGGACTTGTGTCTTTTTTTTTTTGCACCCTAACTATGCAACTGTGACTGAGGGGGGGGCGTACTTACTTTAGTCAGATACTGTATATAGATGATGGTAAATCCAGATGGAGATTGTACAGGGCAGCGATGGCGAGCCTCGGCACCTCGCATGTTTTGGAGCTGTATTGATCCTCATGGACTCTGCAGTGTAGAGGAGCATCATGGGAAATGTAGTTCCAAAACATCTGGGGTGCCGAGGTTCTCCGTCACTACAGGCATAGTGTGTGGTCACCTTTTAGGATACCTCCCCCTCCCCCCCACCTCCATAGTTAGGATACAACCCCCCCCCCCCCCCATAGCTGGGCTCAGTGCCGGTGTTATGGTTTGGGGGGGGGGGGGAGGGTCAGTGTTCTTGTCTCTTCACGGGAAGTGTCAGTTCTCACACCGCAGACGGAGATCATACATTAACCTTCATGCCTGTCTCCTTTCTTTACAGGGAGAGTCAGGTGGACCTGCGGGAGCACATTGACAGCCTGGCGTCCGGTAGGTACCTCCCGGGGTGAATAGCGGGGGGGGGGGGGGGGCGGTTTTTATTTATGATGGAAGCCGCTTTTGTTTTCCGTGACCTCCGACCTCCTTTTCTGTAGGCGACGTAACGGCCGCCATTTTTTTTTTTTTTATTTGTCTTTCTGTTCCTCATACGTTTTTTTTTTTTTCTTTTCTTTTTTTTTGCTTCTTCCTCCCCTCCAGAACTCTGCAAGATCAACGAGGACCAAAAGGTGGCGCTGGACCTGGACCCGTACGTGAAGAAGCTGCTGAACGCGCGCCGCAGGGTGGTCTTGGTGAACAACATCCTGCAGAACGCACAGGTGAGGGGGGCGCGCGCGCGGCGCCCATAACCCCCGTCATCCGTTTACAACACACACACACACACATCTCCCCCCCCTCCCCCCTCCTCCCCTCCCCCCCTCCAACCTTTGTGTCTAACCGGTGGCTTTCCCGTTGTCACAGGAGCGTCTGAGGCGCCTGAATCACAGCGTGGCCAAAGAGACGGCGCGGAGGAGGGCCATGCTGGAATCGGGAGCGCACCACTCCCCGACCTCCCCCAACAAGTGAGGCCAAGCGGCGGGGGAGGGGGGGGGAAACCTCTGGAGTTGAGCCATCCTCTTCCCTTTTTTTTTCCTGGAGACCCCGGCCAGCCCAGGTGCGCAGGAAGCGTCCCGGCGTGACAACTTCCAAAAAAAAAAAGGGGGCGCCAAGTGCCAAAAAAAAGAAAGAAAAAAAGGAGACTGCGCTAGGAGAAGAGCCTTTCGTTGTGATGCATGACTTCCATTTCGTAGCTTGGCGGCAATAAGGGGCGGGAGGACGCAGGCCCCTCCTCCCCTGTCTTACCAATCAAGTCTCCCCCTCCCGTCTGCGTTCCGTAAAGATGGTGCTACGTTACGGCCTTGTTACTCGCGCTCTAGTCATGTGACCCGTTGTGTGTTTTTTTTTTTACGCAGTTCCTTCCCCAAGCTGGGCCCTAGTGTGGGGGAGGGGGGGAGTCGGTGTCGTGTGTCTTGATGCGGCCGATTTATGGTTTATGTCGGACGTTTTTTTTGCTGCGTGTCCCGGCATGCCCTGTCCTAGAGCAACACTGGGACCTGTAGTCCCTCGACTGCTGCAGATTGTCCACCTCTGGTCTGTACAGAGTGAGCGCCCATCTTCTCATTGTAGTTTTTTTTTTTTTTTTCTATTCTGTGAATACCAGCTTTAATAATTCCTGCTCTGCGATTGTAACAATAAATATTATCAGCAAAAATAAAATAAAAAATAAAAGTAGTGTGAATTCTTTCCGGGTCCTTGAAGTAAAAATATATAACGTGGTACTAGGCACAGATAAGGTGGCACCGATAGGCACAAATAAGGCAGTACTAATGGGCACTGATGGGCAAAGATGGCACTGATGGGTAGCACTAATAGGTACCACTGATAGATGGGACTGATGGGCACTGATAGGTGGCTCTGATAGGTGGCACTGCTGGGCACTAATGGGCATTGGTAGATGACAGTGATGGGCACGGATATGTGGCACTGAGGTGCAGCAATGTTGTTGAGGCAGATTGTGGGCACTGATAGGTGGCACCGTGGACACTGATGTATGGCACTGTGGGTACTGATGTATAGCACTGTGGGCACTGATGTATGGCACCGTGGGCACTGATGTATGGCACTGTGGGCACTGATGTATAGCACTGTGGGTACTGATGTATAGCACTGTGGGCACTGATGTATGGCACTGTGGGTACTGATGTATGGCACTGTGGGCACTGATGTATGGCACCGTGGGCACTGATTTATGGCACCATGGGCACTGATGTATGGCACCGTGGGCACTGATGTATGGCACTGTGGGTACTGATGTATAGCACTGTGGGCACTGATGTATGGCACTGTGGGTACTGATGTATGGCACTGTGGGCACTGATTTATGGCACCGTGGGCACTGATTTATGGCACCGTGGGCATTGATTTATGGCACCGTGGGCACTGATGTATGGCACCGTGGGCACTGATGTATGGCACCGTGGGTACTGATGTATGACACCGTGGGCACTGATGTATGGCACCGTGGGCACTGATGGGTGGCACTTTTTTTAATATCTGGGTGGTGGGGGCAGGTGGGCACTGATAAGCTGGCTGTGATCGGGACTGAAGTCCCGATCACGGCCGCCGGTGATCGGCTTTTTTTTTTATCTCTCCTCGCGCTGTCAGTGTGAGGAGGAAAAATAGCCAATTACCGGCTCTGTTTTGTCACATGATCAGCTGTCATTGGCTGACAGCTGATCACGTGATAAGGGGTCGGGATCGGACCCCCCCCCCCCCCTTGCTCAGATCCGTGATCAGGCGAGTCTCATAGACTCGCCGATCACAGAGCGGGGCGCGCAGGCCGCTCGTGCACGGGACGACGTCAATAGGCGTCGTCCCGGCAAAGCAGGTCCGCGCTGTAGCCGTCATTCGGCTATAGGGCGGATCTCTAGTGGTTAAAAGCCGAACTCCACCCATAAATAATAAAATAAATGTGAGTAGCCCGTTTTACAAGATAAAATAAAACCAGCGTTTGCTGCAATATTCACCTCCCAGAGATTTCCCCTGCAGTACTTATTTTCTGCCACCAGATGTCCCCAGTCTAACGATCAGCGTCCTGCAACCTGCTTCCCCCTTAAACTCAGGTCACCCTGGGTGAGTCCCCCAACTTCTGACAAACCAGCGTTTTGCTGCAATGTTCACCTCCATAGATTTCCCCATGCAGTACTTGTGTTCCGCCACCAGATGTCCCCAGTCTAATGGTCAGCGTCCTTCAACCTGCTCCCCCCCCCCCCTAAATTCAGGTCATCCCGGACGAGCCCCCAACTTGTGACAAACCAGCGTTTTCCGAAATATTCACCTCCAGAGATTTCACCTGCAGTGCTTATTTTCTGCCACCAGATGTCCCCAGTGTAACGGTCAGCGTCCTTCAGCCTGCTTTTCCCCCTAATCTCAGGTCATCCCGGATGAGCCCCCCGACTGGTGACAAACCAGCGTTTGCTGCAATGTTCACCTCCAGAGATTTCCCCTGCAGTACTTGTGTTCCGCCACCAGATGTCCCCAGTCTAATGGCCAGCATCCTTCAACCTACTCATCCTTTCCATTGCAGTGCTTATTTTCTGCCACCAGATGTCCCCAGTGTAACGGTCAGCGTCCTTCAGCCTGCTTTCCCCCTAATCTCAGGTCATCCCGGACGAGCCCCCAACCTGCGACTGGACAGGGGGAAGCAACGCCGCGACGAATGCATCTCCCCGCCACTCTTTTGTCTCCTCCTATCAGCATGCCCCCTTGTAGGAATGTGAACTGATTGGCTCCTTGTGCTGCTTCTTCATCTCACGCTCTCTGGGACTGCGAGAGACAGCAGGTCACGTTCGGCGTCTTACCCGGATTGCATTTGAAAAATACATTTAATTACGAAGTTGCGTTAATTTATGTCTTTTATATCTGGCCGGATCTCGGGGATGACTGCAGCGCATTCTGTGAGGGAAAATCTTTTTATATTGCTGCATACCAGTCCTTAGATGTGGCGGCTGCATTTGTTTTCTCTTTTCCCCCCGTCCTTTACATACTTCCTTCCCTAGGGAAGTAACGCGCTTCCTGTCCTATTGTGACAAAACCTCACTGTGCTGTATCTGTGGAGGAGGAGCGTTGTCGCCACCTAGTGCAGGACTACAAAACGCCTCCACCAGTCCTCCTCTCCAAAGCTTAGGTCAGGGGGTGGGCCATCCAGCTGTTTGCGGAGCTACAAGTCCCCCATCATGCCTCTGGGAGTAATTGTAACTGCCAAGCCTTGCAATGCCTCCTGGGAAATGTAGTTCAGCTGGAGGGCTACTGGTTGCCCCCCCCCCCCCCGACTTAAGTGGTGTTCTGTACACCTCCTCCTACGTTATGATGAGGAGAGGGGGGAGGTGTTCTGTAGTTGATAGAAGAAAGCCGATAAGATTGTTTTTTTGGAATTTCAGTTCATCGGGACACTGGATTTATGGCAGGATCAAAGGCAGTTTTTCTGTCCTTGCTGAAAATGTTCTGTTTAAAATAAAGAAAAGGAATGCGGCATCTACATCCAAGGACTGGTACCTTACAAAATGTGAGATTTCGCTTTTTTTTATTTTATTTTTTTGGCGGACGCAGCTTCTGCTTTAGAGCATCACCTATTGGGTGTACTGCCACCTACAGGAGAGGGGGCAGTAGGTACAACTAAAAAAAAAAAGGTCAACCTATCCTGCAGAATGTGGACTCTGAAGGAGATCGGGTGGATTTTAAATCTTGAGACGTCCTCGTTGTTTCGGCCTCTCCACCTCTGGTTTGTCTTGGATACCAACCAGGCCAAGGCGTTCCTTCCATTTCGAAAAAAAAAAACTTCAAGGTCACCTACCGCATGCATGGAGGTGGTTTTGTGTGTGTCGGCAAATTGACAACCACCTCCATGCATGCAGTAGGTGAGCTTGAAGTTTCGTTGGACTTTGTCAGGTGACTTACCTCGATCCCCCCTTGTCTAGGGACAGTAGAGTTCCACCAAGACAGGCCGCTCTGGTGTTGCACCTTCAGGAACGCTTTGAAGGCCACCACCACCAAGAGCCTCAAAACTCTTTGTGTGTGTCGGCAAAACTGACAACCACCTCCATGCATGCAGTAGGTGAGCTTGAAGTTTCGTTGGACTTTGTCAGGTGACTTACCTCGATCCCCCTTGTCTAGGGACAGTAGAGTTCCACCAAGACAGGCCGCTCTGGTGTTGCACCTTCAGGAACGCTTTTGAAGGCCACCACCACCAAGAACCTCAAAACTCTTTGTGTGTGTCGGCAAATTGACAGAGTTTTGAGGCTCTTGGTGGTGGTGGCCTTCAAAGCGTTCCTGAAGGTGCAACACCAGAGCGGCCAGTCTTGATGGAACTCTTCTGTCCCTTGACAAGGGGGATCAAGGTAAGTCACCTGAGAAAGTCCAACGAAACTTCGAGCTCACCTACTGCATGCATGGAGGTGGTTGTCAATTTGCCGACACACACAAAGAGTTTTGAGGTTCTTGGTGGTGGTGGCCTTCAAAAGCGTTCCTGAAGGTGCAACACCAGAGCGGCCAGTCTTGGTGGAACTCTTCTGTCCCTTGACAAGGGGGATCAAGGTAAGTCACCTGACAAAGTCCAACGAAACTTCGAGCTCACCTACTGCATGCATGGAGGTGGTGGTCAGTTTTGCCGACACACACAAAGAGTTTTGAGGTTCTTGGTGGTGGCCTTCAAAAGCGTTCCTGAAGGTGCAACACCAGAGCGGCCTGTCTTGGTGGAACTCTTCTGTCCCTAGACATGGGGGATCGAGGTAAGTCACCTGACAAAGTCCTCTATAGTTTTGAGGAGCCATTGCCATCTTCTGCTTGTCGGGAAAGGCGTTCCTCCCACTGCGCTGGTAAATAGGAGCGCTGGACGCCAGCCTGTATGGCTGGAGAGGAGTACCGCGTCTCTAGTCCACGCGGTGGGGGCGGTTCTTGGAGCCCCTGCATCCTATCAATATCCTTGAACTTCTAGTAAACAGATGAGCCCTGGACACCCTAAAGTGACACCCTCTGTCCGTATACTTGGAGAACGCCAAGGCGTTGGTGTATATAAGCCATTAGGAGGACCAAGAGCATGAGAAGGGTCCAACGTCCTAAGACGGTCAAAGAGTCGTATTCCAACTCATACTAGGGGTAGAATACGGGCAACCAAACAAATTCAGTCATCATTGCCTTGGATCAGGGGGAGTGGGCCTTCCAACAACTCCACCAGCCACGGGGAACACCAAATGTCGATCTTCTTCTAGAGTCACGCTTCGGTCAAGGGTTGGACAGGACTGTGGCAAAGTCAAAGGACCCTTGGGCAAATATGGCAAGTGGAGATATGCTGATATAGAATTTTGGCCAATACTACTATTCTGGATAGAAGTCGAGGGGATTACGGTGGTCCTGTTTGCTCTGGATTGGCCGTGCAGGTCTTGGTGCGTGGATATCGATCGTCTGGCAGTGGATGCTCCATGGCATCTACTGCTGCAGGGAAGACCTGTTGTCTTAAGGGCCCATATACCACCCTCCTTTTACAGCTGGAGTGGTTGTTGAAAGCTAAGTGCTGAGGGACAGAGGGTTACTGGAAGAGGTCATCCACACCATGCTTAAGGCTTGCAAGGCCCTGTCTCTTTAAGGTTTACGATCGTACTTGGGAAGATGTGTTTTGGGTGGCACGAGTCTCTAGTGGTATGCCCTCGTTCTTTCTTTCTCTACTGCCCATCTCCTAGATTTTCTCAAGCACAGGGTAAAGCACAATTAAGAGAGTCGAGTGTCGGCATTGGCCGTTTTTTTTTTTTAGCATCCCGTTTGTACGAACCTTTTATTTTAGGAGGTTAAAGCGGTTGTCCTCACCGTCAGGCCCGCTATAGTCGCCATTGGGGCCTTAACTTGGTATTGTCTGTTGCAAAAGTCACCTTTTCGAGGATATTGAGGAGAGCCTCTCTCAGAAAGTGGAATTCTTTAGTAGCCATTATTTCGGCATGTCGAGTCTCCAAATTGGCGGGGGTCGGTCCTCTATTTTTGGTCCTTCGTAAAGATAAGGTTGTCCTCCTATCCAAGACTCTTTGACAAGCCATAGATGATGCAGAGCTATTGAGTTCTCCTGGTGTTGGAGACGTGGGGGGAAGCCATCTCTTTTGGGAGAACACAGTGATTATTGCTAGTGGCTATGGATCGACTTTGGTACAATCAGCCTTCCCATAGATGGTTCAAATCTTGGCCGGTCCCTGTTAAACCGGCCGATGTTGGAACCATCTATGGCCAGCTTTTCATGTCTAATTTTCCACATAAATGAAGACCTAGTGCTTCCATCGCTTTGTACGAAGCCGGTCCAACCTGAGTAGCTGGCCTTACGCCCTTTGAATGTAGTCAGACCCCATTAGGTGTATTTTGAAGGCCACATCTGGGTTTCATAGGTTGAGGTGGTAGAAGGCCCTCATACTGTATCTCACAATGGATCTGGAAAACCATTGTCCAAGTTGTATGTTATCAAACATACAGGGCTGTACTGGTTCCAGTGCATTTCAGTAAGCACCACCATCACCCTATGATTTTTCAGGTGTGTATGGTGGCAAGTTGGTCGTCATACGTTACATTGTTATAAGGTAGATTTGGTTGAGAAGCTTTGCAGACAGCAGCCTATATATCATTTATATAACATGGTTGGTCTATTTTACAGTCCATTATCTACCTGCCCTGTTGTGATGTTGGGGTAGTTGATGACCTGAAGCAGAGCTTACTCCTACATATGATCCCTTTCTCTGCATTCATTGGAGGACACGGCACCCACCACTTGGGCTTGATGCTACCCTTGTGTATCAGTAAACTCCTTTTGTTTGTACCGCTGTGCCATCTACCTTGGATGTTCCATGTGATGGGGAGTTTTGGCCACCAGAAGGTCCCCCCTTCAACTGTCTTTTTTTTTTTTTAAAGTTGCAAGTAGCTCCCTGCTCCTGTAGGTGGCACTGTACTCAGTAGGTGATGATCTAAAGCAGGGGTCTCCAAACTTTCTAAACAAAGGGCCAGTACTCTCCTTCAGACTTTATGGGGGCCAGACTAAGGCCCATGGGAGTAGAAAGTGTCCTGGTGTCCAGTGGGAGTAAACATATAGAGGTTTTAACCTTTTGGTTGGATCATCCCTATCTTTTTTTCTTGGCAGGACACCTACTGTGTCTGCATATCATGTGCTCAGGGGGCTCTGTCCGCTAATTCCGTTTACTGGTTGCTTTATAATTGGCAGATGTGTTGGATGAACGATGGCTCAGAGGTCATCTTTCTCCTTATTATGTTTTAGGTCTTGACCTGAAGTATGATGGACGAGCACATTGAGGTGTGGGAGGAGGTGGTGGCTCAGAGGTAAGTCCTCCGGCTGTAGACTCTACAGCTGTGAGTTCAAATCCCAGGGCTGACATCTCCTGGAGACTCTGTCTCCCCACCATGAGAGTTCCCAGCAGTGGTAACACCAGGTCCTCCAGAACATGGGAGATCAGAGGTTGAAGGTGCCAACATAAGTAGTGGGAATACAAGCACCTCCCAGATCCACCATAAGTGTGGGAGGTTGAAGAGAGAGAACACCCTAAGAAGAGAAATGTTTTTTTCTTTTATCAAAGGTGGGAGGCATTAAAAAAACCTCATCCATCCATGCCAACCTCCTGTGATGATCAAGGTCATTTTGCCCAGGGAACCAGTGACCAACCTGGCACTCTCATGTGATGCCAGCTGCCCGTGCCACCAGTGCTCCACAGGGGGCCTACAGCTCATGTGGGTCACTACCTAGGACATTGGAGGTGAGGTGACATGTCCAGAGCCACCAGGAGACCACTTAGGGATTTGAACTCTTAGCCCCATCACTCACATTCATTCATGATGCCGCTATTAGTCCTCTGAGCCATCTCCTCCTCCCAGAGAACTATGTGTTCGTCCTCCTATTTCTCCAGAACAAGGACTGGTGAAAATATAAAGAGGTAAAGGAAGGGTTCGAACCCACAGTGCCTGCTCACCATCCAGAGCACTTACCACCCAGCCATCTCCTCTTTACGTAGAATGGTGTACTCATCCTCGAATTTCTCCAGAACAAGGACTGGTGAAAATATAAAGAGGTAAAGGAAGGGTTCGAACCCACAGTGCCTGCTCACCATCCAGAGCACTTACCACCCAGCCATCTCCTCTTTGCATAGCATGGTGTACTCATCCTCCTATTTCTCCGGGACATGGACTAGTAGAATTATAAAGAAAAAAAAAAGGAATGGTCGGGACTCATAGCACCTTTCTTAGCCTCTGAAGGACTTACCACCCAGCTATGCCTCCCTTATATAGGCTGGTGTGCTGATCCTCCTATATCTCTAGAACAAGGACTGGAGGACTTATAATTCCACGGCATCTTCTGGGGAATTTCCCACCAAGCCCTCTGCTCCTTATTTAGCCTTGGTTTGCTCTTCTTTTTTCTCTCCTAGACGAGGACTGGTTGAATTATAAAGTGTTAAAGAAATGGTTTGAACTCACAGCATCCTATCTTACCAGCCAGAGCACTTACCTCCCAGCCATCCAGGATGGTGAACATAAAAGAAGGAAACAGTGGGATTCGATCTCATGACTCTGGGTTTACTAAACAGAAGAACTAAACACTGAGCCATTTCTCCTGTGGGGTCCACCCTTAAAAAAAAAAAAAAAAATGAAAACATATAGAACGTAATGAAAATACAATTTTGGAAAGAAAAAAAACTAAGAAAACACAAATATACAACTTGGAAACTCTGTGTTGCTCCGACTGTTAAGCGATCAGATCTCAGAGTTGCATGGACTCCGGAGATAAGTGAATTGATGCCATTTTTGCATAACTGTGGATGGACACCTTCTCAGAAGGTTCATAGATCAGGCTGTTGTGCCCTTAGATCTGAGTTGGATTAACTCTGGCGATAAGTGAATTGACACCATTTTTAGCGTCACCATGGATGGACGCCTTCTTGGAAGGTTCATGGCTCTGGTTGTCGTGCTCTCAGAGTTGGGTGCACTCCGAAGATAAGTTAATTGACACCATTTTTAGCGTCACCATGGATGGACACCTTCTTGGAAGGTTCATGGCTCTGGTTGTCGTGCTCTCAGAGTTGGGTGAACTCCGGAGATAAGTGAATTGACACCATTTTTAGCGTCACCATGGATGGACACCTTCTTGGAAGGTTCATGGCTCTGGTTGTCGTGCTCTCAGAGTTGGGTGCACTCCGGAGATAAGTTAATTGACACCATTTTTAGCGTCACCATGGATGGACACCTTCTTGGAAGGTTCATGGCTCTGGTTGTCGTGCTCTAAGAGTTGGGTGCACTCCGGGGATAAGTTAATTGACACCATTTTTAGCGTCACCATGGATGGACACCTTCTTGGAAGGTTCATGGCTCTGGTTGTCGTGCTCTAAGAGTTGGGTGCACTCCGGGGATAAGTTAATTGACACAATTTTTAGCGTCACCATGGATGGACACCTTCTTGGAAGGTTCATGGCTCTGGTTGTCCTTCTCTCAGAGTTGGGTGCACTCCGGAGATAAGTTAATTGACACCATTTTTAGCGTCACCATGGATGGACACCTTCTTGGAAGGTTCATGGCTCTGGTTGTCGTGCTCTCAGAGTTGTGTGAACTCCGGAGATAAGTTAATTGACACCATTTTTAGTGTCACCATGGATGGACACCTTCTTGGAAGGTTCATGGCTCTGGTTGTCGTGCTCTCAGAGTTGGGTGAACTCCGGAGATAAGTTAATTGACACCATTTTTAGCGTCTGCATGGATGGACACCTTCTTGGAAGGTTCATGGCTCTGGTTGTCGTGCTCTCAGAGTTGGGTGAACTCCGGAGATAAGTGAATTGACGCCATTTTTAGAGTCACCATGGATGGACACCTTCTTGGAAGGTTCATGGCTCTGGTTGTCGTGCTCTCAGAGTTGGGTGAACTCCGGAGATAAGTGAATTGACACTATTTTTAGTGTCACCATGGATGGACACCTTCTTGGAAGGTTCATGGCTCTGGTTGTCATGCTCTCAGAGTTGGGTGCACTCCGGAGATAAGTGAATTGACACAATTTTTAGTGCCACCATGGATGGACACCTTCTTGGAAGGTTCATGGCTCTGGTTGTCGTGCTCTCAGAGTTGGGTGAACTCCGGAGATAAGTGAATTGACGCCATTTTTAGCGTCGCCATGGATGGACACCTTCTTGGAAGGTTCATGGCTCTGGTTGTCATGCTCTCAGAGTTGGGTGCACTCCGGAGATAAGTGAATTGACACCATTTTTAGCGCCACCATGGATGGACACCTTCTTGGAAGGTTCATGGCTCTGGTTGTCGTGCTCTCAGAGTTGGGTGAACTCCGGAGATAAGTTAATTGACACCATTTTTAGTGTCACCATGGATGGACACCTTCTTGGAAGGTTCATGGCTCTGGTTGTCATTCTCTCAGAGTTGGGTGCACTCCGGAGATAAGTTAATTGACACCATTTTTAGCGTCACCATGGATGGACACCTTCTTGGAAGGTTCATGGCTCTGGTTGTCGTGCTCTAAGAGTTGGGTGAACTCCGGGGATAAGTTAATTGACACCATTTTTAGTGTCACCATGGATGGACACCTTCTTGGAAGGTTCATGGCTCTGGTTGTAGTGCTCTCAGAGTTGGGTGAACTCCGGAGATAAGTTAATTGACACCATTTTTAGTGTCACCATGGATGGACACCTTCTTGGAAGGTTCATGGCTCTGGTTGTCATGCTCTCAGAGTTGGGTGCACTCCGGAGATAAGTTAATTGACACCATTTTTAGCGTCACCATGGATGGACACCTTCTTGGAAGGTTCATGGCTCTGGTTGTCGTGCTCTAAGAGTTGGGTGAACTCCGGGGATAAGTTAATTGACACCATTTTTAGTGTCACCATGGATGGACACCTTCTTGGAAGGTTCATGGCTCTGGTTGTAGTGCTCTCAGAGTTGGGTGAACTCCGGAGATAAGTTAATTGACACCATTTTTAGTGTCACCATGGATGGACACCTTCTTGGAAGGTTCATGGCTCTGGTTGTCGTGCTCTCAGAGTTGGGTGCACTCCGGAGATAAGTTAATTGACACCATTTTTAGTGTCACCATGGATGGACACCTTCTTGGAAGGTTCATGGCTCTGGTTGTCGTGCTCTCAGAGTTGGGTGAACTCCGGAGATAAGTTAATTGACACCATTTTTAGTGTCACCATGGATGGACACCTTCTTGGAAGGTTCATGGCTCTGGTTGTCGTGCTCTCAGAGTTGGGTGAACTCCGGAGATAAGTTAATTGACACCATTTTTAGTGTCACCATGGATGGACACCTTCTTGGAAGGTTCATGGCTCTGGTTGTCGTGCTCTCAGAGTTGGGTGAACTCCGGAGATAAGTTAATTGACACCATTTTTAGTGTCACCATGGATGGACACCTTCTTGGAAGGTTCATGGCCCTGGTTGTCGTGCTCTCAGAGTTGGGTGCACCCCGGAGATAAGTTAATTGACACCATTTTTAGTGTCACCATGGATGGACACCTTCCTGGAAGGTTCATGGCTCTGGTTGTCGTTCTCTCAGAGTTGGGTGCACTCCGGAGATAAGTTAATTGACACCATTTTTAGTGTCACCATGGATGGACACCTTCTTGGAAGGTTCATGGCTCTGGTTGTCGTGCTCTCAGAGTTGGGTGAACTCCGGAGATAAGTTAATTGACACCATTTTTAGCGTCACCATGGATGGACACCTTCTTGGAAGGTTCATGGCTCTGGTTGTCGTGCTCTCAGAGTTGGGTGCACTCTGGCGATAAGTGAATTGACACCATTTTTAGAGTCACCATGGATGGACACCTTCTTGGAAGGTTCATGGCTCTGTTTGTAGTGCTCTCAGAGTTGGGTGAACTTCGGAGATAAGTTAATTGATGCCATTTTTAGCGTCACCGTGGATGGGCGCCAACTCAGAAGGTTCATCGCTCTCGTTTTCACGTTCTCAGATCTCAGAGCTGGTTGAAGGCCGGAGATAAGTGAATTGACACCATTTTTAGTGTCACCTTGGATGGACGCCTTCTCGGTAGGTTCATCTCTCCAGTTGTCGGCCCGTGGAGCCGGAGACCATCATTTGTCACTGGAAGCCATAGACTTCCCTCCCGTCTTCTCATATCCACGCCGAAAGGTTTGACTTTAATCATGCACTGGGTGGGTGGAATGGCGTCTCATTGAACATGTTTCTGGCACTGGGAGATCATCTTGTAGCACCTGGACCTCATTAGGAGAAGGTGCTAAGGTGGCCACACTCTCATATCAGTACGATCAGCCTAATATCTATTATCAATGAAATGTATCAATAGTGATGGGACTGAAATGATTGAATATGAACAGTGAACCGCATCGATTGTTTTGACTTGAGTTAGTTGATTGGCTGTGGGGAAATTTTGCTTTTGATTAATCGAGTATCTACACGTATATCAGAGAACCAATCATAATGTAGATTGATCGTTTTAATTTGATAATTTTTTCCATCAGTACTGTAGGTGTTGGATTTTTTTATCAATGGCAAATCGCTCGTTTGCGATCGTTCACACAAGTGTTAGAGGTTTCCCCTGTTTAGCGACACCGTTGTCAGCAGGACAGGAAGTGCAGTGAAATCTCTCCCCGATAGCAGTAGAACCAGACCGGGTCTCCGCTCAGTCCAAAACGAAGAACATAAACTTTTATTACCATAGTGTGCCGTGTTTAAAGGGGAACTCTGGGATCTCAGCAACCCCCCCCCCCCCCCAAACCTTTTTCCTGCAGTCTTCTAGCTGATCCGGTGACGTCACAGAACTTCCTTGTCTTACCCAGGCAGGCAGCGTCCTTCAGGGGCCGCCACGCACATTGCATTGCAGTAACGCGCAGGAAACCGCCCTGCACTCGGTGTGAACAAGCCAATAATCTTTACACTTGGCAGACCAGGAGTCCAAACCCCAACTTGTTTCAGGTACTGGGTGCAGAGTGAATTTACCTATCCAGAGTCACCAGCCACATCAGCATCCCGTCCCCAAACACCACCATGCCACCCCCCCTGTGGAGTCCGGCCCTGCAGACGTACAGCTTCCATCGGATGCTCATTTTATTTTTGGACATACCAGCAATTGGGGATCAGTTCTAGAAGAGAGTATGGATTTAGGATCAGTTCTAGAGGAGGTTCTGGGTTTGGGTTCAGTTCAAGAAGAGGCTCTATATTTGGGATCCGTTCAAGAAGATATTCTGAATTGGGGACCAGTTCTAGAAGAGAGTTTGGATTTAGGATCAGTTTTAGAGGAGGTTCTGGGTTTGGGATCCGTTCAAGAAGATATTCTGAATTGGGGACCAGTTCTAGAAGAGAGTGTGGATTTAGGATCAGTTCTAGAGGTTCTGGGTTTAGGATCCATTCAAGAAGATATTCTGAATTGGGGACCAGTTCTAGAAGAGAGTTTGGATTTAGGATCAGTTCTAGAGGAGGTTCTGGGTTTGGGTTCAGTTCAAGAAGAGGCTCTATATTTGGGATCCGTTCAAGAAGATATTCTGAATTGGGGACCAGTTCTAGAAGAGAGTTTGGATTTAGGATCAGTTTTAGAGGAGGTTCTGGGTTTGGGATCCGTTCAAGAAGATATTCTGAATTGGGGACCAGTTCTAGAAGAGAGTTTGGATTTAGGATCAGTTTTAGAGGAGGTTCTGGGTTTGGGATCCGTTCAAGAAGATATTCTGAATTGGGGACCAGTTCTAGAAGAGAGTGTGGATTTAGGATCAGTTCTAGAGGTTCTGGGTTTAGGATCCGTTCAAGAAGATATTCTGAATTGGGGACCAGTTCTAGAAGAGAGTTTGGATTTAGGATCAGTTCTAGAGGTTCTGGGTTTGGGATCCGTTCAAGAAGATATTCTGAATTGGGGACCAGTTCTAGAAGAGAGTTTGGATTTAGGATCAGTTCTAGAGGAGGTTCTGGGTTTGGGTTCAGTTCAAGAAGAGGCTCTATATTTGGGATCCGTTCAAGAAGATATTCTGAATTGGGGACCAGTTCTAGAAGAGAGTTTGGATTTAGGATCAGTTTTAGAGGAAGTTCTGGGTTTGGGATCCGTTCAAGAAGATATTCTGAATTGGGGACCAGTTCTAGAAGAGAGTGTGGATTTAGGATCAGTTCTAGAGGTTCTGGGTTTAGGATCCGTTCAAGAAGATATTCTGAATTGGGGACCAGTTCTAGAAGAGAGTTTGGATTTAGGATCAGTTCTAGAGGAGGTTCTGGGTTTGGGTTCAGTTCAAGAAGAGGCTCTATATTTGGGATACGTTCAAGAAGATATTCTGAATTGGGGACCAGTTCTAGAAGAGAGTTTGGATTTAGGATCAGTTTTAGAGGAGGTTCTGGGTTTGGGATCCGTTCAAGAAGATATTCTGAATTGGGGACCAGTTCTAGAAGAGAGTGTGGATTTAGGATCAGTTCTAGAGGTTCTGGGTTTAGGATCCGTTCAAGAAGATATTCTGAATTGGGGACCAGTTCTAGAAGAGAGTTTGGATTTAGGATCAGTTCTAGAGGAGGTTCTGGGTTTGGGTTCAGTTCAAGAAGAGGCTCTATATTTGGGATCCGTTCAAGAAGATATTCTGAATTGGGGATCAGTTCTAGAAGAGAGTTTAGATTTAGGATCAGTTCTAGAGGAGGTTCTGGGTTTGGGATCAGTTCTAGAAGAGGGTCTGAATTGGGGATCAGCTCTAGAAGAGAGTTTAGATTTAGGATCAGTTCTAGAGGAGGTTCTGGGTTTGGGATCAGTTCTAGAAGAGGGTCTGAATTGGGGATCAGTTCTAGAAGAGAGTTTAGATTTAGGATCAGTTCTAGAGGAGGTTCTGGGTTTGGGATCAGTTCTAGAAGAGGGTCTGAATTGGGGATCAGCTCTAGAAGAGAGTTTAGATTTAGGATCAGTTCTAGAGGAGGTTCTGGGTTTGGGATCAGTTCTAGAAGAGGGTCTGAATTGGGGATCAGCTCTAGAAGAGAGTTTAGATTTAGGATCAGTTCTAGAGGAGGTTCTGGGTTTGGGATCAGTTCTAGAAGAGGGTCTGAATTGGGGATCAGCTCTAGAAGAGAGTTTAGATTTAGGATCAGTTCTAGAGGAGGTTCTGGGTTTGGGATCAGTTCTAGAAGAGGGTCTGAATTGGGGATCAGCTCTAGAAGAGAGTTTAGATTTAGGATCAGTTCTAGAGGAGGTTCTGGGTTTGGGATCAGTTCTAGAAGAGGGTCTGAATTGGGGATCAGCTCTAGAAGAGAGTTTAGATTTAGGATCAGTTCTAGAGGAGGTTCTGGGTTTGGGATCAGTTCTAGAAGAGGGTCTGAATTGGGGATCAGCTCTAGAAGAGAGTTTAGATTTAGGATCAGTTCTAGAGGAGGTTCTGGGTTTGGCATCAGTTCTAGAAGAGGGTTTGGTTTTTTTTTTCCAGTTATGTTCCTCTCTCGGCAGGATCGGTAAGTCTTGCGGGATTGGAATGTCAGTGGAATCAGTTTGAAATGCTTCTGCAATTGTCAGGTGCGTTTGACGGTCCAGGACTGAGTATAGGGTTCCTCCAGGACTGAGGGGGTGCAGGGAGGACAGTATGGGATCCCTGAAAGATTAAGGGGGTCAGGGAGGACAGTATAAGGCCCCTCCAGGAGGAGCAGCTAGGATAGTATAGGGTTCCCCCTGGATTGAGCAGTAGAGAAGAAGGTGACGCATAGGAGCCTTGCAGGATTGAGGTAAAGAGGGAGGACAGTGTAAGGTTCCCCCAGTAATGATGCATGTAGAGAGGGAAGTATGGGGTTGCTCTAGGTTCCTCTAGGACTAAGGGATGTTGAAGGAGGTACAGAGAGGGCAGAATGGGCTTCCTTCAGGACTGAGGGAGGAAGGACAATATGGGGTCCCTCCAGGACCGGGGAAAGCAGAGAGGACAGTATTTGGTTCTTCCAGGACTAAGGGGTGCAGAGAGGACAGTATAAGTTTCCTATGGAAATGAGGGATGCAAAGAGGACAGTATGGGATTCCTCCAGGAATGAGGGGTGCAAAGAAGACAGTATGGAGTTCCTCTAGGAACAAAGAAAGCAGAGAGGACAGTATGGGGTTCCTCTAGGAATGAGAAAAGCCGGGAGGACAGTATGGGGTTCCTCTAGGAATGAGGGGTACAGAAAGTACAGCATGGGGTTCCTCTAAAAATGATGCATGCAGAGAGAAAAATATGGGGTTGTAAGGGATGCAGAGAGGACAGTATGTGGTTCCTCTAGGAATAAGGGGTGCAAAGAGGGCAGTATAGGGTTCCTCTAGGAATAAGGGGTGCAGAGAGGATAGTATAGGGTTCCTTTAGGATGGGGTATACAGTGAGGACAGTATGGGGTTCTTCTGTGAATGAGGAATGCAGAGAGGACAGTATAGAGTTCTTCTATGAGTAAGGGGTGCAGAGAAGACAGTATTGAGTTCCTCTACGAATAAGGGGTTCGGAGATGGACAGTATGGGGTTCCTTTAGGACTTAGGAGTGTTTAGAGGTACAGAAAGAGCAGAATGGTGTTCCCCCAAGACTGAGCGAGGAAGGAAAATATGGAATTCCTCCAGAACTGAGGGAAGCAGAGAGGGCAGTATGGGGTTTCTCTAGGAATGAGAAATGCAGAGAGGACAGTATAGGATTCCTTTAGGAATGAGGGGTGCAGAGAGGATATTATGGGGTTCCTCTAGGATTAAGGGGTGTTTAGTGGTACAGAAAGGGTAGAATGGTGCTCCCCCAATACAGAGAGGAAGGAAAGTTTGGAGTTTCTCCAGGACAGTGTGGGGTTCCTTTAGGAATGAGGGGTGCAGAGAGGACAGTATGGGGTTCCTATAAGAATGATGGATGCAATGAGAGCAATATGGGGTTCCTCTACACATGAGGGAAGCAGAGAAGGCAGTATAGGGTTTTTCTAAGAACGAGGGGTGCAGAGAGAACAATATGGGGTTTCTTTAGGAATGAGGGGTGCAGAGAGAACAATATGGAGTTTGTTTAGGAATGAGGGGTGCGGAGAGGACAGTATAGGGTTCCTCTAGGAATAAGGGGTGCAGAGAGGATAGTATAGGGTTCCTCTAGTATGAGGTATACAGTGAGGACAGTATGGGGTTCTTCTACGAATGAGGAATGCAGAGAGGACAATATAGAGTTCCTCTACAAGTAAGGGGTGCAGAGAGGACAGTATGGAGTTCCTCTACAAATAAGGGGTTCAGTGAGGACATTATGGGGTAACTTTAGGAGTGTTTAGAGGTACAGAAAGAGCAGAATGATGTTCCCCCAAGACTGAGCGAGGAAGGAAAATATGGAATTCCTCCAGAACTGAGGGAAGCAGAGAGGACGGTATGGGCTTTCTCTAGGAATGAAAAATGCAGAGAGGACAGTATAGGATTCCTTTAGGAATGAGGGGTGCAGAGAGGACGGTATGGGGTTCCTTTAGGAATGAGGGGTGCAGAGAGGACAGTATGGGGTTCCTATAAGAATGATGGACGCAAAGAGATCGATATGGGGTTCCTCTGCAAATGAGGGGTGCAGAGAGGATAGTATGGAGTTCCTCTAGGAAGAAGCAGTGCAGAGAGGACAGTATGGGGGCTCCTCTAGGATTAAGGGGTGTTTAGTGGTACAGAAAGGGTAGAATGGTGCTCCCCCAATACAGAGAGGAAGGAAAGTTTGGAGTTTCTCCAGGACAGTATGGGGTTCCTTTAGGAATGAGGGGTGCAGAGAGGACAGTATGGGGTTCCTATAAGAATGATGGACACAAAGAGAGCAATATGGGGTTCCTCTACACATGAGGGAAGCAGAGAAGGCAGTATAGGGTTCTTCTAAGAATGAGGGGTGCAGAGAGAACAATATGGAGTTTGTTTAGGAATGAGGGGTGCAGCGAGAACAATATGGGGTTTGTTTAGGAATGAGGGGTGCAGAGAGGACAGTATGGGGTTTTTCTAAGAATGAGGGGTGCAGAGAGAACAATATGGGGTTCCTCTAGGAAGGAGGGGTGCAGAGAGGACAATATGGGGTTTGTTTAGGAATGAGGGGTGCAGAGAGGACAGTATGGGGTTTTTCTAAGAATGAGGGGTGCAGAGAGAACAATATGGGGTTCCTTTAGGAATGAGGGGTGCAGAGAGGACAATATGGGGTTTGTTTAGGAATGAGGGGTGCATAGAGAACAATATGGGGTTTTTCTAAGAATGAGGGGTGCAGGGAGAACAATATGGGGTTCCTCTAGGAAGGAGGGGTGCAGAGAGGACAGTATAGGGTTCTTCTAAGAATGAGGGGTGCAGAGAGAACAATATGGAGTTTGTTTAGGAATGAGGGGTGCAGCGAGAACAATATGGGGTTTGTTTAGGAATGAGGGGTGCAGAGAGGACAGTATGGGGTTTTTCTAA
The DNA here is from genome assembly GCF_037356315.1 of Lithobates pipiens. Taxonomy (NCBI): domain Eukaryota; kingdom Metazoa; phylum Chordata; class Amphibia; order Anura; family Ranidae; genus Lithobates; species Lithobates pipiens. Next base: position 29,767,017 of record NW_027507791.1, on the reverse strand, counting down.
GAATGAGGGGTGCAGAGAGAACAATATGGGGTTCCTCTAGGAAGGAGGGGTGCAGAGAGGACAATATGGGGTTTGTTTAGGAATGAGGGGTGCAGAGAGGACAGTATGGGGTTTTTCTAAGAATGAGGGGTGCAGAGAGAACAATATGGGGTTCCTCTAGGAATGAGGGGTGCAGAGAGGACAATATGGGGTTTGTTTAGGAATGAGGGGTGCAGAGAGAACAATATGGGGTTTTTCTAAGAATGAGGGGTGCAGGGAGAACAATATGGGGTTCCTCTAGGAAGGAGGGGTGCAGAGAGGACAGTATGGGGTTCCTATAAGAATGATGGATGCAAAGAGAGCGATATGAGGTTCCTCTGCAAATGAGGGGTGCAGAGAGCATAGTATGGGGTTCCTCTAGGATTAAGGGGTGTTTAGAGGTACAGAAAGGTGCTCCCCCAATACAGAGAGGAAGTAAAATATGAAGTTTCTCCAGAACAGTATGGGGTTCCTCTAGGAATAAGGGGTGCAGAAAGGACAGTATGGGTTCATGATGGATGCAAAGAGAACAATATGGGGTTCCTCTACAAACGAGGGGTGCAGAGTGGATAGTATGGGATTCCTCTAGGAATAAGGGGTGCAGAGAGGGCAATATAGGGTTCCCTCTACCAATAAGGGGTGCAGAGGGACAACACTTAGATTTCTGTTTAAAGAACAGCGCCACACCTTCTACCGTAACTCGTTATTTACCATACACTCCACTCAGGCAACACTCCATTCATTTATAACCCACAGCCGATCTGCGCGGGACCACCCAATACGTCTTTCTCATAAACACATTGGAAGCACACGGAAGCCCGCGGACCGACCCCTATAGCTGGCGTGTTATTTGCAGAACGTCATTCTCCGACCCACCACTAGGTGGAGGAAGGAGACCAGCTTTGTACAGAAGGGGACATGGGGAAAGGGGGGGCATAAGAGGACATGGGGAAAGGGGGGGCATCAGGAGATGGGGGGGGGGGGGTGGAGAAAATATCAGGAGAGGTGAAATAAGGGAGACATTGGGAATAGGGAGGGAGGTCTGGGAGAAGTGGAATGGAGAGACATGCGGGGGGGGGGGAATCTGGAGAAGGAGAATGGGGAGACGTGGGGAATGATCGGTATAAGGGGCATGAATCTGTAAAAGGGGATTAGGAGAAGGAGACATGGGGTGGGGGGAGAGATCGGGAGGAGAATGGGGAAAGATCGGTTTAAGGGGAATGGAAGGGGGTTGGGATAAGGGGAATGGGGAGACATAAGGAACGGGGGGGGGGGGCTGGATCGGTATAAGGGGATTGGTAGAGATTGGGAGGAGAATGGGGAAGGGGGGGGGGGGGGGGAGAGAGGTTAGGAGAAGGGAAAAGATCGGTATAAGGGAAATGGGGGAGGGGGGTTGGAATAAGGGGAACGGAGGGGGAGGGGTTGGGATAAGGGGAATGGGGAGACATGAGGAACGGGGGGGGGGGGAGGCTGGATCGGTATAAGGGGATTGATAGAGATTGGGAGGAGAATGGGGAGGCATGGGGAAGGGGGGGGGGGAGAGAGATCAGGAGAAGGGGACAGATCAGAATAAGGGGAATGGGGGGGTTGGGATAAGGGGGGGGGGCTGGATCGGTATAAGGGGATTGGTAGAGATTGGGAGGAGAATGGGGAGGCATGGGGTGGGGGGGGGGAAGAGAGAGAGATCGGGAGAAGGGGAATGGGGGGTGTTGGAATAAGGGGAATGGGGAGACATGAGGAATGGGGGGGCGGGATTGGTAGAGATCGGGAGGAGAATGGAGGGACATGGGGAACGGGGCGGGAGATTAGGAGACACCGGGTGGGGGGGAGAGATCGGGAGAAGAATGGGGAAAGATCGGTTTAAGGGGAATGGAAGGGGGTTGGGATAAGGGGAATGGAAGGGGGTTGGGATAAGGGGAATGGGGAGACATAAGGAACGGGGGGGGGGGGGGGGCTGGATCGGTATAAGGGGATTGGTAGAGATTGGGAGGAGAATGGGGAAGGGGGGGGGGAGAGAGGTTAGGAGAAGGGAAAAGATCGGTATAAGGGAAATGGGGGAGGGGGGGTTGGAATAAGGGGAACGGAGGGGGGGAGGCTGGATCGGTATAAGGGGATTGATAGAGATTGGGAGGAGAATGGGGGGGTTGGGATAAGGGGGGGGCTGGATGGGTATAAGGGGATTGGTAGAGATTGGGAGGAGAATGGGGAGGCATGGGGAAGGGGGGGGGAGGAGAGAGATCAGGAGAAGGGGAATGGGGGGGTTGGGATAAGGGGGGGCTGGATGGGTATAAGGGGATTGGTAGAGATTGGGAGGAGAATGGGGAGGCATGGGGAAGGGGGGGGAGGAGAGAGAGAGATTGGGAGAAGGGGAATGGGGGGGTTGGAATAAGGGGAATGGGAAGACATGAGGAATGGGGGGGTGGGATTGGTAGAGATCGGGATGAGTATGGAGGGACATGGGGAACGGGGCGGGAGATCGGGAGAAGAATGGGGAAAGATCGGTATAAGGGGAAGAGGGGAAATCGGTATAAAGGGAATGGGTGGGGATTGGGAGGGAGAGATCGGGAAGACATGGGGAACCGGTATAAGGGGAATGGGGGGGGGGATATTGGAATAAGGGGATTAGAAGAGAATTGGGTGGGGGGGGGGGAGATTGGGAAGAGAATGGGGTACGGGGGAGGGGAGAATCGGTATAAAGGGAATGGGTGGGGATTGGGAGGGAGAGATCGGGAAGACATGGGGAACCGGTATAAGGGGAATGGGGGGGGGGATTAGAAGAGAATTGGGTGGGGGGGGGGGAGATTGGGAAGAGAATGGGGTACGGGGAGGGTAGAATCGGTATAATGGGGTTCAGGTAAGAGGACTGGGGAGACGGGGGGGGGGGGGGGAATCAGGGGACACGAGACTGATATGTAGAACCTATTTGTGAGGATTTTAGGTTCCCGAGAATGGATATCTCCACATTTGGAGGTCATTATGGGAACCAGAATTCAAATTATTTGAGCCAAACCTTCTATCCAGACAGGCTGGGGAAAGGTTACATCATCTGGTAGATTTCCATGATATATAATAAAAATTATATTATATATATATAAAAAAAAAAAACATTTTATAATAAAAAAAACAAGTAAATGTTTATTTTTTTCTATTAAATTGTAATAATAATAAAAAAAAATGATATATGAAAATTATAAATAAATAAGAGAAGACGTCTTTATAATCAATCATACATAAATATTTTATTTAGGATAAGTCGGTTTCTATGTGGAAACTTCTTTATATAAAATAAAATGTTCACTTTCCATCGTTTGCAAACGTTCCTCCGTTGTAATATTTGGTAAATGGTTTTTGGTACCGGTATCATCACAGTCTCCCCCCTCCCCCCCCCAACCTCGTAAAACTGAGAAAGTAAAAATTTATATTTGCCTTTTTTAGGCAGCTTAAAAAAAAAAAAGTGTCTCTCGGCGGCGTGGAAAGTCGGGGGTGGTCTGCAACTGAGGTAGCCCAAACTGTCTTAATGGCATAGAGAAAGTTATTTTGGGGAAGGTCTCTGGATTTTTGGGTTCCTTCGACAGTCAATGTCCTCAAAAATACAACATTTGGCCAAAATGTATGGATTTCCCTCCCCGGTGATGGAGTTCAGGTGTTTCCGGCAACAATACTGTTAATACTACAACGTACACAGGCATTGTAGACAATTGTGCTCTTCCAACCTGATCTTGAAGGTCCTTTAGTGTTCCGTCAGATCTGTGCCCCTCAGTACAAAGCCAGATCCAAAAAAAAAAAAAAAAAAGACACGGTTTGACCAGTTTGGTGTGGAGGGATTTTTGTCCTGCACAGAGCCCTGACCCCCCAAACCCTACTGTGAACACCTTTGGGATGGATTGAAACCCCCAATTATGAGCCAGGTCTTTTTATTGGTGCCCAACATGAGGCTTGAGGATATAGGCATCCCCAACATCAGTACCTGACTTCACAAACTCCCACAGACACCCTCCAAAATCTCGTGGAAAGCTTTCCTAGAAGAGTGGAAGCTCTTTAGACACAAAAGGGAGGCCAACTTCATATCCATGGCCATGGTTTGGTCCCAACAAGCTCATAGATGGTCAAGTCAAGATGGCTTGGTCAAGTGTCCCTGACTTGAAGTGGACCTTCAAAATCCTGTTGAGATGGGACCACCATGGCTCACCTCTGTAGGATGCTGGGCGTCTGATGGCACGTTGCCAATCACGTAGGATTTGGTGTAGGATAAGTTTTTGACTCCAGAGAACCCAGAAGAACTCGTGGTAGAGATGAAAGCTTCGTGCAATAAAAATTGTTCATGCTTCACCAGCCTCTACTAGTTGACTGAATTGGGGTCGGCCATCGGTAATGTATGGAGAACTTCATCAAGGAGCTGCAGGGCCCGATGCAGGTGAACTTCTATCCAACACGGCGTCTGCTTGATGCTCTGACGCGGGTAATCCGGCCCCCATCCCTTGACAAAGCTGAGACGCAGGATACAGAGACGGCGGAGGTCATCCACGCCGATACCAGCCGCTGCCGACAGACCTACAAAAGAGAACACGTCAGAACAGTGAGGGCTTAAGGCCACATAGGGGCACCCAGACGGTCGCCGCCAAACCCAATCATCTTCGCCCAAGACTTGGAACACACAGTAGGAACCAAAGTCTCTATGGAACCATTTAATAAAATAAAGTGCGGTCAAATTTTGTCAGTAGGTCAAACCGCCATATACTATCCATGGCTACCATGATACGCCATCTACTATCCATGGCTACCATGATACGCCATCTACTATCCATGGCTACCATGATACCCCATCTACTATCCATGGCTACCATGATACCCCATCTACTATCCATGGCTACCATGATACCCCATCTACTATCCATGGCTACCATGATACCCCATCTACTATCCATGGCTACCATGATACCCCATCTACTATCCATGGATACCATGATACGCCATCTACTATCCATGGCTACCATGATACCCCATCTACTATCCATGGATACCATGATACGCCATCTACTATCCATGGCTACCATGATACGCCATCTACTATCCATGGCTACCATGATACGCCATCTACTATCCATGGCTACCATGATACCCCATCTACTTTCCATGGCTACCATGATACGCCATCTACTATCCATGGCTACCATGATACGCCATCTACTTTCCATGGCTACCATGATACGCCATCTACTATCCATGGCTACCATGATACGCCATCTACTATCCATGGCTACCATGATACGCCATCTACTATCCATGGCTACCATGATACGCCATCTACTATCCATGGCTACCATGATACGCCATCTACTATCCATGGCTACCATGATACGCCATCTACTATCCATGGCTACCATGATACGCCATCTACTATCCATGGCTACCATGATACGCCATCTACTATCCATGGCTACCATGATACGCCATCTACTATCCATGGCTACCATGATACGCCATCTACTATCCATGGCTACCATGATACGCCATCTACTATCCATGGCAGGACTCGGTACTTACTGACAGCTGGGGCGATTCCACCCACAGACCCAGGACCAGGGATTGTCCCAGCCACCGCCGCAGCTTGGGCTGCTGCCGCCGCCTGTGCCGTGGCTGCTTGCTGCTGCATCTGGCGGTGACACTGTCGCAAATCGAACACCTGAGGAAGGCAATGGAAAAAAAGGTTCCCGGGTTACAGATGCAGAGGTTCTGAAAAACGGATTTCAAAATGATGGGATTAGAGAAGAAGGAATGGTTACCTTGATGTAGGCTCCGGGGTAGATTTTGTGCACGGCATCCCCCGGGGCCCGACCCGCCTCCCTGTCCAGGTAGTAACTCTGTACGAAGACTGCATGGTCGCTGAGACAGCGCATCCAGACGTCACCCTCTCCGCGGCACTCCAACTGAACGCCCTTCCCGATGTGAAGCCTAAAAAACACACGGAGAGCATATTTCATCACCCAATTCTAAAATATTACAATAAAAAAAAATTGATGTCTGTCACCTGTGATGGGTTTTTTTGGATGATAAAAAATAAAATCAGGCAGGTAGCATTTTTGGGAGGACAGCATGGGGTCCCTACAGGACTGAGGGAGCAAGGAGGGCAATAGAAGGCCCCTTCAGGACCGAGGGAGCATGGAAAGCAGTATAGTCTCCCTCCAGGACTTTTGGGTGGAAAGACAACAGTATGGGCTTCCTCCAGGGCCAGAGAGTACAGCAAGGAAAGTCTGGGTTTCCTCAGACTGAATGGAGCAGAGAGGACAATCCCCAAGAAGGCTGCAGAGAGGTAGGTATGGGGTCCCTCCAGGATTGAGGGGAGCAGTGAGAACAGTATCCCCAGGCCTGATTTGATGTAGAGAGGGATGTATGGGGTCCCTCCGGGATTAAGGGGAGCAGATAGGACAGTACAGGGTTCCCTCAAGATGAAAGGCTGCAGAGAGGGATTACGGGGTCTCTCCACGATTGAGGGGGAGCAGGGAGAACAGTATAGGGTTTCCCCAGGTCTGATTTGATGCAGAGAGGGAAGTATGAAGTCCCTCCATGGCTAAAGGGTGCTGAGAGGACAGTATTCAGAGAAGCTGGAAAGGCATTATAGGGCTCCCCCAAAACTAAGATGTACAGAGGGAACTATAGCGTGCTTACAGGACTTAAGGAAGCACAGAAGACACTATGAAGTTCCTCAAGAAGTAAGGGGTGTTGAGAAGACAGTATGGGGTCCCTTAAAGTCTAGGAGGTTCAGAGAGGACAGTATTGAGTCCTAGGGCTTCGAGAAGCTGAAAAGACAGTATAGGGTTCCCCCACGACTAAGGGGTGCAGAGAGGCAAGTATAGGGTGCCTACAGGACTGAGGGAAGCATATGGGACAGTATTGAGTTCCTCCAGGACTTAAAGAAGCTGGAAAGACAGAACGGGGCTCCCCCATGATGAAGGGGATGCACAGGATTAAGTATAGGGTGCCTACAGGACTTATGGACAATATGGATTGCCTCAGGAACTAAGGGTTGCTGAGAAGAAAGTATGGGGTCACTTTAAGCCTGGGAGGTGCAGAGAGGACAGTATTGAGTCCTAAGACTTCGAGAAGCTGAAAAGACAGTATAGGGTTCCCCCCATGACTAAGGGATGCAGAGAGGCAAGTATAGGGTGCCTAGAGGACTGAGGGAAGCATATGGGACAGTATGAGGTTCCTCAAGAACTAAGGGTTGCTGAGAGGACAGTATTGAGTTCCTCCAGGACTCAGAAGCTGGAAAGACAGTATAGTGCTCCCCTAAGACTAGGGGATGCAGAGAGGTAAGTATAGGGTTCCTACAGGACTGAGGGAAGTATAGGGAACAGTATGAGGTTCCCAAGAGCTAAGGGGCGAAGACAGGACAGTATTGAGTTCCTCCAGGACTTAAAGAAGCTGGAAAGACAGAACGGGGCTCCCCCAAGATGAAGGGGATGCACAGGAGTAAGTATAGGGTGCCTACAGGACTTATGGACAGTATGGATTTCCTCAGGAACTAAGGGTTGCTGAGAAGAAAGTATGGGGTAACTTTAAGCCTGGGAGGTGCAGAGAGGACAGCATTGCGTCCCTCCAGGACCCAGGGAAGCTAAAAAGAGTATAGTGCTCCCCAATGACTAGGAGATGCAGAGATGGAAGTATAGGGTGCCTACAGGACTGAGGGGAGCATGGAGGACAGTATGAGGTTCCAAGAACTAAGGGGTGCAGAGAGGATAGTATTGAGTTCCTCCAGGACTCAAAGAAGCTGGAAAGACAGCATGGGGCTCTCCCACAATTAAGGGATGCAGAGAGTGGATTATAGGGTGTCTACAGGACTTAGGTAAGCATGGATGACAGTATGGAGATCCTCAAGAACTAAGGGGTGCCAAGAGGACAGTATAGGGTTCCACCAAGCCTCAGGTCCAAAATATTAAATATGTATATAATGCTTTAAACCAAATGCAGTTGGATCGAAGCTGGGGCATTATGCAATTCAAAACAAACAAAAACACAGACGTATGAAAAGCCTTAAATGTATATGGTGTCAATTGAACTGCGCCGTTTGGACCGTTGGGTTTTATGAAGGGGGAAAAAAAAAAATATTTCTATAGGGAAGCACCCCAAATCTGAAACATCCCATCGGAGTCGTCAACAAAACCACAGTTAGATGTGGTGTTTTGCACCTCACCTGGCCCTCTCGCTGGTGTCAGTTCGATGCACATTGGACAGCTGACCCAAACAGAATCGGTCACCTCCAGACGGGTCTACATATCCGTCCACCGTGACAATGGGGCAGTTTGATGGCACCTTAAAGATTTCTCCGACCTGGACGTCCATCTCGAAGTAGGCGACAGAACACCAGAACTCCGGACCTTTCAGAAGCAAGCAGGTTACAGAAGTTAAATCAGGAACTCGAAGATGCCTCCAACCCCCAAAAAAATAAATAAAAAACATACCTGGGTGATTGGAAACGGGGTGCTGGTACTGGGGGGAGCTTTGGTGGAGGGACCCTGCGAGGAAAAGTAAGGTTAGATGCAAACTTCAAATGTTGTTGCATATTAGAAGAGTTCATGTAGTACTGTTCTCGGGAACCCAAGTGTCAGATGGGGTACCCCCCCTCCCCGCTATTCTTCCACCCCTTAAATGTTCTGCCTACTCCCAAACCCTTTACACCAGATTCCTTCCACTAGGCATGTGCTGTCAAGTACCATTTAGATTAAAACCTATAATGATTGGTTTATAATGGTTCCGGGACTTCACCCAATAGTCTGGAACCGGATTTCAAAACTTTCAGGACACAGAAGTTGGTTGCACCAAAAAAAGGTCAACAGTGTAGAACTTACAGTACTGGTTGGGATGGTGAAGCGAGGGCTGTTGGTTTCCTCGCCCATTAGATTGCACTGGATTGGGTGAATACGCCGCCGTGCTGTTTCCTGTCCAGGCTGCACAATAGAAATCAGCAATTCATGAGAGCAAGCCGAAAAAAACAAAGGTAGGCCTTAAGTTCTAACAGTTTCACTGGATGTACTTACTGTGGTAGGGCTGCTTGGGTGGTGATGGGTAACCGTTACTCTGAGAGGTGTGAGTTGGGGTGGGTGGAGGAGAGGAGGACACCATTTGCTGCGGAGAACCCATTGTCATCAGGCCTTCACCATGTGTGAGAGAAGGCAGAGGGCAACCAGGAGGTACTGCATGAGAAGAAGGCATTATGGAGACGGTGGAAAGCACAGAACTCATCAGAAGATGTGGCCATTGATCGAATACTATCATGGAGATCTGGTGTATGATCTGGCCACTATACTCTAGGTCAGGAGATCTCAAAACGATTCTCAGATCTTAGTGGTGCATGTTAAGAGAATTTAACAAAGTACCAGGAAACCTAACTACTTTGTATCATTACTCAAAAACGCCGCCATGTTCCCCAAAAATGCACGGTTGGTGAGATTTGAGAAGCCTATACTGTAAATAAGGACCAACCAGTTGCTGTATAAAAGGGTTATCACTACTTTCCCATGGCCACTTGGATACCCAGTGCATAGGACCTTCATTAAACCCCAGAAGAGGGTCAATCAGTATCAAGTGATATCCCTACCTGCTCTATTTAGATATTTGGTGAAAAGAAGCTTCATTTAACCCTGAATAAGGTCCCACCAGTGATAAAGTGATATCAGTACCTTTATGTGCTGTCCTGGGTATCTGGTGCCCAGAACCTTCAATCAACCATAGATAAGGTCCCACCAGTGATGTATAAAAGTGATAACAGTACCCACCCTACATGTTGTCCTTGGTATCTGGTGCCCAGGACCTTCACTTAATCCTAGATAAGGTCCCACCAGTGATGTATAAAGTAATATCAATACCCCTAAATGTTGTCTTTGGTATCTGGTGCCCACAACCTTCACTTAACCCCAGATAAGATCCCAGTAGTGGTGAATAATGTCATTTGACCTCCTCTATATGTTGTCCTGGGTATCTGGTTCCAAGAACCTTCAACCGACCCTAGATTAGGTCCCACCAGAGAAGTATAAAGTTATATCAGTACCTTTATGGGTAGTGCTGAGTAACTGGTGCCCAGGACCTTCCACTTAATCCTACATAAGGTCCCACCAGTGATGTATAAAGTAATATCAATACCCCTACATGTTGTCCTTGGTATCTGGTGCCCACAACCTTCACTTAACCCCAGATAAGATCCCAGTAGTGGTGAATGATGTCATATCACCTCCTCTATGTGTTGTCCTTGATATCTGGTTCCAAGAACCTTCAACCGACCCTAGATTAGGTCCCACCAGTGAAGTATAAAGTTATATCAGTACCTTTATGGGTTGTGCTGAGTAACTGGTACCCAGGACCTTCACTTAATCCTAGATAAGGTCCCACCAGTGATGTATAACAGTGATAACAGTACCCCCCCCCCCCCCACATGTTGTCCTTGGTATCTGGTGCCCACAACCTTCACTTAACCCCAGATAAGATCCCAGTAGTGGTGAATAATGTCATTTGACCTCCTCTATATGTTGTCCTGGGTATCTGGTTACAAGAACCTTCAACCGACCCTAGATTAGGTCCCACCAGAGAAGTATAAAGTTATATCAGTACCTTTATGGGTTGTGCTGAGTAACTGGTGCCCAGGACCTTCACTTAATCCTAGATAAGGTCCCACCAGTGATGTATAACAGTGATAACAGTACCCCCCCTACATGTTGTCCTTGGTATCTGGTGCCTACAACCTTCACTTAAACCCAGATAAGATCCCAGTAGTAGTGAATGATGTCATATCACCTCCTCTATGTGTTGTCCTTGATATCTGGTTCCAAGAACCTTCAACCGACCCTAGATTAGGTCCCACCAGTGAAGTATAAAGTTATATCAGTACCTTTATGGGTTGTGCTGAGTAACTGGTGCCCAGGACCTTCCACTTAATCCTACATAAGGTCCCACCAGTGATGTATAAAGTAATATCAATACCCCTAAATGTTGTCTTTGGTATCTGGTGCCCACAACCTTCACTTAACCCCAGATAAGATCCCAGTAGTGGTGAATGATGTCATATCACCTCCTCTATGTGTTGTCCTGGGTATCTGGTTCCAAGGACCTTCAACCGACCCTAGATTAGGTCCCACCAGAGAAGTATAAAGTTATATCAGTACCTTTATGGGTAGTGCTGAGTAACTGGTGCCCAGGACCTTCCACTTAATCCTAGATAAGGTCCCACCAGTTATGTATAACAGTGATAACAGTACCCCCCCCCCCCCCCCCTACATGTTGTCCTTGGTATCTGGTGCCCACAACCTTTCACTTAACCCCAGATAAGATCCCAGTAGTGGTGAATAATGTCATATCACCTCCTCTATATGTTGTCCTGGGTATCTGGTTCCAAGAACCTTCAACCGACCCTAGATTAGGTCCCACCAGTGAAGTATAAAGTTATATCAGTACCTTTATGGGTTGTGCTGAGTAACTGGTGCCCAGGACCTTCCACTTAATCCTAGATAAGGTCCCACCAGTGATGTATAAAGTAATATCAATACCCCTAAATGTTGTCTTTGGTGTATCTGGTGCCTACAACCTTCACTTAACCCCAGATAAGGTCCCACTAGTAATGAACAAAGGTATCAGCACCACTATGTGTTGTACTGGGTAACTGGTGACCAAGACCTTCAACTTAACCCAGGATAAGGGTCCAAAGATGTATAAAGTGATGTCAGCCCCTCTTATGTGTTGTCCTGGGTATCTGGCGCCAAGAACCTTAACTGTAACTGGTGACCAAGACCTTAACTTAACCCTGGAAAAGGTCACAAAGTTTAGTATCTAGACCAGGGATTTGCAATTAGCGGACCTCCAGCTGTTGCAGAACTACAAGTCCCATGCGGCATAGTGAGACTCTGTCAGCCACAAGAATGACACCCAGAGGCATGATGGGACTTGTAGTTTTGCAACAGCTGGAGGTCCGCTAAATTGCATATCCCTGACTTAGACCCTTTACCCAATCTTAGGAGGTCTCACTAGTGACAAATAAATATGATTGTACAACCTCCCTGTGTCCTCCAGGATATGTGTTACAGAGAACATCGTTCACCAATGTGACACCAAGTAGGCAATGGAAACTGCTGGAGAGGGTCTTACCAGTTGGTGACATGGGCATGTTCGAGTACATGCCAACGTTGGACTGAGGGCTTTTGGGTAGCGTTAGAGGCGGCAGAGATGGTCTGTAGCTGTCCGAAGATGTCATTTGAGGTAAAGAAGGGCGTTGGACAGATTGTTGGAGGTCTTGAGATGCTGAGAGGCATGAAGGAGCTTCCATATCACAGTCATGAGAATACTCCTCTTTTACAGACCGACACGGGGTGGCTAGAACAACAGAAACCAAAAACTCAGGCAATCGCTGAAGAAGAAGAGAAGGAAAGACAAGAACAGAAGGAAAGACAAAGATGGGAAGGGGGGGGGGGGGCGAGATAAAGAGGGAAAAAGACGAAGAGAAGAAAATACTAAGAAAAGACGTAAAGGAAAAAGACAAAGAAAAAAGACGGGGAGAACAGACGTAAAGGGGGAGAATGGACGAAGAGGGGAAAAAGACGAAGAGGGGGGGAAAAGGACGAAGAAGAGGACGAAGAAAAAAAAGACAGAGGGGGAGAATAAACGAAGATGGGAAAAGACGAAGAGGGGATAAGGACGAAGAGGGGAAAAGGACGAAGAGGGGAAAAGGACGAAGAGGGGAAAAGGACGAAGAGGGGAAAAGGACGAAGAGGGGAAAAGGACGAAAAAAAAAAGACAGAGGGGGGAAAAGACGAAGAGGGGAAAAAGACGAAGAAAAAAAAGACAGAGGAGGAGAACAGACGTAAAGGGGGAGAATGGACGAAGAGGGGAAAGAGACGAAGAGGGGAAAGAGACGAAGAGGGGAAAGAGACGAAGAGGGGAAAGAGACGAAGAGGGGAAAGAGACGAAGAGGGGAAAGAGACGAAGAGGGGAAAGAGACGAAGAGGGGAAAGACAGAGGGGAAAGACAGAGGGGGAGAACAGACGTAAAGGGGGAGAACAGACGTAAAGGGGGAGAACGGACGAAGAGGGGAAAAAGACGAAGAGGGGAAAGAGACGAAGAGGGGAAAGAGACGAAGAGGGGAAAGAGACGAAGAGGGGAAAGAGACGAAGAGGGGAAAGAGACGAAGAGGGGAAAGAGACGAAGAGGGGAAAGAGACGAAGAGGGGAAAGAGACGAAGAGGGGCAAGAGACGAAGAGGGGCAAGAGACGAAGAGGGGCAAGAGACGAAGAGGGGAAAGAGACGAAGAGGGGAAAGAGACGAAGAGGGGCAAGAGACGAAGAGGGGCAAGAGACGAAGAGGGGAAAGAGACGAAGAGGGGAAAGAGACGAAGAGGGGAAAGAGACGAAGAGGGGAAAGAGACGAAGAGGGGAAAGAGAGGAAGAGGGGGAGAACAGACGTAAAGGGGGAGAATGGACGAAGAGGGGAAAAAGACGAAGAGGGGAAAGAGACGAAGAAAAAAGACAGAGGGGGAGAACAGACGTAAAGGGGGAGAATGGACGAAGAGGGGAAAAAGACGAAGAGGGGGGGAAAAAGACGAAGAGGGGGGGGGAAAAGACGAAGAGGGGGGGGGAAAAGACGAAGAGGGGGGGGAAAAGACGAAGAGGGGGGGAAAAGACGAAGAGGGGGGGAAAAAGACGAAGAGGGTGGGAAAAGGACGAAGAAGAGGACGGAAAAAAAAAGACAGAGGGGGAGAATGAACGAAGATGGGAAAAGATGAAGAGGGGATAAGGACGAAGAGGGGAAAAGGACGAAGAGGGGAAAAGGACGAAGAGGGGAAAAGGACGAAGAGGGGAAAAGGACGAAGAGGGGAAAAGGACGAAGAGGGGAAAAGGACGAAAGAAAAAAAGACAGAGGGGGAGAACAGACGTAAAGGGGGAGAATGGACGAAGAGGGGAAAAGGAAGAAAGAAAAAAGACAGAGGGGGAGAACAGACGTAAAGGGGGAGAACGGACGAAGAGGGGAAAAAGACGAAGAGGGGAAAAAGACGAAGAGGGGAAAAAGACGAAGAGGGGAAAAAGACGAAGAGGGGAAAAAGACGAAGAGGGGAAAAAGACGAAGAGGGGAAAAAGACGAAGAGGGGAAAAAGACAGAGGGAGAGAACAGACGTAAAGGGGGAGAATGGAACAAAGAGGGGAAAAAGACGAAGAGGGGAAAAGGACGAAAGAAAAAAGACAGAGGGGGAGAACAGACGTAAAGGGGGAGAATGGACGAAGAGGGGAAAAAGACGAAGAAAAAAGACAGAGGGGGAGAACAGACGAAGAGGGAAAAAGACGAAGAGGGAAAAAGACAAAGAAAAAAGACAGAGGGGGAGAACAGACGTAAAGGGGGAGAATGGACGAAGAGGGGAAAAGGACGAAGAGGGGAAAAGGAAGAAAGAAAAAAGACAGAGGGGGAGAACAGACGTAAAGGGGGAGAATGGACGAAGAGGGGAAAAAAGACGAAGAAAACAGACGTAAAGGGGGAGAATGAACGAAGAGGGGAAAAAGACGAAGAGGGGAAAAAGACGAAGAGGGGAAAAAGACGAATAAAACAGACGTAAAGGGGGAGAACGGACGAAGAGGGGAAAAGACGAAGAAAAGAAAGAGACGTAGAGCGGGAGAACAGACGTAGAGCGGGAGAACAGACGTAGAGCGAAAAGACGAAGAGAAGAAAAGACAAAGGCGTGAAGGGGAGAACAGGCGTAAAGGGGGAGGGGAAAAGGCGAAGAGGGGAGAAGACGTACATGAGAAAAAGACGTAGAGGGGGAGAACAGACGTAAAAAGAGGGGAAAAGACAAAAAGGAGAAGGAAATGTAGAAGACCAAACTCACCTACACTTGGGATGCTCAAACCTGCGATAAAAGAAACCTACTTTTAGTCAATCCTTCACAGTTCTCTACAATTCCTGTACCCGTGCAGACCTCCACACTCACCAATGCCAGGAGACACCACCCGCTCGTAGTGGTACGGGTTCACACACACGCTGTCATACTTCAGGTCGAAGGCGTACTGACAAAACTTGACGTGTTTCAGTTCGTTTTTGTGCAGGTCTGGCCAACGCCACAAGCGGGCATAGATGACGTGAGGGAAACCCTTTCTACCGGCAACCTACGGGAGGAAAGAGAGGGCAATTAGGTGGCTGATAAAGACCTTTTCTAGATGTGAAGCATTTTTTCCCCAAAAAAAGTGGAGCCAAGTGGGCGTGTCCCCCCTGTGGTCACATGGATCAGTCCTAGTGGTGTAGCAAAGGGCTCCTGCACCACCCCAACTCCCTCCACACTTATCTCAATCTTTTTAGGTATTTTCCTGCAAATGGAACTCCTAGTGCATTAAACCCAGGAACATCCTTGGGGATGCTATGTCTCACATTGGGCATTGGTCGGAGTGGCCACCATGACATAAGAAGAAGAAGCTAGATGGACATGTGAAGGACCTTTCATGAAAAATTTCATAAAATGTAACAATTTTCTCCAACATGAATGAAAAAAAATATATACGTTAAAAAGATCCAATCCTCCACATTGTATCAGAGGAAAGCCTCTGGGGGGGGTCAGGAAGCGCGTATATTGCACGCAATTGTCGGATTACCTTATCGTGAATTTGCAGGCATGGCTAATGATCGTTCAAGCGATGGACGCGGTCTTAAAAATTCCAGTTTTGGTGATGTCCGTCAACAATTTGTTTTCCTAATGGTATTATTTTACCGAGATGGACAAACCACCAGCCGAAAATAGGACCTCTCTTCTGTGGGCAGGTTGTGTTCTAGAGAAAGACAGGTCCCCTTTAACGGAGACACGGCTGAGAATAGACTCCGCCTTCGTCTTGTAAAAGTGATGGAGAGAAAAACCTGTGTGGTCACATTCCTGCCGAGTACCCTCAGGCCTGGAGTCAGTTCATGTTAACCCTTTAGCTCCAGGGCAGAAGGGACACAATATGGAGGAATGTGGCTGAAAGGAAGAGGTTCTGCAGCAGCAGAATGACAGGTGGGGGGAGAAGCGGCCCTGCTGGTTTCTCCTGCACTGTTTATAAGAAGCTGGAAGTGAAGTCTCCCTCCCCCTCCCATCCTCTCCCCAGAGGTCTTCAGAGCAGACAAAACATCCCCCCCACCAGCCTGCTAGACAGTGAGTCATCATACTGCAAGCCCAGCTACTAATTGTAGAGGAGGGGAGAGAGAGAGAGCGGGTAGAGAGAGAGAGCGCGGGGAGGGAGAGAGCGAGGAGAGAGAGAGAGAGAGAGCGAGGAGAGAGGGAGAGAGCGAGGAGAGAGGGAGAGAGCGAGGAGAGAGGGAGAGAGCGAGGAGAGAGGGAGAGAGCGAGGAGAGAGGGAGAGAGCGAGGAGAGAGGGAGAGAGCGAGGAGAGAGGGAGAGAGCGAGGAGAGAGGGAGAGAGCGAGGAGAGAGGGAGAGAGCGAGGAGAGAGGGAGAGAGCGAGGAGAGAGGGAGAGAGCGAGGGGAGGGAGAGAGCGAGGGGAGGGAGAGAGCGCGGGGAGGGAGAGCGCATGCGAGGAGAGAGGGAGAGAGCGCGGGGAGGGAGAGAGCGCGAGGGGAGGGAGAGAGCGCGAGGGGAGGGAGAGAGCGCGAGGGGAGGGAGAGAGCGCGAGGGGAGGGAGAGAGCGCGAGGGGAGGGAGAGAGCGCGAGGGGAGGGAGAGAGCGCGGGGAGGGAGAGAGCGCGGGGAGGGAGAGAGCGCGGGGAGGGAGAGAGATAGAGCGCGGAGAGAGAGCGCGTGCGAGGAGAGAGAGGGAGAGAGCGAGGAGAGAGCAAGAGAGCGCGGGGAGGGAGAGAGCGCGGGGAGGGAGAGAGCGAGGAGAGAGCGCGGGGAGGGAGAGAGCGCGGGGAGGAGTATGCGAGAGAGAGAACGAGAAAGCACGGGAGAGTAAAAGGAGGGACAGTGCAGGAGAGAGGGACAAGAGCATGGGAGAGAGAGAAAGCATGATAGGGAGGAGAGCGTGGGATAGGGGTGAGAGAGGGAGATGGAGCGTAGGGGAGGGAGTGCGGGAGAGAGACCAACACACTAGGGATATACTGCAAAAGACAGAAACAAGATGGAAAGACACCCAACAAGAGAGCAAGGACGACTGCCAGAGGAAGGGGTATAGGGGATACAGAGGGGAAGTCAGGTCAGGGTAAAGGGAGGTATAATGGAGGGGGGAGGTCAGGGTTCAGAGGGGTATAATGAAGGGGGAGGTCAGGGTTCAGAGGGGTACAGTGGAGGAGGTGGTCAGGGTTCAGAGTGGTACAATGGAAGAGGAGGTCAGGGTTCAGAGGGGTATAATGAAGGGGGAGTTAAGGGGTTGGAGATGTATAATAAAGGGGGTCAGGGTTCAGAGGGATATAATGGAGGGGAGGTCAGAGGGATATAATGGAGGGGGGGTCAGGGTTCAGAGGTGTATAATGGAGGGGGGAGGTCACAGGGGTATAATGGAGGGGGTCAGGGTTCAGAGAGATATAATGGAGGGGGAGGTCAGAAGGGTATAATGGGGGGGGGGTCAGGGTTCAGAGGGATATAATGGAGGGGGAGGTCAGAAGGGTATAATGGAGGGGGGGTCAGGGTTCAGAGGGGTATAATGGAGGGGGGGGTCAGGGTTCAGAGGTGTATAATGGAGGGGGGGGGGGTCAGGGTTCAGAGGGGTATAATGGAGGGGGGGTCAGGGTTCAGAGGTGTATAATGGAGGGGGGAGGTCACAGGGGTATAATGGAGGGGGGTCAGGGTTCAGAGAGATATAATGGAGGGGGAGGTCAGAAGGGTATAATGGAGGGGGGGGTCAGGGTTCAGAGGTGTATAATGGAGGGGGGAGGTCACAGGGGTATAATGGAGGGGGAAGGACAGGGTTCAGAGATATATAATGGAGGGGGAGGTCAGAGGTGTATAATGGAGGGGGGGTCAGGGTTCGGAGGGGTATAATGGAGGGGGGGGTCATGGTTCGGAGGGGTATTTGGGGGGTTCCCAGACAGAGGGGTGTCGAGCAATTAATGGAGAAGGTCCGCTGCCAATCACACCTCCCGGTATAGACACGGACAGACCATCTCACCCCCGTTAACCCTTCATGCACCCCTCAGCCACCTACCTGCAGCCGCCCGTCCAGCGTGCGTTGGATGGTGACGCATTTGCTGGGGTGAACGCCGTTGGTGGTGATGGCGGTGATGAGCGAGTCCAGCTCGTCCTTCTTCTCCTTCAGCTTCTTCACCAGACTCTCGATGGCTCTCTTGGCGAAGCCCTCATTCTCCCCCCCCTGCCGATGGCACATCAGACTGTGCACAATGCTCAGGCAGGCATCGTTGCTGTTGGGGGGAGTCAGTGACATGGCGGGGATCGCCTGCAACAGGAAGAAAGAAAAAAAAACGCACATCGGTTAGGAGACAGAGAGAGAGCGGAGACATTCACACAACCGCACGCTGCGCCCACACAGCCGCCATCGCCGGGCAAAGACCCTGCCAAAAGGGGGGGGGGGTCTATAGACAACTTCAGCTGGACCCAAGAGCTAACAATCATCCGCGCACACATGCAATGGATGGGAAGCTACAAACCCCGCGGCCGGCTCGGAGGAAATGACCAGATGGAGGGAGGAGGAGGAGAGAGAAAAATGTATTTATAGGAGACAAATACAGACGAGAGAGCGGAGAGAAAGAGACAGCGGGGGTGGGGGGGCAAGAAGAGACACCCCCCCCCCCCCCACATGACTCACTGAGCAGACAGAGACAAACCGCCGTCCCCAGACACAACACAAGGCGGGCAGGAAACAGCATGGAAAGCAAAACATCAACATTCCAAGAGGCGGGGAGGGGGTCCAGCCCCAGGAGCTGACAATCTACATATACACCCCCAGGCAGCTGACATTCAGCAGCACAATGAGACCCTCACCCCAGGAGCTTACTATCTAAGAGTTTAAAAAGTGCCTGTCCCCTGGAGTTTACAGTCTAATGTATAATAAGACCCTGTCCCCTGGAGTTCACAGTCTAGGAGCTATAACGAGACCCTGACCTCAGGAGCTTACTATCTAAGAGTTTAAAAAGTACCTGTCCCCCAGAATTTACAGTCTAGGGGTATAATAAGACTCTGACCCCAGGAGCTTACAATCTAAGAGTTTAAAAAGTACCTGTCCCCCAGAATTTACAGTCTAGGGGTATAATAAGACTCTGATCCCAGGAGCTTACAGTCTAGAGGTATAATGAGATCCTGACCCCAGGAGCTTACAGTCTAGAGGTATAATGAGACCCTGACCCCAGGAGCTTACAGTCTAGAAGTATGAGACCCTGACCCCAGGAGCTTACAGTCTAGAGATATAATGAGACCCTGACCCCAGGAGCTTACAGTCTAGAGATATAATGAGACCCTGACCCCAGGAGCTTACAGTCTAGAGATATAATGAGACCCTGACCCCAGGAGCTTACAATCTAGGGGGTATAATGAGACCCTGACCCCAGGAGCTTACAGTCTAGAAGTATAATGAGATCCTGACCCAAGGAGCTTACAGTCTAGAGGTATAATGAGATCCTGACCCCAGGAGCTTACAGTCTAGAGATATAATGAGACCCTCACCCCAGGAGCTTACAGTCTAGAGGTATAATGAGATCCTGACCCCAGGAGCTTACAGTCTAGAGATATAATGAGACCCTGACCCCAGGAGCTTACAATCTAGGGGGTATAATGAGACCCTGACCCCAGGAGCTTACAATCTAGGGGGTATAATGAGACCCTGACCCAAGGAGCTTACAGTCTAGAGGTATAATGAGATCCTGACCCCAGGAGCTTACAGTCTAGAGATATAATGAGACCCTGACCCCAGGAGCTTACAGTCTAGAGGTATAATGAGATCCTGACCCCAGGAGCTTACAGTCTAGAGATATAATGAGACCCTGACCCCAGGAGCTTACAATCTAGGGGGTATAATGAGACCCTGACCCCAGGAGCTTACAATCTAGGGGGTATAATGAGACCCTGACCCAAGGAGCTTACAGTCTAGAGGTATAATGAGATCCTGACCCCAGGAGCTTACAGTCTAGAGATATAATGAGACCCTGACCCCAGGAGCTTACAGTCTAGAGATATAATGAGACCCTGACCCCAGGAGCTTACAGTCTAGGGGGTATAATGAGACCCTGACCCCAGGAGCTTACAATCTAGGGGGTATAATGAGACCCTGACCCAAGGAGCTTACAGTCTAGAGGTATAATGAGATCCTGACCCCAGGAGCTTACAGTCTAGAGATATAATGAGACCCTGACCCCAGGAGCTTACAGTCTAGAGATATAATGAGACCCTGACCCCAGGAGCTTACAATCTAGGGGGTATAATGAGACCCTGACCCAAGGAGCTTACAATCTAGGGGGTATAATGAGACCCTGACCCCAGGAGCTTACAATCTAGGGGGTATAATGAGACCCTGACCCAAGGAGCTTACAGTCTAGAGGTATAATGAGATCCTGACCCCAGGAGCTTACAGTCTAGAGATATAATGAGACCCTGACCCCAGGAGCTTACAGTCTAGAGATATAATGAGACCCTGACCCCAGGAGCTTACAATCTAGGGGGTATAATGAGACCCTGACCCCAGGAGCTTACAATCTAGGGGGTATAATGAGACCCTGACCCCAGGAGCTTACAGTCTAAAGGTAGAATGGGATCCTGACCCCAGGAGCTTACAATCTAATGTATAACAAGACCCTGACCCCAGGAGCTTACAGTCTAGTGGTATAATGAGACCCCGACCCCAGGAGCTTACAATCTAGAGGTGTAATGAGATCCTGTCCCCAGGAGCTTACAGTCTAGAGGTATAATGAGACCCTGACCCCAGGAGCTTACAGTCTAGAGGTATAATGAGACCCTGACCCAAGGAGCTTACAGTCTAGTGGTATAATGAGACCCTGACCCCAGGAGCTTACAGTCTAGAGGTATAATGAGACCCCGACCCCAGGAGCTTACAGTCTAAAGGTAGAATGGGATCCTGACCCCAGGAGCTTACAATCTAATGTATAACAAGACCCTGACCCCAGGAGCTTACAGTCTAGTGGTATAATGAGACCCCGACCCCAGGAGCTTACAATCTAGAGGTGTAATGAGATCCTGTCCCCAGGAGCTTACAGTCTAGAGGTATAATGAGACCCTGACCCAAGGAGCTTACAGTCTAGTGGTATAATGAGACCCTGACCCAAGGAGCTTACAGTCTAGTGGTATAATGAGACCCTGACCCCAGGAGCTTACAGTCTAGAGGTATAATGAGACCCCGACCCCAGGAGCTTACAGTCTAGTGGTATGAGACCCCGACCCCAGGAGCTTACAGTCTACTGTATAATGACATCCTGACCCCAGGAGCTTACAGTCTAGTGGTATAATGAGACCCTGACCCCAGGAGCTTACAGTCTAGTGGTATGAGACCCCGACCCCAGGAGCTTACAGTCTACTGTATAATGACATCCTGACCCCAGGAGCTTACAGTCTAGTGGTATAATGAGACCCTGACCCAAGGAGCTTACAGTCTAGAGGTATAATGAGACCCCGACCCCAGGAGCTTACAGTCTACTGTATAATGACATCCTGACCCCAGGAGCTTACAGTCTAGAGGTATAACGAGACCCTGACCCCAGGAGCTTACAGTCTAGTGGTATAATGAGACCCTGACCCAAGGAGCTTACAGTCTAGAGGTATAACGAGACCCTGACCCCAGGAGCTTACAGTCTAGTGGTATAATGAGACCCTGACCCCAGGAGCTTACAGTCTAGTGGTATAATGAGACCCTGACCCCAGGAGCTTACAGTCTAGTGGTATAATGAGACCCTGACCCAAGGAGCTTACAGTCTAGTGGTATAATGAGACCCTGACCCCAGGAGCTTACAGTCTAGAGGTATAACAAGACCCTGACCCCAGGAGCTTACAATCTAATGTATAACAAGACCCTGACCCCAGGAGCTTACAGTCTAGTGGTATAATGAGACCCTGACCCCAGGAGCTTACAATCTAGAGGTATAATGAGATCCTGTCCCCAGGAGCTTACAGTCTAGAGGTATAATGAGATCCTGACCCAAGGAGCTTACAGTCTAGTGGTATAATGAGACCCTGACCCCAGGAGCTTACAGTCTAGAGGTATAATGAGATCCTGACCCAAGGAGCTTACAGTCTAGTGGTATAATGAGACCCTGACCCAAGGAGCTTACAGTCTAGAGGTATAATGAGACCCTGACCCAAGGAGCTTACAGTCTAGAGGTATAATGAGATCCTGACCCCAGGAGCTTACAGTCTAGTGGTATAATGAGACCCTGACCCAAGGAGCTTACAGTCTAGAGGTATAATGAGACCCTGACCCAAGGAGCTTACAGTCTAGAGGTATAATGAGACCCCGACCCCAGGAGCTTACAGTCTACTGTATAATGACATCCTGACCCCAGGAGCTTACAGTCTAGTGGTATAATGAGACCCTGACCCAAGGAGCTTACAGTCTAGAGGTATAATGAGACCCTGACCCAAGGAGCTTACAGTCTAGAGGTATAATGAGACCCTGACCCCAGGAGCTTACAGTCTAGTGGTATGAGACCCTGACCCAAGGAGCTTACAGTCTAGAGGTATAATGAGACCCCGACCCCAGGAGCTTACAGTCTAGAGGTATAATGAGACCCTGACCCCAGGAGCTTGCAGTCTAGAGATATAATGAGACCCTGACCCCAGGAGCTTACATATCCGGCGACTTTCCATAAACAAGCAGAAGAACATTGGCGGGGAATCGCGGCGCCGTACATCCGAGGAATCGATCTCATACAATGTAACGAACGCCGAGATCCCTCGCAAGACGATAACAATCGGCTCCGGACAGATATTCCGAGCGCGGCGTCATAACAATCGATGGCGGACTGAGACGATCGGATGGCGGACTGAGACGATCGGATTGGTGGACTGAGACGATCGGATTGGCGGACTGAGACGATCGGATTGGTGGACTGAGACGATCGGATTGGCGGACTGAGACGATCGGATTGGCGGACTGAGACGATCGGATTGGCGGACTGAGACGATCGGACGGCGGACTGAGATGAACGATCACCAGAGACACAACGCAATCGACCGCTCGCCACTTCCATCGACCAGCAGAATCCGAAAGTCAAAGCCGATCAGCGGAATGGATCTCCAATACACTTCCATGGAAGGCGATCAGATTTATCGATCGGGCTGATCCTGATATTCCGAATCGCTCGACAAACGTAAACAGCGGTTGTATCGATCGATCAATCAATGGAGGGAGGGGGAGGGGAGGATTGCATGTGAAGATCTATAGAATGTGTACTTACCCCCTCAGAGAGCCCCTCCCCGAATATCTCATCGTCGTCTGTGGGGTACCGGGGTCCCCCCAGCTCCAGGCTGCCATATGACATGGTGGTGAATCAGGCGGTGGGGGACATGGCCAGGAGACACACAGCCCCTTCCTGGGGGAGGGGACGGCCCCGCCTCTAACAGGCTTTAATGTCTACAGGTGACCACAATCTCCCCCCCCCCCCCCCAGGGTATTAACCCCTCCAGGGCAAAACAATAGGACTGTTTAAAAACAGACATGAAGGTGTGATGGCGGGGGAAGGGGTTTCCTGTGCTCACTCCACTTCCTGTCCAAGGAGAGAAGCCAGCACTGGAGGCTCCTGACATGGCTGCTGGTGGTGGTGGGGCCTGATAACGAGAGGTGTGTGGGGGAGGGGGGAGACAAAGGAAGTGGGGGATGGGGGGTATACAGGGTCAGGTCAGGACTTCCATGAGTTGTGAACCACCTCAGCAGCAGAGGTTGGAGATTCTGCTGAAGCGCCCCAAGGCGGCCGCCTCTTCTGCCCACCCCGGGGGGCCCTGGCGATGGGGGACACAGCTCTACATACATCCCATAATACTCACAACTCCTCAGCTGGCCGTGCAGAACCTCCACGGGGTCATCACTTGGCGGAGACTCCACTCTATATCCTCCCTGACCACCTCCTACATCTCCCTTAATTACCCCACTTCATCTATCGCTGCGCCCCTCTGTCTCCAGAAGACTGTGTCCTGCGGCCCTCTACCTCCAGAAGACTGTGTCCTGCGGCCCTCTACCTCCAGAAGACTGTGTCCTGCGCCCCTCTACCTCCAGAAGACTGTGTCCTGCGCCCCTCTACCTCCAGAAGACTGTGTCCTGCGCCCCTCTACCTCCAGAAGACTGTGTCCTGCGCCCCTCTACCTCCAGAAGACTGTGTCCTGCGCCCCTCTACCTCCAGAAGACTGTGTCCTGCGCCCCTCTACCTCCAGAAGACTGTGTCCTGCGCCCCTCTACCTCCAGAAGACTGTGTCCTGCGCCCCTCTACCTCCAGAAGACTGTGTCCTGCGCCCCTCTACCTCCAGAAGACTGTGTCCTGCGCCCCTCTACCTCCAGAAGACTGTGTCCTGCGCCCCTCTACCTCCAGAAGACTGTGTCCTGCGCCCCTCTACCTCCAGAAGACTGTGTCCTGCGCCCCTCTACCTCCAGAAGACTGTGTCCTGCGCCCCTCTACCTCCAGAAGACTGTGTCCTGCTCCCCTCTACCTCCAGAAGACTGTGTCCTGCAGCCCTCTATTTCCAGAAGACTGTGTCCTGCGCCCTTCTACCTCCAGAAGACTGTGTCCTGCAGCCCCTCTACCTCCAGAAGACTGTGTCCTGCGCCCCTCTACCTCCAGAAGACTGTGTCCTGCGCCCCTCTACCTCCAGAAGACTGTGTCCTGCGCCCCTCTACCTCCAGAAGACTGTGTCCTGCGCCCCTCTACCTCCAGAAGACTGTGTCCTGCGCCCCTCTACCTCCAGAAGACTGTGTCCTGTGCCCCTCTACCTCCAGAAGACTGTGTCCTGCAGCCCTCTATTTCCAGAAGACTGTGTCCTGCGCCCCTCTACCTCCAGAAGACTGTGTCCTGCGCCCCTCTACCTCCAGAAGACTGTGCCCTGCGCCCCTCTACCTCCAGAAGACTGTGTCCTGCGCCCCTCTACCTCCAGAAGACTGTGTCCTGCGCCCCTCTACCTCCAGAAGACTGTGTCCTGCACCCCTCTACCTCCAGAAGACTGTGTCCTGCGCCCTTCTACCTCCAGAAGACTGTGTCCTGCAGCCCCTCTACCTCCAGAAGACTGTGTCCTGCAGCCCCTCTACCTCCAGAAGACTGTGTCCTGCAGCCCCTCTACCTCCAGAAGACTGTGTCCTGCGCCCCTCTACCTCCAGAAGACTGTGTCCTGCGCCCCTCTACCTCCAGAAGACTGTGTCCTGCGCCCCTCTACCTCCAGAAGACTGTGTCCTGCACCCCTCTACCTCCAGAAGACTGTGTCCTGCGCCCCTCTACCTCCAGAAGACTGTGTCCTGCGCCCCTCTACCTCCAGAAGACTGTGTCCTGCGCCCCTCTACCTCCAGAAGACTGTGTCCTGCGCCCCTCTACCTCCAGAAGACTGTGTCCTGCGCCCCTCTACCTCCAGAAGACTGTGTCCTGCGCCCCTCTACCTCCAGAAGACTGTGTCCTGCAGCCCTCTATTTCCAGAAGACTGTGTCCTGCGCCCCTCTACCTCCAGAAGACTGTGTCCTGCGCCCCTCTACCTCCAGAAGACTGTGTCCTGCGCCCCTCTACCTCCAGAAGACTGTGTCCTGCGCCCCTCTACCTCCAGAAGACTGTGTCCTGCGCCCCTCTACCTCCAGAAGACTGTGTCCTGCAGCCCTCTATTTCCAGAAGACTGTGTCCTGCGCCCCTCTACCTCCAGAAGACTGTGTCCTGCGCCCCTCTACCTCCAGAAGACTGTGTCCTGCACCCCTCTACCTCCAGAAGACTGTGTCCTGCGCCCCTCTACCTCCAGAAGACTGTGTCCTGCGCCCCTCTACCTCCAGAAGACTGTGTCCTGCGCCCCTCTACCTCCAGAAGACTGTGTCCTGCGCCCCTCTACCTCCAGAAGACTGTGTCCTGCGCCCCTCTACCTCCAGAAGACTGTGTCCTGCGCCCCTCTACCTCCAGAAGACTGTGTCCTGCGCCCCTCTACCTCCAGAAGACTGTGTCCTGCGCCCCTCTATTTCCAGAAGACTGTGTCCTGCGCCCCTCTACCTCCAGAAGACTGTGTCCTGCGCCCCTCTACCTCCAGAAGACTGTGTCCTGTGCCCCTCTACCTCCAGAAGACTGTGTCCTGCAGCCCTCTATTTCCAGAAGACTGTGTCCTGCGCCCCTCTACCTCCAGAAGACTGTGTCCTGCAGCCCTCTATTTCCAGAAGACTGTGTCCTGCGCCCCTCTACCTCCAGAAGACTGTGTCCTGCGCCCCTCTACCTCCAGAAGACTGTGTCCTGCGCCCCTCTACCTCCAGAAGACTGTGTCCTGCGCCCCTCTACCTCCAGAAGACTGTGTCCTGCGCCCCTCTACCTCCAGAAGACTGTGTCCTGCGCCCCTCTACCTCCAGAAGACTGTGTCCTGCGCCCCTCTACCTCCAGAAGACTGTGTCCTGCAGCCCTCTATTTCCAGAAGACTGTGTCCTGCGCCCCTCTACCTCCAGAAGACTGTGTCCTGCGCCCCTCTACCTCCAGAAGACTGTGTCCTGCGCCCCTCTACCTCCAGAAGACTGTGTCCTGTGCCCCTCTACCTCCAGAAGACTGTGTCCTGCAGCCCTCTATTTCCAGAAGACTGTGTCCTGCGCCCCTCTACCTCCAGAAGACTGTGTCCTGCGCCCCTCTACCTCCAGAAGACTGTGTCCTGCGCCCCTCTACCTCCAGAAGACTGTGTCCTGCGCCCCTCTACCTCCAGAAGACTGTGTCCTGCGCCCCTCTACCTCCAGAAGACTGTGTCCTGCAGCCCTCTATTTCCAGAAGACTGTGTCCTGCGCCCCTCTACCTCCAGAAGACTGTGTCCTGCGCCCCTCTACCTCCAGAAGACTGTGTCCTGCGCCCCTCTACCTCCAGAAGACTGTGTCCTGCGCCCCTCTACCTCCAGAAGACTGTGTCCTGCAGCCCTCTATTTCCAGAAGACTGTGTCCTGCGCCCCTCTACCTCCAGAAGACTGTGTCCTGCGCCCCTCTACCTCCAGAAGACTGTGTCCTGCGCCCCTCTACCTCCAGAAGACTGTGTCCTGCGCCCCTCTACCTCCAGAAGACTGTGTCCTGTGCCCCTCTACCTCCAGAAGACTGTGTCCTGCAGCCCTCTATTTCCAGAAGACTGTGTCCTGCGCCCCTCTACCTCCAGAAGACTGTGTCCTGCGCCCCTCTACCTCCAGAAGACTGTGTCCTGCGCCCCTCTACCTCCAGAAGACTGTGTCCTGTGCCCCTCTACCTCCAGAAGACTGTGTCCTGCGCCCCTCTACCTCCAGAAGACTGTGTCCTGCAGCCCTCTATTTCCAGAAGACTGTGTCCTGCGCCCCTCTACCTCCAGAAGACTGTGTCCTGCGCCCCTCTATCTCTGTATTCTCTCTTATCTCGTACTTGGTGAAGTCTTCTCCTTCCGCCTCATCTCTGTCCTGTATACACGTGTCTTCTCTCTTTCTCAGATGTCTCTCCCCTCTTCTCCTTCCGGCTATAGGAGGTCTCTATATCCTTCTTCTGTCTCTCCTCTCTTGTCCTTCTCAGATGCCTCTCCCTCTTGGATATCTCTCTTCTACCCTTACTCTCTACCCATCTCTCTCTTTTTCCCTCTTGGATGTCTCTCCCCTCTACTCCTCACTGTAGGAGGTCTCTAGATCCTCTTTTTGACTCTCCTCTCTCTCGCCCTTCTCGGATGTCTCTGCCTTCTCCCTCTTGGAAGTCTCTCCTTTCAGTCTTCTCAGATATTTCTCTCTCTTTTCCTTTCTTGGATATCTCGTTTCTTTTTCAGGATCTCTTCTACCATTGCTCCCTTACTCCTTCTCTCTCTTCTTCCCTCTTGGATGTCTCTCCCCTTTCTCAGGATGTCTCTCCTTCCTTTTTCCCCCCCGATCTTCTTCTGAGATGTCTCTCCCCTCCTTCTTCTTTTTCTCAGGATCTCTCTTCCCTCTTTTCTGTTTCCTCTCTCTTCCCCTCTCGGGATGTTGATGTCTCTTCCCTTCTCCTTCCCTCTCGGGATGTCTCTTCCCTTCTCCTTCCCTCTCGGGATGTCTCTTCCCTTCTCCTTCCCTCTCGGGATGTCTCTTCCCTTCTCCTTCCCTCTCGGGATGTCTCTTCCCTTCTCCTTCCCTCTCGGGATGTCTCTTCCCCTCTTATTCTCTTTTTCTCTCTCCTTTCCTCTTCCTCTCTCCTTCCTTCTTGGGATGTCTCTTCTCCTTTTTTTCTCTCTCTTCTTCCCTCTTGAGATGTCTCTCCTTCCTTCTCGGGATGTCTCTTCCCCTCTTTTTCTCTCTCCTTCCTTCTCGGAGTGTCTCTTCCCTTCCTCTAGGATGTCTCTCTCGTTTCTTCTCTTCTCGGGATGTCTCTCCTCCTCCTCCCTTTTTTTTTTTTTTTTTTTTTTTTTTTTCCGCAGGATGTCTCTTCCTCTCTCTTCCCCTCTTGGAATCTCTCTCTCTCCTCTTCTCCTCCTTTTTTTTTTTTTTTTCTCTTGCAGGCTGTCTCTTCCCCTCTCTGTCTCTTCTTCCCTCTCTAGAACTTGTTTTTGCTCGGCTCTAACAATAGGTGAAGCCGGGGGATGACGTCGGAGGCTTCTCTGGAATCTGCAGCCAATCGGCAGAAGCCTTTCATCTTCTAAACCCCCCCAAACTCCAATCAGAGGGCTGGAGCCTTGTCTGCCCTTGCCTGACTCTACAGGGCTTGTTTACCTGCAGCCCCCCGCACCACGGACAGTCCACACTGCAGAACCGTACAGAATAGGAATGTTACAGATCTCCTCTGTACTCCGTTCATAGATTTCCCCCCCATACACGGGTCCCGATCCATCGATCAACAAATGTACAGTCTGATCACTGGGGGAGGGGAGACTAAGGAAATGACTCCTCCTCCTTCTACAAAGTTACAATGTACAATCCGATCACTGGGGGAGGGGAGACTGAGGAAATGACTCCTCCTCCTTCTACAAAGTTACAATGTACAGTCTGATCACTGGGGGAGGGGGGACTGAGGAAATGACTCCTCCTCCTTCTACAAAGTTACAATGTACAATCCGATCACTGGGGGAGGGGAGACTGAGGAAATGACTCCTCCTCCTCCTACAAAGTTACAATGTACAGTCTGATCACTGGGGGAGGAGACTGAGGAAATGACTCCTCCTCCTTCTACAAAGTTACAATGTACAGTCTGATCTCTGGGGGAGGGGAGACTGAGGAAATGACTCCTCCTCCTCCTACAAAGTTACAATGTACAGTCTGATCACTGGGGGAGGAGACTGAGGAAATGACTCCTCCTCCTTCTACAAAGTTATAATGCACAGTCTGATCTCTGGGGGAGGGGAGACTGAGGAAATGACTCCTCCTCCTTCTACAAAGTTACAATGTACAGTCTGATCACTGGGGGAGGAGACTGAGGAAATGACTCCTCCTCCTTCTACAAAGTTACAATGTACAATCCAATCGCTGGGGGAGGGGAGACTGAGGAAATGACTCCTCCTCCTTCTACAAAGTTACAATGTACAGTCTGATCACTGGGGGGAGGGGAGACTGAGGAAATGACTCCTCCTCCTCCTACAAAGTTACAATGTACAGTCTGATCACTGGGGGAGGAGACTGAGGAAATGACTCCTCCTCCTCCTACAAAGTTACAATGCACAGTCTGATCTCTGGGGGAGGGGAGACTGAGGAAATGACTCCTCCTCCTTCTACAAAGTTACAATGTACAGTCTGATCACTGGGGGAGGAGACTGAGGAAATGACTCCTCCTCCTACAAAGTTACAATGTACAGTCTGATCACTGGGGGAGGGGAGACTGAGGAAATGACTCCTCCTCCTTCTACAAAGTTACAATGTACAGTCTGATCTCTGGGGGAGGGGAGACTGAGGAAATGTCTCCTCCTCCTACAAAGTTACAATGTACAGCCTGATCACTGGGGGAAGGGAGACTGAGGAAATGACTCCTCCTTCTTCTACAAAGTTACAATGTACAGTCTGATCACTGGGGGAGGGGAGACTGAGGAAATGCTTCTTCCTGCCTGCAGCAGACTGATGACATCATCTTAGCCTGACCGGACCTCGGGGACGGTTTTGTGGCGTTTCTCTGAATTCTGATCCCTTTGCTGTATATTGTGACACGTCGGGAATTATTTAATCGTAAAGTTACTGACGGGTCCACTTTACAACACCGATATCCCGCATTTCCCGAAGATTGCGCACACCGCATACATGTGACAATATAAATCCTCTGCTCTAAACTTCACGTAGCGAGCCACTTACAGGAAATACGTTCTAATGGACAAGCATTGCTCCAGCGCCACCTGGTGTTCAGATCTAATACATTTATATTACTCTTGCGCCACCTGGTGTTCAGATCTAATACATTTATATTACTCTTGCGCCACCTGGTGTTCAGATCTAATACATTTATATTACTCTAGCGCCACCTGGTGTTCAGATCCCATAAATTAACTTTGCTCCAGTACCCGACTGGTATTCAGATCTAATAGAATAGATTAGATTAGAATAGAATAGAAAATAAAATAAAATAGACTATAACCATCTTCTGAAATTTGAATTTCCAATAGAATTAATTTGAATAGAATAAAACAGAACACAGCAGAATAGAAAAGAAAAGAATAAAGTCAAATCTAATAGAAAATAAAGGAATAGAAAAGAAAATAATAGAGTAAAACGGAACGCAACAGAATAGAAAATAAAAGAACGCAATCAAATATAATGGAAAATAAAGGAATAAAAAAAAGAAGAGACTAGAATCGAGTCAAACAGAACACAACAGAATAGAAAATAAAAGAATATAATAGCAAATAAAGGAATGGAATAAAAAAAAAAAAAAGAATAGAGTAAAACAGAAAAAAGTAAAAGAATACAATAAAATGGAATATAAATTAAAGGAATAGAACAGAAAATATTAGATTTTTAAAGAAAATAATAGGAAAAAAACCCCAATAGAACAGCCATCTTTCGAATAGAATAAATTCCAATAGAATAGAATAGAAAATAAGAGAAAAAGAATAGGGAAAAAAAACCCCAATAGAATAAAATAGACTATAACCATCTTTCGAAATTCAAATTTCCAATAGAATGAATTTGAATAGAATAAAACGGAACACAACAGAATAGAAAATAAAACAATAAAGTCAAATATAATAGAAAATAAAGGAATAGAAAAGAATAAAACAGAACAAGACAGAACAGAAAATAAAAGAATATAATCAAATATATTAGAAAATAAAGGAATGGAATAAAAAAAAGAATAGAGTAAAATAGAAAAAATATATAATATTTTCTGTTCTATTCCTTTTATTTATATTCTATTTTTTTCTATCCTTTTATTTTGTTCTGTTTTACTCTATTCTTTTTTTTTTATTCAATGCCTTTATTTTCTAATATATTTAATTATATTCTTTTATTTTCTATTCTGTCTTGTTCTGTTTTATTTTTTTTCTATTCCTTTATTTTCTAATATATTTAATTATATTCTTTTATTTTCTATTCTGTCTTGTTATGTTTTATTTTTTTTCTATTCCTTTATTTTCTATTATATTTGACTTTGTTTTATTTTCTATTCTGTCGTATTCTGTTTTATTCCATTCTATTCAAATTCATTCTATTGTAAATTTGAATTTCGAAAAAAGATTTTCTATTATTTTTCTCTTATTTTCTATTCTATTGGAATTTATTCTATTCGAAATATGGTTATAGTCCTTCTATATTATTCTGTTCTATTGTTTTTTTTTTCTATTATTTTCTTTTCTAATCTAATATAATATTTTCTGTTCTATTCCTTTTATTTATATTCTATTAGATTAGAAAAGAAAATAATAGAAAAAAAACAATAGAACAGAATAAAATAGAAGGACTATAACCATATTTCGAATAGAATAAATTCCAATAGAAAAGAAAATAATAGAAAAAAAATAATAGAACAGAATAAAATAGGACTATAACCATCTTTCGAATAGAATAAATTCCAATAGAATAGAAAATAAGAGAAAAAAATAATTAGAATAGAATAAAATAGACTTTAACCATCTTCCAAAATTCGCCTTCACTGTCCATTCACCGGTTGGGGGCTCGTCCGGGATGACCTGGGCTCACAAGCCCAAGCCATTACAAGCCGGTGACCGTAAAGCCAGATGGTACACCGGTCCTTGGGACATGATATGTGCACATTCTGGAAGAGTCCCCAGAGCAGTGATGGCGAACTTCGGCACCCCAGAGGTTTTGAGGTGCATGAGCATCATGGGACATGTAGTCCCAAAACATCTGGGGGTGCCGAGGTTCGCCATCACTGCCTCAGAGCAGATGCCAGGAGTATAATCAAGTCAGAGCACCAAATCTGCCTGTGCCAGATGAACCATGAAGAAATCCAGAAGGCCCTCCATCTCAAGGAAGAAGTTTGGGGGGCTGTACTGACCCCCCATAGCGAACCAGAGAGGTTCTCTGTACCTGGAGTCAAGCCTGGAGGTCCACATCCAGCATCCTACACTCGGGACACAGGACAACCGCTGGATGTAGAAACTACTCTCCCAGGCCCAGGTGCTGCCAACTGAATAATTACACCTAGAAAGATGAAATCATTGTTGTGCTGCTTCTCCTTTCACGGTCCAGTCACAGGTTGGGGGATAGTCCGGGATGGCCCTGGGCTCAGATGAAGTGGGTTGAATAATGCTGGCCATCAGACTGTGGGGAGCGAGAAGCAGCACAAGGAGCCAATCAGTTCATGTGCTGATAAGAGGCTTGCTGATAGGAAGAGAGAGCAGAATGCCAGAGAGATGAGCTCATCGCTGAGCTGCTTCTCCTTTCACTGTCCAGTCACAGGTTGGGGGATAGTCCGGGATGGCCTGGGCTGAGATGAAGTGGGTTGAATAATGCTGGCCATCAGATTGTGATGCTGGGGGGGGGGCAAGAAGCAGTACAAGGAGCCAATCGGTTCATGTGCTGATAAGAGGGGTGCTGATAGGAGGAGAGAGATGAGCTCATCGCTGGGCTGCTTCTCCTTTCACTGTCCAGTCACAGGTTGGGGGCCCGTCCGGGATGACTTGGGCTCAGATAAGTGGGTTGAATAATGCTGACCATCAGACTGTGGGGATCTTCACTTCAAGTATTTTGTTACATCTGTGCAATTCTTGATCCTGCCAGGAATCTTGTGAGCGCATACAGTATCTGACAAAAGTAAGTACACCCCCCAGTGACATTGTGTGTAAATCTTTTCATGTGACAACACTGAAGAAATGACACTTGTCTACAATGTAAAGTAGTGAGTGTACAGCTTGTATAACAGTGTAAATTTCCTGTCCCCTCAAAATAACTCAACACACAGCCATTAATGTCTAAACCGCTGGCAACAAAAGTCAGTACACCCCCAAGTGAAAATCTCCAAATTGGGCCCAATTAGCCATTTTCCCTCCCCCGGTGTCATGTGACTCGTTAGTGTTACAAGGTCTCAGGTGTGAATGGGGAGCAGGTGTGTTTAAATTTGGTGTTATCGCTCTCACTCTCTCATACTGGTCACTGGAAGTACAACATGGCACCTCATGGCAAAGAACTCTCTGAGGATCTGAAGATAAGAATTGTTGCTCTACATAAAGATGGCCTAGGCCAGTGATGGCGAACCTCGGCACTCCAGATGTTTTGGAACTACATTTCCCATGATGCTCCATTACACTGCAGAGTGCATAAGCATCATGGGAAATGTAGTTCCAAAACATCTGGGGTGCCGAGGTTCACCATCACTGGCCTAGGCTATAAGAAGATTGCCAAGACCCTGAAACTGAGCTGCAGCACGGTGGCCAAGACCATACAGCGGTATAACAGGACAGGTTCCCCTCAGAACAGGCATCGCCATGGTCCACCAAAGAAGTTGAGGTCACGTGATCAGCGTCATATCCAGAGGTTGTCTTTGGGAAATAGACGTATGAGTGCTGCCAGCATTGCTGCAGAGGTTGTAGGGGTGGGGGGGGGGGGGGGGTCAGCCTGTCAGTGCTCAGACCATACGCCGCACGCTGCATCAAATTGGTCTGCATTGCTGTTGTCCCAAAGGGAAGCCTCTTCTAAAGATGATGCACAAGAAAGACCACAAACAGTTTGCTGAAGACAAGCAGACTAAGGAGATGGATTACTGGAACCATGTCCTGTGCTCTGATGAGACCAAGATAAAGGTATTTGGTGTCAGATGGTGACAAGCGTGTGTGGGGGCAACCAGGTGAGGAGGACAAAGACAAGTGTGTCTTGTCTACAGTCAGGCATGGTGGTGGAGGTGTCATGGTCTGGGGCATTGCTGCAGAGGTTGTAGGGGTGGGGGGGGGGTCAGCCTGTCAGTGCTCAGACCATACGCCGCACACTGCATCAAATTGGTCTGCATGGCTGTCATTTCTTCAATGTTGTCACATGAAAGGAGAGAAGAAAAGATTTACACAAATGTGAGGGGTGTACTCACTTTTGTGAGATACTGTAAATCCATGTTTCATGTAAAAGCCATCCTAGCAGCCAATTAGCCGCTGGATGGCTTTTATACAGGCATGAGGGTACAACCCTCCCTTTCCACCGTCGCCTCTCTGGGCTTTCCCGTGTGATCGTAGAGCCTGGGAATCCGATGGGTGACGCTGGAGTTACCACAGAACTGCCTGTGGCCTTGATGGCCCCTCATCTCAAGACCTGGGCTTCACAAGCCCACGCCATTAAAGCCAGTGACCGTGAAGTAAGACAGTCCACTTGTCCTTGGGACTGGAGATAAGGACAATCTGGAAGAGCCCTCACAGCATTTTCTTTTACCCCAAAAAATTGGGTTATATATATATTTGTTTTGTGTTTCTAGCCCTTAGCATTGTAGGAACCATGGACTCAGATATGCCCCTACCTCTCAAGACCTGGGCTTCACAAGCCCACATCAGTGACCATGAAGTAAGACAGTCCTTGGGACTGGAGATAAGGACAATCAGGAAGCTACCAATAACTAAGGGCAGGGGAAGGAATACAATCATTCAGAGCATGACCGGGATCTCTTTACCCCCGCGTAACATTCCTCCGCTGACTGTCTAGAATAGGAGGAACAGGACGGAGATGAGGAGAAGCCCACCACCCTGGAGAACTAGGGAAGTAGCAACAACTGCCCCAGGTTAATTCTGAGAGGAAGGTCCTGGCAACCTCCACCCCTTCCAAAATAAAAAGCAGGGACTAGAATAACCCCTTCCTGCACCAAGCATGCCTCGGTTTGGTGGAAAAGCAGCACCAAGAGCACAATCATAAGACACAAAATGTGTAACCCGCGTTCTTCAACGAACCTCAACAAATGGATTTTACACAAGTACTAAAAATTGTTCTTGTTCAGTGAGGAACACGGAAATGCAAAAGACTGTTGGGAAGTCCCAAAGCAGCCCAACTGAGGGATCGTAAACACCACATAATACGAACATACCCACAGACCAGAGGAACTGAGGGCCGTCTGAAGCTCAAAGAGCCACCTTGATGGACCTTACAGGCATCAGACGAGGCCCCCGAACATCGATCTGGAAAAACTTGGAGAACGTGCGATCAGAAGACTAGGTGGTGGACTTACACATCTGGGAAAGTTGCTTGATGCTGAAAAGCCTAAAAAAAAAATCTTCACAGAACTAGTGGACTGTGCCTTGAAAGGGAAGAGTGTAACCCAATCTAGAAGACCAATAAGGTCCATAATGGTTTGCCTGAACCAGCAAAAAATGGTGCAATGAGAAGAAGGTTCCCCTTTAGGGGAGTCGGTATTTTCTGCGAGGTAAACCGGCACGACACGAACTACATTCAGTCAATGGGGAGAGACTTTCTTATGAAAAGGGGGCCAGAAGACCAACGTCCTGGTTTAGGTGAAAGGTTGAAAGAAGGAGACGAAAATGTTGGGCCTCAACACCACCTTAACCCTGTGCAAGGCCAGAAAGGGTTCTTTGCCAGCTCAGACACTCGCCTTGACAGAGGTGATGGCAAAAAAAAAAAAAAAAAGCCAACCTATGGAGTGAGGGGGTAATATCCCTGATGGAAAGCACTTTCCGCCCGTAGGGTATCATATGACGTCCTGGACTTGCAGCTACAGGCAACATCCCGTTATCTATCTTTTCAGCTAGCGGTTCCCTCTCATGTAAAAGCCATCCTAGGAGCCAATTAGCCGATGGATGGCTTTTTACAGGCACATCCCTTTCCACCGTCGCTTCTCTGGGCTCTCTGGTGTGATCATAGAGCCCGGGATCCGATGGTGACGCTGGGGTTACCACAGAGCTGGCTGTGGACTTGATGGTCCCTCATCTCAAAACCTGGGCTTCGCAAGCCCACACCATTAAAGCCAGTGACCATGAAGTGAGACAGTCCTTGGGACTGGAGATAGGGACAATCTGGAAGAGCCCTCAGCATTTTTTTTTTTTACCAAAAAATCGGGTTACATATATTTTTTTGTGTGTTCCTAGCCCTTAGCATTGTAGGAACCATGGACTCAGATATGCCCCTACCTCTCAAGACCTGGGCTTCACAAGCCCACATCATTAAAGCCAGTGACCGTGAAGCAGGATCGAACACCGGTCTTTGGGACAGGATATGTGGACAATCTGGAAGAGCTTCAGAGCATATGCCAGGAGTCTAATCAGGTCAGAGTACCAAATCTGCCTGTGGCAGGTGAACCATAAAGAAATACAGAAGCCCCCCCCCCATCTCAAGGAAGGAGTTTTGGGGGGGGGGGAGGAACTGTACTGACCCCACAAGAGAGCAGAGAGATGAGCTCATCACTGTGCTGCTTCTCCTTTCACTGTCCATTCACAGGCTGGGGGCTCACAAAATCTCATTCCATTAAAGCCAGTGACCATGAAGCAGGATGGTATATTGGTCCTTAGGACAGGAGATGCAGACTATCCCTTGCAGCACATGTCAGATCAGGTAGGAGTCCCAAATCTGCCTGGGCCAGAAGAACCATGGGGATATCTTGAAGGCCCTCCATCTCAAGGAAGGCATTTTTTTTAATGAATTTTAATAAGACTGTACTAATCCCACAAACCCACCAGAGGGGTTCTCTGCACCTGGAGTGAAACCTATGCAGTTTGTTGTTAAACTAAAGCCGCGTACACACGTAGCCATCTGTCCGACGTACTTAGTCTGGCGGACTTTCCGCCAGACTGTCCGTCGGACTTTCCGAACGGGCTACTTGCCCACACACGGCACTTTTTCAGCGGACTAATACGGCGTACTAAGTCCGCCGTACTTTTGAAATGAACGGACTCGCCCACACACGCGGAGAAAAGTCCGCTCATTTCGAGCACGTCTCCAGGTAGGCGGGGCCCGCGAAGGAGACGTCGCTGGCCCCGCCGCCTGGTATGTACTTAAAGGGGAACCCCAACGCTGAAAAAAAATTGGCGTGGGGCCCCCCCCCCAAGTCCACAACAGACCCTTATCCGAGCACGCTACCCGGCCGGCCATGAAAGGAGGGGCGAGCGAGCGCCCCCCCCCCCCCCCCCTGAGCCGTACCAGATCCACCCATGTGACATCCACCGAAGACCCCGCCCCTTGTCCCTATATAAGTCGCCGCGTGCCCGCTCCCCGTCATTGTGAGCGGAGGACTCGGCGAGGCAACATCTGAAGAAGAAGACAAGAACAGAAGAACGGAAGGCGGCGGCGACAGAAGACCGGGCCACCGCCTGTAAAAGAGCTATAAGAAGGCGCGGTGGCCCGGCAGAAGAACCGAAGAGGGGGACAAGACCCCCGAAGTCGGAAGAAGAGACGGCGGCGACGAAGAAGAATTCCGGGCTCCTCCGCTAGTAAAAGAGCTACAAGAAGATAGCGGAGGAGTCCGGCGAGAAGACCCCCGAAGACGGAAGACCCCCGGAGCTGTGCAATAAATTATTTTATCTTGTGTGTTGTGTTTTTTTTTTGTACTTTATTTTACAGGTGAATGGGTAGGGGTACATTGTACCCCATACTCATTCACATAGGGTGGGGGGGCCGGTATCCGGGGGCCCCCTTATTAAAGGGGGCTCCCGGATTCCGATAAGCCCCCCGCCCGCAGACCCCGACAACCAACGGCCAGGGTTGTCGGGAAGAGGCCCTTGTCCTCATCAACATGGGGACAAGGTGCTTTGGGGTGGGGGGGCCGCGCGGCCCCCCCTTCCCCAAGGCACCCCCCATGTTGAGGGCACGCGGCCTGGTACGGCTCAGGAGGGGGGGGGGGGGCGCTCGCTCGCCCCTCCTTTCCTGGCTGGCCGGGTAGCGTACTCGGACAAGGGTCTGTTGTGGACTTGGGGGGGACCCCCACGCCGATTTTTTTTGGCGTTGGGGTTCCCCTTTAAGTCCATACCAGGTGGCGGGGCCAGCGGCGTCTCCTTCGAGGGCCCCGCCTACCTTGCAGACCCGTTTGAAATAAGCAGACTTTTCTCCGGGCGGGAAAAGTCCGTTCATTTCAAAAGTACGGCGGACTGGCATACACACGGCGGATTGTCCGCCGAAATGCGAGTCCGGCGGGAAGATTGGAGTGCAAAACTTCTAAGTCCGCCGTACTTTCGGGTCAAAAAATATGCCGGAGGCTACACACGGGGGGGGGGGGATTGTCTGGCGGACTTGAGTTTGCCGGACTTTTCCACCAGCTTGTTTGATCGTGTGTACGCGGCAGTATGGAAAACCCCTGGGTGTAGGAACTACTCCCCCCCCCCCCCCAGGTCAAGGTACTGCCAACTGAGTAGGTCTGCCAATTATTCACACCTAGGATGAAGCATTTTAGGAGAAGAGAGCAGAGCGACAGAGCAATGAGCTCATCACTGCGCTGCTTCTCCTTTCACAGGCTGGGAGATAGTCCGTCATGACTTTGGTCTGCCAAATGTTCACACCTAAAATGTAAAAAAAGGGGGGCAATGCTGGAATTGGAAGCTCTGCCCAAGACAGAATTCTTTCTGCCCCTCTTGCCACTGTAAGACTTCTGGCTCCATACTGGTGACTAACGTACAGCACTACTGTGGCACGATCCAACTGAATCCTTAATGGATGACCCTTTAGTTGGAACAGCCAGTATTACAAGGGCAACCAAACTGCTACAAGCTCCAGAATATTGATAGGAAGACAAGATTCCTTCGACATCTAAATTTTCTGGACCAACAAACGTATATAATGTGAAAGTCTTTCAAACCCAGAGCTTAATTCCTTAGCCACCAGACAGGGAACAATTTGGTCTTTGGTGTAAAATGTCTGTCCAGAGCCAACTTGTTACGTGATGACAGAATTTCCAGTTGTAGGGGTCTGGATGGAACTGCCTCAAATGAGGCTACCATGAACTTCCTCAAATGAGGCCACCATGAACTGCCTCAAATGAGGCCACCATGAATTCCAGAACTCTAATGCAGAACCAAAGTCCACTGACTCCTGGACTAGGAAGTCCAAGCCTGGGAGTGGAGTGTTTGCAGTTTTCTCCTAGAGACCCAGATAATCCAAGCAATGAATTTGGCTACAATGTGGACTTCTGAAACTTCTGAATCCAATCGAAGAGTTGCAAGATCTGAAAAGGTCTTTGCCACATTGTCAGCCAGAACCTGTGCCGACTAATCCAGCAACAGATGATCATCCAGGTATCCCACGGATTTACTCTGTGAACAGATCAAGGTGAGCACAGAGGCCAGTAGCTTGGTGAATTCTCAAGGTGTGGAAGCTAGCCCAAATGGAAGGGCCATAAGTCTGGGCACTTACACATGCAAGTTGGAAGACCTTAAACAAGGAGGAGGAGCAGGAATGCAATTCTACCTTGCAGCCCCCTCAGAAACCACCTCCTTTACCTAAGCATCCGACATGCCCCCTGACCAAATGTCCACAAAGGTTACAGACCCCCCCCCCCCCCCATGTTGAAAAGTGGACGTGCCCCTTCATCCTGAGGAAGACTTGGGGAACTTGGAAGTCCAGGGTATGCAGGTAGACTTGTGGCAAGGCATGGTCTTGGCTTTGAAGGCTTAGGGCTGGAAGCAATTAAGGAACTCCATGAAAGGGTGAGCCCAAGCCTTCTTCTTTTGGGGCAGATATCTACTCCTGCCCCCAGTGGTATTCTTGGCTGGAAAAGCTGCAGCCCAGCATTTGGGCCAAAGAGTCCTCCTAACAACCCATCCACACCTTGGATCAAGGATGCACGCTTGAGCTCCAAATGCTCCATTATCAGTCTGAATGGCAAGTGGACCCCTTCTAATTGCCTTAGATTAGGGGTCCCGTGGAACCCTAGGGTTCCTCTAAAGGTTGCTAGGGGTTCCTTGAGCAATGGTCAATTTCTACCTCTCAGGTAAGTTCTCAAGGACACCATTGATCTTTTTAGTTATCTGTAAGGGAGTAATTCTTCCCAATAACCACAAGAGTAAGAAGCATTCTTCTCATTGACCATCACACTAATGTATAATGAGTTGTAGATTTTTCATTTTTAGCAGGGGGTTCCCCAAGACCAGAGAATTATTTCCAGGGTTCCTCTGTGTTGAAAAGGGCTGCCTTAGATCAATTTAATTCTGGTAGCCTAAGATTGCTGTAAGGACAGGTTCCAAGGCAGGGCCCACCAGAATTTCGCAAAGGGCATCCAAGCCAAGCGCTTATCAGCGGGGTCCTTGAACACAGGTGCATCCTCCACGGGGCTAACGGAAGTCTTGTTAAGGCGGGTCACTGCTGGATCCGCAACAGGGGCAGTCAACTTTTTAACAAAGGCCCCCCTTAAAATGGGTACAGGATTGATAGCAATTTGGGAGGAATGAACATCTTGGCTGGACCACGCTTGGTGCGAGGTGCGCAGTCATGTTGGAACAGGAAGGGGCCACCCCCCAAACCGTTCCCACAAAGCTGGAAGCATGAAATTGTACACGTCTTGGTATGCTGGACACCTTAATAGTTCCCTTCACTGGACCAGGGCCCTGAAAAATAACTCCCACACCAAATTTTGGACAGTGCACAAAGCAAGGTCCATAAAGTCATGGATGAGAAAGTTTGGGGTGGAGGAACTTGACTGGCCTGCACAGAGTCCTGACCCCCCCAACTCAATAGAAAGCCTTTGGGATGAATTAGAGCGGAGACTACGAGCCAGGCGTTCTTGTCCAGCATCAATGCCTGACCTCACAAATGTGCTTCTGAAAGAATAGTCAAACATTGCCAATAGAATCACTCCTAAACAGTAGCGATGCTAGGTGGGGGTGACACCCGTGGAATGCGGCACCGCTAACAGCCCCCGCTGCCCTGATGAGCTGCGCCTTGCTCTCTGTCAGTGGAGTAGACTAAAGCCACCGGCGCCTCCTCCTCTCTGTTTACATCCAATGAGGAGGAGCCCGCGGGACATACCGATGTGTGTATACATCCGTGCTGTTCTGAGGTCTGTACTGTACACTTTATTATAAGTAGATGGACATGTGCGCGGGGGGGGGGGGGGGGGGCTATGGGAGGAGTGCCTATGCTTATGGGGGGGTCTGCACTAAAGGGGGTGTCTACACTGCAGGGGTCTCTATACTGCAAGGTTTTGCACTAAGGGGGTGTCTATACTGATGGGAGGGTCTGCCCTAGGGGGGGTGTCTATACTGATGGGGTCCTACACTGAGGGAGGGGGTCAGTACTAACGGAAGGTGGTCTGTACTTAGTGGGGGGGGTTCTAAACTGATGGAGGGTGTCTGTACTGAGGAAGGGGTGGTGGTCTGCACTTAGTGGGGGCAGTGGTCTATACTGACGAAGGGAGGAGTATCTATACTGTGGGAAGGGGGGTCTGTACTTCGTGGAGGGTCTATACTGATGGCAGGTGGTCTGTACTGGAGGGGGGGGGGGGTCTATACTGACAGAGGGAGGTCTGTCGTACAGACCACCCTCCGTCAGTATAGACCCCCCACTAAGTACAGACCACCTGCCATTGGTATAGACCCCCTACTAAGTACAGACCCCCTCCCACAGTATAGATACCCCTCACTAAAAACAGACCCCCCCCCTTCCTCTCTACAGGTCACCCTCCGTCAGTATATACCCCCCCCACTAACTGCAGACCACCCCTCCCTCATACAGACCACCCTTCGTCAGTATAGACACCCTCCATCAGTATAGACCCCCCACTAAGTACAGACCCCCTCCCACAGTATAGATACCCCTCATTAAGAACAGACCTCCCCCCTCCGTCAGTATAGACCCCCCCCCACTGAGGAAGGGGGGGGTCTGTTCTTAGTGAGAGGGATCTATACTGTGGGAGTGACACCAACCCTAGTGACACCACTGCTTCTAAACCTTGTGAACAGCCTTCGCAGAAGCTGCAAAGCGTGTGCCAACTCAATGTTGAACCCTACAGACAAAGACTGGGATACCATTAAAGTTCACGTAAAGACAAGCATCCCAATACCTTTGGTAATATAGTGTAGCTCTGTGTACAAGGCCAAGCCTTGAATACTCAAATACAACAAGGGTGACCAAGTAACTGTAGGTGGCCAGCAGAGACAGACGGAGGACACACTTGTCACTTGCGTTCAGGAAGCGGATTCCTCCACGCTAAACGGCAGTAAATAGTGCAGAGTGCCTACGACACTCCATTCAACAGATGATCTCAAATGCACAATCCCTTAGAAGGGACACAAAAGGTTTGTAGGACCCTCGAGACGCTGGGCAAAAAAAAACTGAGCTTTGTTCTGCAGACAGTGGCTTGTTTGGCCACCACCTCTTGGGTGCATTTTTTAGCTTTGGCTGCACCTAGAGAGTCCAGCTCCTGCAAGCGACTTCACCAAATCCATCAGTCATGAAGATCTACTGCATCCTTCAACAAACGCAATGGAGATATGGTTAGTAGATGGCACCGAACAAGCCCTAGAAACAAGGAGCTTCCAGTAGCTCAGCCCACACATAAAAACAACGAGAGAAGGTGCCTCCATCCACGTGTAGATTATGTATAATAAACGAATCCAAAAGATATTAGCAAGGGAACGCACTCACATTATGAAGAACATAAAAGCATTTCATCA
Source organism: Lithobates pipiens (assembly GCF_037356315.1). Lineage (NCBI taxonomy): Eukaryota > Metazoa > Chordata > Amphibia > Anura > Ranidae > Lithobates > Lithobates pipiens. The sequence continues at coordinate 29,724,034 of NW_027507791.1, read as the reverse complement.
ATAGTAGAGTTGTCATCAATGGCAGGAATTGACCAGGCAAGGAACTGGTGGGTGCAGAGTTCACCCGGGAACCTGCTCTATGGATGTGGAGACAACCGCTGGAGCACAAACAACCCGGCTTACATGGAGGCTTCGGGGTATCCCCAGTCTGCCCTATTTGGCGATGACGTCACTCCATAAAAAAAGGGAGGTGTGGTTTTGCAATTGGGGGGGTTCCACACCTTTGTCAAGCCATAGGGAAATTGGTAACCAAGCCCCCCTTTGCCAACCGGAGACGAGTGGGTTGATCCGCCTACCCATAAGCCACCACACAAGCCAGGTTTGCACTCCCAGCGGTCTTCTCTACATCCATACAGCAGCTTCCTGACCGAACTCCGATCCTGCTGATCTCTGCCACCGAGGACATGCCGATCCTTTCTTCGTAATCTGAATGTATTACCTTTACTTGTATCCTAGGCTTTTTTTTTTTTTTTTTACATGGTCTACACCAAGATGGAGATATCTCATTTGCAATAGGTTTACGCAAGACCTTCTCTAGGGGAGCTGCCACACATCGAGATGGAGAGGTCTCATTTGCAATAGGTTTAATCGAGACCTTCTGTACGGGAGCTGCCACCTTCACTTGAGAGATGAAATGAATAGAACCGATCACTCTTAAGTGAAGGTGGCAGCTCCCGTACAGAAGGTCTCGATTAAACCTATTGCAAACGAGACCTCTCCATCTCGATGTGTGGCAGCTCCCCTAGAGAAGGTCTTGCGTAAACCTATTGCAAATGAGATATCTCCATCTTGGTGTAGACCATGTAAAAAAAAAAAAAAAAAAAAAAAAAGCCTAGGATACAAGTAAGGTAATACATTCAGATTACGAAGAAAGGATCGGCATGTCCTCGGTGGCAGAGATCAGAAGGATCGGAGTTCGGTCAGGAAACTGCTGTATGGATGTAGAGAAGACCGCTGGAGTGCAAACCTGGCTTGTGTGGCGGCTTATGGGTAGGCGGATCAACCCACTCGTCTCCGGTTGGCAAAGGGGGGCTTGGTTACCAATTTCCCTATGGCTTGACAAAGGTGTGGAGCCCCCCCAATTGCAAAACCACACCTTTTTTTTTTATGGAGTGACGTCGTCGCCAAATAGGGCAGACTGGGGATACCCCAAAGCCTCCACGTAAGCCGGGTTGTTTGCGCTCCAGCGGTCTTCTCTACGTCCATACAGCAGCTTCCTGACCGAACTCCGATCCTGCTGATCTCTGCCACCGAGGACATGCCGATCCTTTCTTCGTAATCTGAATGTATTACCTTACTTGTATCCTAGGCTTTTTTTTTTTTTACATGGTCTACACCAAGATGGAGATATCTCATTTGCAATAGGTTTACGCAAGACCTTCTCTAGGGGAGCTGCCACACATCGAGATGGAGAGGTCTCATTTGCAATAGGTTTAATCGAGACCTTCTGTACGGGAGCTGCCACCTTCACTTAAGAGCGATCGGTTCTATTCATTTCATCTCTCACTCAGCACTTCTCCTGTGTGCGTATTCGGGACAGAGCACCGCCATAGTTCCCATCCCTTTCTCCTTAGCCTACTCAAAACGGAGTCCTTCAGAGACAGGTGGCACCTACAGCAGGACTGTGTCACGACTGACCCAGAGGGCACTTGGTGGCTAAACAAGCGCACTCAGGTCTGGAAAGCACAGGACTCCCCAGTGCCAAAGGGCCACATTTTAGCTGGGTTCAGGTATGGCCTCCAAAGCTGGTGCTAAGGCTGAAGGAGCTGCTGATCCAGACGGCTGAGTTTGGAGACCAGCTCAGCGGCTTCTAGAGGAATCTTTATTGAAGTAGTGACAGGTTCATGGTCTGTTGGGGCAGGCTTGATTTGTATTTGCGGCCTGGCGCCCCCCCCCCCCCCCCGTATGGTGCATTTCCCGCTACACACGCCACGTCCCCACATAGGGGGCGAGGAGCGACGCTGCCATACCTGCCGCACACTGGAAGACTCCAGGCAGGAAGAGGGAGTCAATTGGCTTATTGTTCCCGTTTGTTTGCGTCAGCAGTTGTAGTACTACACCCGTGGTCGCACTTTCCGGTCAATTAACCAGAACCTCCTCCACATCCCCAAGACCCGTTACAAATTAAAAAGGCGAACGAAAGTTTGCAGTACAAGGACCACGGCTATGGAACGCTCTACCCGTGGACATCCGCTCAGAGAAAACTATCTGGCCTTCAGGAAGAAGCTCAAGACCCATCTCTTCTGAAGACCCAGACGGACACTGGCAGCAATTGCGCCCTGAGGCGATTTAGTTCTCATATGTAGCGCTATTCAAGACATTCATTCAAGAACCTGAAGACTGAGACCAGCCCTGCGCACCAGACTACCGATCCTAGAATTCCCTGAACCAGGCCGGGCCAGATCAGTCCATCTAGAGCAGCCAATCAGCTCAGGCACTTCCTGCAATTTCAATACGGTTAGGTCAATGATATGGAAGGAAGGTTGGTGCCCATCTCTTAAGGCCCAGGAGTCAACGCTGCAACTACAAAGCCTCCCCCTGTCCTCAACAGGCCACTGGGTATTGGATCCTCATGGAATCACTGGCCCTGCAGTAGGCACCAAGGTTTGGCTGCATGGAGACTACAATGGAGGCTGTGTTGGAGAGCAGAAAACAAAATTGGTCTACACCCACCACCCCATATTGGATTCTCGTGAGCGCAGGCCCTGCTGTTGCATGGAGACTCTTATGGGAACAATTAGGTTACACCCAGCCACCACTCCCTAAGAGGCCACTGGGTAATAGAAATTCGTGTGAGCCCAGGCCTTGGTGTGGGTTGCAGGCACGGAGGTTTGGCTGCACGGAGACTTTTAAGGAAGCCATATTGGTGAGCAGGTAACCCTTGGGCTGCAAGCACCTGCCATCCCCCCCAACAGGCCACTGGGTATTGGATTGTGCTGCGAATGCAGGCCCTGCTGTGAGTTGCATGGATGGAGGTTTGGCTGCAGGCAGGCTCCTATGGAAGGCCATATTGGTGAGCAGATAATTGGGCTGCAAACCCACCCGCCACCACCAGTCCATGGAGGGGGTTGTCTTCTGCGAGGCTGGTGCCAGGGAAGGTTAGGGACCACTGCGTCAAGTCACAAAAAAAAGGAAAGAGGGTTAATAGAAAGGGCAATTCTAAGCTCCTTTTACAGGGTGGTGCGTCGGTTTACAATGGGCACCATCCAGATCATGAAGATCAAGGAGCTCCATGTCACCTCTTTAGGTATGACCGTTCCATGGTCTCCAAAACTAGAGAGCTAACAAAAAAAAAACAACTTTAGACTTCTGTAAAATTAAAATTTAAAGCTCTCCATTCACGAAATTCCCAGATGGAAAGCATACCGTCCCTTTAAGACTTGGCTTCATTTATGGGGGCTGCCTTGGATCCCGGCCAAGGCTTCATTTATGGGGGCTGCCTTGGATCCCATGGAGACTTTTAAGGAAGCCATATTGGTGAGCAGGTAACGCTTGGGCTGCACGCACCTGCCACCCCCCTAACAGGCCATTGGGTATTGGATTGTCCTGCGAATGGAGGCCCTGCTGTGGGTTGCATGGATGGAGGTTTGGCTGCAGGCAGACTCCTATGGGATGCCATATTGGTGAGCAGATAATTGGGCTGCAAACCCACCCGCCACCCCTAGTCCATGGAGGGGGTTGTCTTCTGTGAGGCTGGTGCCAGGGAAGGTTAGGGACCACTGCGTCAAGTCACAAAAAAAAGGAAAGAGGGTTAATAGAAAGGGCAATTCTAAGCTCCTTTTACAGGGTGGTGCGTCGGTTTACAATGGGCACCATCTAGATCATGAAGATCAAGGAGCTCCACGTCACCTCTTTAGGTATGACGGTTCCATGGTCTCCAAAACTAGAGAGCAAAAAAAACAAAAAACAAACAAAAAAACTTTAGACTTCTGTAAATTAAATTTAAAGCTTTCCATTCACGAAATTCCCAGATGGAAAGCATACCGTCCCTTTAAGACTTACCCATATAGATTTTGTAAATGGCGCATGGATTTCCAGAAAGGGAGCCGGACACAGACAGACTTGTAAAGTGTTTAATGATTGTTCAACAGTAATAAACACCGCGGCTACAAAACCCGACAATATCCTATATACTGCCAAAAAGACGAGACGCCGATTGTCAACAGCGTTCCCGTCCCGCCGAGGGCCCATACACACTGGCCAGCGCACAACGAACGCTGCAAAAAAAAAAAAAAAACCTGCGATGTGGTGCACCAATCAATGGGCCACCTTTACCGCAATGCACCTTAACGCAGCAGACCAGTGTGAATGGGGCCCCCCCCAAAACACAGGCCACGTTTGGAATCTGGAGGGCAGTGATAAAAGATCCCCGTCCGCGGAGGAGACGGGCGGCGTTGTGTCCCGTCGCCGTACATTCAGTCAATAATAAAATACTTGGAAAACAAAAAACCAGTTCTAAGTATCAAAAAAAGTAAAAGGAACTCTAAAACGAGGTGATGAGCCGGTTGGCTGCCGTTTTTTTTTTGTCTTCGGCAGAGGCTGGTAAGAATTCAGTTCTTTAAATAAAAAAAAAAAATAAAAATAAAAAAAAGCTGGTCGGTCAGTCGTTGGTTTCAGGGTCCGCCTGAGCCATGTAGGCGTCCAGCTCGGCGTCCAGGTGGCCTTTTGTCTTGGACATGTAGGCGTCCAGCTGGTTGTCAAGCTGCTCGCGGGTCAGTGCCGGGCGCGGGGCTCCCCTTCCTCTACTGCGGCCTCGTCCTCGACCAAACCCTCCTCTGCCCCGAGCAATGACACCGCCGCGTCCTGAGGACAAAAAAAAAAAAAAGGAAGAGAATATATTAGAACACCGAAGGTACAAATACACACAATCTAGAGGTTAGGCATCATTTATAGGATTCCCTTGGATCCCTACCAGGCTTAGTTTCTGGGGCTGCCTTGGATCTCTACCAGGCTTCGTCTATGGGGCTGCCATGGATCCCTGCCAAGGCTTCGTTTATGGGGGCTGCCATGGATCCCTGCCAAGGCTTCGTTTATGGGGGCTGCCATGGATCCCTGCCAAGGCTTCGTTTATGGGGGCTGCCATGGATCCCTGCCAAGGCTTCGTTTATGGGGGCTGCCATGGATCCCTGCCAAGGCTTCGTTTATGGGGGCTGCCATGGATCCCTGCCAAGGCTTCGTTTATGGGGGCTGCCATGGATCCCTGCCAAGGCTTCGTTTATGGGGGCTGCCATGGATCCCTGCCAAGGCTTCGTTTATGGGGGCTGCCATGGATCCCTGCCAAGGCTTCGTTTATGGGGGCTGCCATGGATCCCTGCCAAGGCTTCGTTTATGGGGGCTGCCATGGATCCCTGCCAAGGCTTCGTTTATGGGGGCTGCCATGGATCCCTGCCAAGGCTTCGTTTATGGGGGCTGCCATGGATCCCTGCCAAGGCTTCGTTTATGGGGGCTGCCATGGATCCCTGCCAAGGCTTCGTTTATGGGGGCTGCCATGGATCCCTGCCAAGGCTTCGTTTATGGGGGCTGCCATGGATCCCTGCCAAGGCTTCGTTTATGGGGGCTGCCATGGATCCCTGCCAAGGCTTCGTTTATGGGGGCTGCCATGGATCCCTGCCAAGGCTTCGTTTATGGGGGCTGCCATGGATCCCTGCCAAGGCTTCGTTTATGGGGGCTGCCATGGATCCCTGCCAAGGCTTCGTTTATGGGGGCTGCCATGGATCCCTGCCAAGGCTTCATTTATGGGGGCTGCCATGGATCCCTGTCAAGGCTTCGTTTATGGCGGCTGCCATGGATTTCAAACTGAGATTTATGGGGTTCCCTTGGATACATACTGGGCTTCATTTAGGGGATCCCTTCCAGGCTTCATATATCACTACTAGGATTTGTGGGGTTCCCTTGTATTCCTATAGAGCTTAGTTTATGGGGTTACCCTTGTTTCTTACTGAGCTTCGTTTATGAGGTTCTCTAGGTCTCCTAGCAGGCTTTTATGGGGTTCCCTTGGATATCTACTGGCCTTCATTTATGGGGCTCCCTACCTGGCTTCTTTTGGTAGGAATATACATGTGGATTCTTAACACTCATGTAATGTCCCCTTTCCGAAACTGGAGGAGCCCAAAAATTTGGTAAAGACTACAAGTACAATTCATAGTGCCAAATCTGAACCACGCTACCCTCAAGTGTTGTAATGAAGGAACAAGTGTACCAACCTCTTCCTCCAGGACCTCCACGGTTCATGACTCCCCCTCTGAGTCCTCCTCTTCCAGCCATGCCACGTCCTCGCAGCCCACCTCTCCTCATTCCCATTCCCATTCTAGGAGAACCCCCGCGGCCTCTGAGGTTTTGCCCTGCACAGGAGGGAAAAACAAATAGCGGTCAGCCATTGCAAAAAGCTCTCCATTAGGATTTAATATCGGCCAAATCCAACCGACCTCTCATGCTCATCGCGCCCCTTGGCATTCCTCTACCTCCCCGGCCGGCCCTCATCATGCCTCTCTGGGAGCCCCGCATTCCTATACCGCCTCCTCTCATTCCGCCGACTCCACGCTGGAGGTTCCCCACCGGTCTCCCCAACCGGGCCTGGATGTTGCTCTTGCCGAGCCGCTGCTTCAAGCTCTGTCAGGACAGGGAGGAAAGAATGAAATTAGAGGACGCCCATATGTTAAAGGGGGTGGAGCCAACAAGCATTTGGCAGGAGATATACTAAAACACAACACAAGGAAAAGTAAAACATCTTTCCAGGCTACCCCTTGAAAATAGTTCCCACACAACAATATTTGAAGAGGACCGGGCTCTTCAAGCAAAGTCCACTTTGTGAGTTTGCCCCCCCCATCCCAAAACACTGCATTAAATTCCAAAAAAATAAAAAATTAAAAAGGGCCATGCCACCCTCTTGCTGACAAGTTACTTGGGAATGCCAAGAAGAAAATCTTAGACGATCCTGCACTGCGTCTTCCTGGGCTACTCAACATTCTCCAAGAGCCGGTCGGATGGATGATGACCTCACCTAGTTGCAGTAAATATCGGTGCGGCATGACATATGGGAAACACGTGGACTTTGTTTAGGTAAATAAATCTCAGAGTGCCCAGGACTACCCCGGGACACAGTGCCTGCCGTGATAGGCAATCTTCCCTTACAACGTAGACCATCTGACCAATGCTTCGGCACTTGTGACAAAACTGCCCCTCCAGTCCAGAAGAGGTCCAAGGAATGGACTTGTGGGATTTAGAACCTTCCACAGTTATTAGCAGCACATAGGAAGATTTTTATGTACATCTACTGCTTGGCTCTAAAGACCCCCCCCCCCCCCCCTCTCAAAAGAGCCCCAAGGTTAAAGGTCCCAGACCCACCCACCAACAAAGGCCCCAAGTTTAAGGGCCCAATCTCCCCACCCCCAAGGCTAAGGGCCTAGCCCCACCACCCCCCCAAACCCCAAGAGCCCAGAGACCCCCCCCCCCCACGAGCCCAGTCGACCCCCCACCCCGAGCCCCAAGGCTAAGAGTCCAGTAAAGAAGGTCCACCAAAGAAATTGAGTGCGTGGTCAGCATCATCTCCAGAGGCTGTCGTTGGGAAATAGACCTATGAGTGCTGCCATCATGTCTCCAGACCTAAAACCTATTGAGCACCTGAGGGACATCTTCAAAAACGGAAGGTGGAGGGGCGCAAGGTCTCCAACATCCACCAGCTCTACGATGTCATCATGGAGGAGAAGAAGCTCTGGTGACCTCCATGCCCAAGAGGGTTAAGGCAGTGCTGGAAAATAATGGCGGCCACACAAAATATTGACACTTTGGGCCCAATTTGGAGATTTTTCACTTAGGGGGGTGTACTGACTTTTGTGAGATACTGTACATCCAAGTGGCCTGAAAGTATAGCAGGAGCCATGTGTTAACACAAAGGTGGGCCTTAAAGTCGGCCATAGAGGACTCCCAATTTTGGTGGCCACCATGAAATCAAATCTCCAGGTATGCCTCCTCGTCCATGTTATAGAGTAGGTGTATAGTAAATATACATCCCGACATCGTCCACTCCTCTTGCAAGCATACAAGACTTAGGCCTCCTCTTTTGAAGCTACAAACAAAAAATTTGACAGGTTCTCTTTGCCGCCCAGTAGACCTCAACGTTGGAGGACGACCGCTGGAGGTCCTTACAGGGCTTGGAAGAGGAGAAGTTCCGGGACATAGGGCCGAAGTGATGTCCGTTTGAGGGCGGACCACCTATACATCTCCTCCAGCTCTGTGAGCACCTCCAGTGGCCGTGGTTTTCCACCCCATCGTCGGTGGGGTGGGACGAGGACACTACGCAGAGTTTGATATGAGCAGGGGGGGAGGGCTTAACGCACTCACAATGCCAGATGACCACATGGAGTTTGAAAGAAAGATGGGCGTTCCTGGGGCAGAAATGGTTCAGCCATCATGGCTACATAACACATGGAACGCAAGTCCTGATTGCGGCCTCTAGGGTGGGACGACATTAGAGTGTAAGCTCTTCTGGTTCAGAGACTGATGTGACCGGCTCAGTGTTCTCTGTACAGCACTGCGGTATAGGTTACGCGACATTAGAGCGTAAGCTCCTCTGGTACAGAGACTGATGCGACTGGCTCAGTGATGGAGTTTATGGCAAGGAGAAGCCAGGAGTGACAATTGCCCCAAAATGGCCCACCCCCTGTGTGAAGTGCCACACCTGAGTGGAGTAGCACCTCATGCAGATGGAACCACCACCCCCACCCACCCACCCTTCCTCACCTGTTTCAGCTTCAGAGCAGCTTGCACCGAAGCCCACCCCCCCGTGTGAAGTACCACACCTGAGTGGAGTAGTACCCCATGCAGATGGAACCACCACCCCCACCCACCCACCCTTCCTCACCTGTTTCAGCTTCAGAGCAGCTTGCACCGAAGGCCTGCTCTCCATCTGCTGGGCTAGTCTTCTGTTCCTGGCGCTGGCCAGGTGCTGCTGTTGCATGGAGGCGCGGACGTTGACCGGCATCATCTGTTTGTTCTTCAGCATGTTAGTAAAGCTTCAAGGTCGAACAAAATGGGGGGAGGTGTTTAGATAAAAAGATTTCAAAGACACTATGCCGTAACCTCAAGGCCCCCCACACTGGAGATGGCCATGTTTTTTTTTTTTTTTTTTTTTTTCATTCTTTTTCTCCATTAATAGGCGGCACTCAGGCCGGTGCAAGATCTAGCCATTGCAATTTCCACATAATGCACAGCAAAATAACGAGACCTAGAAGATAGGCTGGGCAGCACAGTGAAGCAAAAAGGAGGAGGAGGAGTCTGGGAAATAGGAGGAGATGAAAGGGGGTTGAGGAAGGACAGAAGAGGACGAAACGCGACAAGACGAGAGGAGACAGATGATGATGATGACCACAGAAGAAGAACAGGAGGGTGTGTTAGATAAAGAACAAAGTACGAGACCTTCAGACAGAGGATGAAGTTGGTCATTGCCATAATCACCATTGTACGGGGCACCATCAAAACAAACTGGCCATTAAAGTGTAAAAAAGGTGGACAAGTATGGCGTACACATGGCTCAGTCATCTTTATGGTCCATACAACTGGTGGGCCCATCTCTTGGTTGGAGCCCCCAGCTTGGCGATGGGTTGGGGACCACATCCAGGAAAGGGAGACCTACGGGATAGAACTGGAGAGCTGGACCTCATACTCTTGGTCATACGACCTCAGATGGCCAGAAGTCCACAGACTCTTGACCACACGGGGTTGACAGCCAGGGGGTCCACAGACACTTGGCCTGGTCTGGGGCTCCCTTGACTCTTGGCCAAAGTTGATGTCCAGACTCTTGATCAAGGTTTCTCAATTCCAGTCCTCAAGGCGCACCCCAACAGGCCATGTTTTCAGACTCGGGCGATTTGATCAGTTTCACTGCCTTGGTAATTACCACAGCCGTTTCATCTGACGGAAATCCTGAACACCATGGACCTGTTGGTGCACCTCAAGGACTGGAACTGAGAAACGCTTTGTCTTGATCATATAGGTTGCATGGTGAGGGTCCTCAGACTTTGACGTATAGGGTGTATTAGGACCTTAACCGCTTTTTGGGGTATTAGGGTTTTTTCACAGTGACAAGAAACTCGTCATATGGAGGGGTGGTTTTGCTTCACCTTCTCAGGCCCAAAACTAGAGAGAAAGACTAAGCTGTACAGAGTGAGGGGCCAGTCAGCCTAATTACCTCCATAGCACATATGATGGCATCAAAATGGAGGAGACTGTATTACACAATAGCCAAGATGACTCTTGGCTTCAGAAGGTTGAGGGTCAGGGGTCCGCAGACTCTTGGCTTCAGAAGGTTGAGGGTCAGGGGTCCGCAGACTCTTGGCTTCAGAAGGTTGAGGGTCCGCAGACTCTTGGCCTTATAGGGTCGAGGGTCAGGGGTCCGCAGGCCCTTGGCCTCACAGGGTCGAGGGTCCGCAGGCCCTTGGCCTCACAGGGTCGAGGGTCCGCAGGCCCTTGGCCTCACAGGGTCGAGGGTCCGCAGGCCCTTGGCCTCACAGGGTCGAGGGTCCGCAGGCCCTTGGCCTCACAGGGTCGAGGGTCCGCAGGCCCTTGGCCTCACAGGGTCGAGGGTCCGCAGGCCCTTGGCCTCACAGGGTCGAGGGTCCGGGGTCCACAGACTCTTGGCCTTATAGGGTTCTGCAGACTCTTGGCCTTATAGGGTTGAGGGTCAGGGGTCCAGACTCTTGGCCTTATAGGGTTGAGGGTCAGGGGTCCACACACTCTTGGCCTTACAGGGTTGAGGGTCAGGGGTCCACACACTCTTGGCCTTACAGGGTTGAGGGTCAGGGGTCCACACACTCTTGGCCTTACAGGGTTGAGGGTCAGGGGTCCACACACTCTTGGCCTTACAGGGTTGAGGGTCAGGGGTCCACACACTCTTGGCCTTACAGGGTTGAGGGTCAGGGGTCCACACACTCTTGGCCTTACAGGGTTGAGGGTCAGGGGTCCACACACTCTTGGCCTTACAGGGTTGAGGGTCAGGGGTCCACACACTCTTGGCCTTATAGGGTTGAGGGTCAGGGGTCCACACACTCTTGGCCTTATAGGGTTCTGCAGACTCTTGGCCTTACAGGGTTGAGGGTCCGGGGTCCACAGACTCTTGGCCTTACAGGGTTGAGGGTCCGGGGTCCACAGACTCTTGGCCTTACAGGGTTGAGGGTCCGGGGTCCACAGACTCTTGGCCTTACAGGGTTGAGGGTCCGGGGTCCACAGACTCTTGGCCTTACAGGGTTGAGGGTCCGGGGTCCACAGACTCTTGGCCTTACAGGGTTGAGGGTCCGGGGTCCACAGACTCTTGGCCTTACAGGGTTGAGGGTCCGGGGTCCACAGACTCTTGGCCTTACAGGGTTGAGGGTCCGGGGTCCACAGACTCTTGGCCTTACAGGGTTGAGGGTCCGGGGTCCACAGACTCTTGGCCTTACAGGGTTGAGGGTCCGGGGTCCACAGACTCTTGGCCTTACAGGGTTGAGGGTCCGGGGTCCACAGACTCTTGGCCTTACAGGGTCGAGGGTCAGGGGGCCACAGACTCTTGGCCTTATAGGGTCGAGGGTCAGGGGGCCACAGACTCTTGGTCATATAGATGGGATGGTCGGGGGCCCACATCCTCAGAGGAAGACTAAACTACTGACAGAGGCTCATCGGCCCGGTTACCTCCATAGCACACATGATGGCATCACTTGACCAATGAAATGCAGACACCGCAATGCATGATGGGAAGGCAGCGGGGAGAGGCCATTGAGGTGAGATGGCGAGAGGAAAGCAGTAGAGGGAGGAGCAAGCTGAGGGGGGAGGGGGAGGAGCAAGCTGAGGGGGGAGGGGGAGGAGCAAGCTGAGGGGGGAGGGGGAGGAGCAAGCTGAGGGGGGAGGGGGAGGAGCAGACACAGCAACACAATTGCCTCTTACAAGACCCCAGAGTGCGGTCAGAGGGTCTCAGGGCAGGGAGGGTGACCCGCCATCATGCCTCTTACAGTACCGGCCACACGGGGAGTGCGCCGGCCCCGGACACGCCAGCGGGTAATCAGGCAGCACAGGTAACATGCTACCAGGCTGCAGCCAGAAGTGGAACCATATACAACATGGAGTATATAGAGGGGGGGCGGGAGGCTGGCTAGAAGGCCCCCTCCCCCCACTGTGTGATGACCCAACGCTACACACTTTACTCCTCACACACACAGTGTACCACCGCTGCCACGTCTGGGCGCCCCGCTCTCATGTAGGGAGGAGCCGGGGTAGGTGGGGCCCTCGGAGGGGCTCTGATTGGGTACTTTGTATACATTGGAATGTTACAGTGCAGAGGGTGGTCCTCACCGCTCGTTCAGCGACAGCTTGGTGGTGCTCTTTAGTACAACTTTAGATGCAGCCGGAGTGGCCATCTCTCCTCCCGGATCTCCTGCAAGACAAGACCAGGGAGAGTACTTACTACGGGTACCTACCTCCCATACCTACCCCTACCTACCACCAGAGAGAGCGCTTACTACGGACACCTACCTCCCATACCTACCTACCCCCGACCAGAGAGCGCTTACTACGGGTATCTACCTCCCATACCTACCTACCACCAGAGAGTGCTTACTACGGACACCTACCTACCCCCGCAAGACATGACCAGTGAGTGCTTACTACGGGTACCTACCTCCCATACCTACCTACCCCCCCCCGCAAGACACGAACAGAGTGCTTACTACGGACACCTACCTCCCATACCTACCTACCTACCTACCACCAGAGAGTGCTTACTACGGACACCTACCTACCCCTGCAAGACATGACCAGTGAGTGCTTACTACGGGTACCTACCTCCCATACCTACCTACCCCCCCCCGCAAGACACGAACAGAGTGCTTACTACGGACACCTACCTACCACCAGAGAGAGCGCTTACTACGGAACCTACCTACCCCCACAAGACACGACCAGAGAGAGCGCTTACTACGGACACCTACCTCCCACATACCTACCTACCCCCCCCCCCCCGCAAGACACGACCAGAGAGAGAGCTTACTAAGGGCACCTACCTCCCACCTACCTACCCACCCCCGCAAGACACGACCAGAGAGAGCTTACTAGGGGCACCTACCTCCCACATACCTACCCACCCCCGCAAGACACGACCAGAGAGTGCTTACTACGGACACCTACCTCCCATACCCACCTACCTACCACCAGAGAGACTGCTTACTACGGACACCTACCTCCCACATACCTACCTACCCCCGCAAGACACGACCAGAGAGTGCTTACTACGGACACCTACCTCCCATACCCACCTATCACCAGAGAGACTGCTTACTACGGACACCTACCTCCCACATACCTACCTACCCCCGCAAGACACGACCAGAGAGTGCTTACTACAGACACCTACCTCCCATACCCACCTACCACCAGAGAGACTGCTTACTACGGACACCTACCTCCCACATACCTACCTACCCCCGCAAGACACGACCAGAGAGTGCTTACTACGGACACCTACCTCCCATACCCACCTACCTACCACCAGAGAGACTGCTTACTACGGGCACCTACCTCCCACATACCTACCCCCGCAAGACACGACCAGAGAGACTGCTTACCATGGACACCTACCTCCCACATACCTACCCCCGCAAGACACGACCAGAGAGACTGCTTACTACGGACACCTACCTACCCCCACAAGACAACCAGAGAGACTGCTTACTATGGGACACCTACCTCCCACATACCTAGCCCTCAAAAGACTGCCTACTATGGACACCTCCCAGACACCTATCCTAACCTCCCCCAAGACACAACCAGAGACTGCTTACTATGGACACCTACCTCCCACATACCTACCCACCCCCCACCTGCAAAAACACGAGACTGCTTACTATGGACACCTACCTCCCAGACACTTACCTACCCCCCCCCCCCCCAAGACAACGAGAGAGATTGCTCACTATGGACACCTACCCACTCCCAAAGACACAACCAGAGAGACTGCTTACTATGGACACCCACCTCCCAGACACCTACCTACCTAACCCCCGAAAGACTGCTCAATATGGACAGCTACCCCCCAGATAGGGAGAGAGACTGCTTACTATGGACACCTACCTCCATAGATATCTACCCAACCCTCCCTCACCTATAAGACATACAGGACCGAGACTGGCTACCTCCCAGAGATACCTACCTACACCCCCTACAAAACACAAAGAGACCGCTTACTACAGAAACCTACCCAACACCCGGCTATGAGACATTACTTACTATTGATATCTACCCCCTGCTAGCTAACGTACCCTCCCCCCCCTCTACAGAGTACTTCACCCCTGTACATGACACCTACCCCTGACATCCCCACCTACCACACACTAACCTACCCGACTGATATGTATTCCCCTCCCCTTCTTCTGGCACAGACACTTACCCCCCCTCCTAGCATGTGTACCGCCGACATATGTACCCCCCCCCCATACAGACCCCCACCCAAACATAGCTTCCTACATAAATACCCCACCAATCTAATGTACCCCCATCCCTTATACATTGTGTGACAAAAGTAAGTACACCCCTCTGTGACAGTGTAAATTTCCCGTCCCCTCAAAATAACTCAACACACAGCCATTAATGTCTAAACCGCTGGCAACAAAAGTCAGTACACCCCCTAAGTGAAAATCTCCAAATTGGGGCCAATTAGCCATTTTCCCTCCCCCCGGTGTCATGTGACTCGTTAGTGTTACAAGGTCTCAGGTGTGAATGGGGAGCAGGTGTGTTAAATTTGGTGTTATCGCTCTCACTCTCTCATACTGGTCACTGGAAGTACAACATGGCACCTCATGGCAAAGAACTCTCTGAGGATCTGAAGATAAGAATTGTTGCTCTACATAAAGATGGCCTAGGCTATAAGAAGATTGCCAAGACCCTGAAACTGAGCTGCAGCACGGTGGCCAAGACCATACAGCGGTATAACAGGACAGGTTCCCCTCAGAACAGACCTCGCCATGGTCCACCAAAGAAGTTGAGGTCACGTGATCAGCGTCATATCCAGAGGTTGTCTTTGGGAAATAGACGTATGAGTGCTGCCAGCATTGCTGCAGAGGTTGTAGGGGTGGGGGGTCAGCCTGTCAGTGCTCAGACCATACGCCGCACACTGCATCAAATTGGTCTGCATGGCTGTCATCCCAGAAGGAAGCCTCTTCTAAAGATGATGCACAAGAAAGACCACAAACAGTTTGCTGAAGACAAGCAGACTAAGGAGATGGATTACTGGAACCATGTCCTGTGGTCTGATGAGACCAAGATAAAGGTATTTGGTGTCAGATGGTGTCAGGCGTGTGTGGGGGCAACCAGGTGAGGAGGACAAAGACAAGTGTGGGGGGGGGGGAGGGGGGCAACCAGTGCTGGGAAATAATGGCGGCCACACAAAATATGGACACTTTGGGCCCAATTTGGACATTTTCACTTAGGGGTGTCCTGACTTCTCAGATACTCCTTGTTTACGTCTTCTACTGTACCCCTCCCCCCTAAAATGTACCCCCTCCCTACGTACCCCACCCTGTCCTCTAATGTACCCCTCCTACGTACCCCACCGCCCCCCTCCTACATACCCCTCCCATATACCCAACCGCCCCCTCTAATGTACGCCACTGTCTCCTCCTACATACCCCACCGCCCCCTCATACATACCCCAACCACCCCCTCTAATATACCACCCTCCCCAGTACCCCGCCGCCCCCTCTAATGTACCCCTCCTAAGTACCCCCTCTAATGTACCCCGCCGCCCCCCACGTACCCCTCCCCCTCCTACGTCCCCCTCCCACATACCCCACCACCCCCTATGTCCCCCTCCTGAGTACCCCACCACCCCTCCTACGTACCTCTCCCCCTCTAATGTACTCAACTGTCCCCTCCTACGTACCCCACCACCCCCTCCTACATACCCTTCCCACTCTAATGTACCCCTCCCCCATACCCCGCCGCCCCCTACGTCCTCCTCCTAAATACCCCACCCCCCCTACATACCCTTCCCACTCACCCCCTCTAATGTACCCCTCCCACATACCCCGCCGCCCCCTACGTCCCCCTCCTAAATACCCCACCACCCCTCCTACGTACCCCACCGCCCCCTTTTAATGTACCCATACCGCACCGCCCCCTACCTACCCCTCATACATACCCCGCCGCCACCTCTAATGTATCCCACCACCCCTTCCTACATACCCCTCCGACTCACCCCCTCTAATGTACCCCTCCGCACCCTACATCCCCCCTCCCCACTCCTACGTACACCTCCGCCCTCCTCTAATGTACCCCCTCCGTACCCCGCCACACCCTCTAATGTACCCCTCCCCCTCCGTACCCCGCCGCCCCTACTTACCCCACCACCCCTTATGTCCCCCTCCTAAGTACTCCACCACCCCTCCTACATACCTCTCCCACGTACCCCTCCCCCTCTAATGTACTCAACTGTCCCCTCCTACGTACCCCGCCGCCCCCTCTAATGTACCCCGCCGCCCCCTCTAATGTACCCCACCACCCCCTCCTACATACCCCTCCCACTCACCCCCTCTAATGTACCCCTCCCCCGCCACCCCCCCACATACCCCGCTGCCCCCTACGTACCCTGCTACCCCCCCACATACCCCGCCGCCCCCTACGCCCCCCTCCTACGTACCCCGCCACCCCCCCCACATACCCCACCGCCCCTACGTACCCCAAGACCCCCTCTAATGTACCCGTACCCCGCCGCCCCCTACGTACCCCTCCCCCTCATACATACCCCACCACCCCCTCCTACATACCCCTCCCACTTACCCCCTCTAATGTACCCCTCCCCCGTACCCCGCCACCCCCCCAGATACCCCGCTGCCCCCTACGTACCCTGCCACCCCCCCACATACCCCGCCGCCCCCCTCCTACGTACCCCGCCACCCCCCCACATACCCCGCCACCCCCCTCCTACGTACCCCGCCACCCCCCCACATACCCCGCCACCCCTACGTACCCCGAGACCCCCTCTAATGTACCCGTACCCCACCGCCCCCTACGTACCCCTCCCCCTCATACATACCCCACCACCCCCTCTAATGTACTCAACTGTCCCCTCCTACATACCCCTCCCACTCACCCCCTTTAATGTACCCCTCCACCTCTAATGTACCCTGCCGCCCCTACTTACCCCTCCCCCTCATACATACCCCACCACCCCCTCTTATGTACCCCTCCTACACACACACACACCTCTAACAACCCCCGTCATGCTTTCCTCCCTCCACCCCCAAATATCTCTCTACATCCCTCCCCCAACACCCCCCATGTGTACCCCGGATGCCCCGTTACCTCTTTTCCCCCATTCCATCCTCCTCAATCACTCAGCGCCCTGTGCTCGGGTGTAGAAGCGGCCGGAAGCCCTGCAGTCGGGTGTAAAGTCTGCCGGAGGCCCTGTGCTCAGGTGTAGAGTATGGCTGAGGCCTTGTGGTCGGGCGGAAGCCCCGTAGTCGGGTGTAGAGTCGGGCGGGGAGCCGCACAGACCTCCAGCTACAAAATGGAGTCAGCAGCCGAACGCTTCTCTGTGAGATGGACGCGTCTTCTCCCCCCACCACCGGCACGTACAGTCCTTACGTCATCACGCACAGCAACCGCCTACGTCTCCGCCGCTCCTATCCTCCCGCCCAATCCCTGCGCTCCAGGAGGAGGGAGGGCGGTCACTATGGAGACAGCGGCGCCATGTTGTGTTTGGCAGCCACGTTCTTTCTGAGGGAGAGTAGTGAGGGGAGGGAGGAAGCCATCTTGTGGCTGGCAGCCACACCCCCCTCGGGAATGTGAGGCTGACCACCTGGGCGGCCATTTTGTTCTGGGAAGTGGGATTGGCAGCCATCTTTGTATGAAATAAAATGGCTCAGGATGAGGAGTGTCCCCCCCATATATATATATATATATATATATATATATATATATATATATATATATATATATATATATATAAATCTGGATTGCTAGAAAATTTCATAGAACCCCAAAACATTATATATATATATATATATATATATATATATACACCCTAGAGAATAAAATGGCGGTCATTGCAATACTTTATGTCACACCGTATTTGCGCAGCAGTCTTACAAGCGCAATTTTTTGTGTGGAAAAATTACACTTTTTTTAAATTAAAAAATAAGACGCTCGCTTCTGTCCGCGAGCTCAGGCGGGATGGGGCGCTTTAAACATTTTTTTTATTATTATTATTTATTTAACATTTTATTTTTACACTGTCCTTGGGAAAAAAAAAAACATTTTTTGTGTCACTTTTATTCCTATTATAATATAATATAATATAAGAAATATGTAAACATCCCTTGCAATAGAAAAAAAAAGCGTGACAGGACCTCTTTAAGGTGAGATTTGGGGGGTCAAAAAGACCTCACGTCTCATATTTACACTAAAATGCAATAAAAAAAAGTAATTAAATAAATCTGACGTCACCTTCCGCCACTATTCAATGTTCTGGAGCTGAGCGAAGACCATCTTTCCTTCACTCGGCTCCAGGCCTCAGAGGGGGGAAAGGACGCGATCGTCTCCGCCACTACCGACGGCTACCGTAAACAGCAGGGATCGCGGTGGAGGGGGCGCCCCCCATAAAAGTGAACTGGCGGAGAATCCACCACGGAGACCACTTTTATCTGAAAGAGCGCCGCTCACCGTTGTTGAAAATACCAGGAGGTCATGGCAGGTAGTTGCTGCTGCCATAACAGCGGAATTTAGCGTCAGAGTACCGACGTACAATGGCGGCGATTTGCGCTAAAGTGGTTAAACTGACAATTGCGCGGTCGCGCGACATTGTACATGTAGTACCCTGGAGTTTAGGCAGGAAGCTCCTCACAGATTTACTTGCCAAGAATAGTTATCTTGGTCGATTGATAGGGATCTATTGATTTCTCCCTAAGAGGTGGTTGCGATCCTTGACGCTGGAAGTGTTTGACACCCTGCTCACGGGAAGATTTCCTTAGTGCTCAGATGAGGGACCCCACTTTGATCCCCGCCAGGGAATGGGCCACAATCTTAAACGGTGAACCACAGCACCCTGGGGCATATGTGCAGTTCCCCCATTTTGCTGTGATTCATGACTTGTTGTACCGAGTAACTAAAGTCAATAAAGAAGTGTTGGAACAACCGGTGCTACCCAAACCTTTTAGGTCTAGGTCAGGGGTCTCAAACTGGTGGCTCCCATCCGAGATCTTGACTGACCAAGGTGAAAGTGATGAAAGAACTCTGTAAACTGTTTAAGATTAAACACTTGTGGACTTCGGTGTATCCCCCACAAACTGATGAGTTAGTGGAGCAATTCAACAAACCTTAAAGGGAATGTTAAAGAAAGCAGTTGAGGAGGATGGTTGGAATTGGGATTGCTTGTTGCCTCCCTTGTTGTTTGCCATAAGAGAGGTACCCCAGGCCTCCACGGGATTCCCCCCCCCCTTTGAGTCGGTTTATGGGAGACACCCCTGTGGACTACTGGACATAATAAAAGAGACG
Organism: Lithobates pipiens; assembly: GCF_037356315.1. Lineage (NCBI taxonomy): Eukaryota > Metazoa > Chordata > Amphibia > Anura > Ranidae > Lithobates > Lithobates pipiens. The sequence goes on along the minus strand of NW_027507791.1, from coordinate 29,704,525 downwards.
TGGGAAGAAGAAGCTTCCCCGTATCGGAGTGTGGTAGAACGCGTCTCTCAAATGCAGGACCGAATAACAAAAGTTATGCCCATAGTACAGGAACATTTGCAGGCTGCGCAAAACGCCCAGAGTCGTGTATACAACCGGGCACATTACATGCGGCAGGGCACATTACATGGGACAAGGCACGGGACAAGGCACATGACATGCCCCAGACGATGCCACATATGGCGAAACGTACGTAGGGTGGTCTTGACGTGCTTGACGCAAATCACGTGACATTTGGGCGTTTTGACCTTTATGTTTGTGAGTATGTTTTTTATTATGGAATACAAGATTTTGGTTTACGGTTTTACGCTATGGGAGTCTTTGCTTGCCTTTTATGAATGGTCCAACCACATGAAAACGAGGTGATGTCCCTGTGTGATGACCCCTAAGATTTCTGATATCAAATGCCTTTCTGATTCTGGGATTTGGTAAGTGCGCATTTTTACCATTTATCAGCACGGTGTTGGTGAAGGAAATTCTCTCTCTTGTACCCGCATAGGATTTCTTGAGAAGAAACACTTCTGATTATTGGACTGTTATGCCCACGATTACATCTTGATGAAGAACTGTTTTCTTATATATAATTTCTGAGCACTTTATTCATAATATTTTTGATTGTTCACAAAAATTCTGTGCACTTTACCACTTATGCTTATTGCTACGTCTTTATGAGGAACTGTTGTTTATATATAATTTTTGAGCACTTTATATATATATTTTTTTTCTGTACACTTGATTATTGTATGAGTTATAGAGTACATTATTATTCACTTAGTTGTGTTTCTATATTATAATTTTTGACTGGTTATAGTGTATACATATTATTCTGTTATTGATATATTTTTTTTGATTTTTGTAATTGTGAGCGCGGTTGAAATTTCTGACTTGTATGCTTTATAGGTGTATATCACATCGTATCAATCGCAGCCTTTAGATATTTAGACTGATTGTTGAGAGATTTCTTTAGCGCAGTATTTTTTTCCCAAATTTTTGCACATGACAGGGCACATTACATGGGACAGGGCACATTACATGGGACAGGGCACATGACAGGGCACATTACATGGGACAGGGCACATTACATGGGACAGGGCACATTACATGGGACAGGGCACATTACATGGGACAGGGCACATGACAGGGCACATTACATGGGACAGGGCACATTACATGGGACAGGGCACATTACATGGGACAGGGCACATGACAGGGCACATCACATGGGACAGGGCACATTACATGGGACAGGGCACATGACAGGGCACATTACATGGGACAGGGCACATTACATGGGACAGGGCACATGACAGGGCACATTACATGGGACAGGGCACATGACAGGGCACATTACATGGGACAGGGCACATGACAGGGCACATTACATGGGACAGGGCACATGACAGGGCACATTACAGGGGACAGGGCACATTACATGGGGCAGAGGACATTTCATGGGGCAGGGCACATGACAGGTAGGCTGACCACATTTCCAAACTGCCATTCAGGGACACCCCCCCCCACCCCAGCATGCACTGGTTGGTGATGTCACAAGGAGGCAATGCCACAATGTGATGTGACTGCGGGCATATTACAGGAGACACTCAGAAACTGAAGACATGGTACAGGAGACAGTCAGAGACTGCAGACATAGTACAGGAGATGATCAGAGACTGCAGACATAATACAGGAGATGGTCAGAGACTGCAGACATGATACAGAAGACAGTCAAAGACTGAAGACATACCACAGGAGACAGTCAGAGACTGAAGACATACTACAGGAGACAGTCAGAGAGTGCAGACATACTATAGGAGATGGTCAGAGACTGCAGACATACTATAGAAGATGGTCAGAGACTGCAGACATGGTACAGGAGACAGTCAGAGAGTGCAGACATACTATAGGAGACGGTCAGAGACTGCAGACATACTATAGGAGACGGTCAGAGACTGCAGACATACTACAGGATACAGTCAAAGACTGAAGACATACTACAGGATACAGTCAAAGACTGAAGACATACTACAGGAGACAGTCAAAGACTGAAGACATACTACAGGAGACGGTCAGAGACTGCGGGCATACTAAAGGAGATGGTGGTGTTCTCTACATGGTTAACCCTTTCATTTAGGGTATCTTCTTTTTGTTGTGCTATATAGTTGAACAGTTCATCAGATCAGCCTGCAGGGACACTCTAAGTGCCCGTTCACACAGGGGCGACGCGACTTGCAGCGCGACTCACAGACGCGACCTGCACACGACTTCAGCGGCGACTTGCAAAATGACTTCTGTATAGAAGTCAATGCAAGTTGCCTGAAGTCGCCCCGAAAATACTACAGGAACCTTTTTCTAAGTCGGAGCGACTTGAGTCGCTCCTATTAGAACGGTTCCATAGTACAGAACGGAGCGCGACTTGTCAGGCGGCTAAGTCGCCTGACAAGTCGCGGTAGTGTGAACGTGCACTAAGGGAGAGCAGCATATAATACTGTATCTGTCACTGGGTGGCCAGATGTGGGAAAAGCAGCTATAGGGTCTGAGAGAGGCCTTGATTCTGCAGAATCTGCTCCTACCTCATCCTGCATGGCATCGTGGCCTGAGGGCAGTGGATCCCTGATAGGTTTCGACTTTGCTGGGTTTGAGCAGGTAGGAGCGGATGTACCTGAGCCTCACAATTATGGTCTATGGCCGCAGGTCCTTCTGCCAAAACTGCACCACCTAGAAGGTTCCAGAGTTCCCCCAACCACCGGCAATTATTTTGGTATTATCGGTAATAAATCTCCTGGTGATGTTGGTGGATTTTGATGTCACGATGTTACCAGAAGTATAAAATGAGGGTTTCGGATTTCAGAGCTGAGAGTCGGTTGTCATTCAATCTCCCCGATTTCACCCTCTGGAAATAATATTTATAATTATATGATGATTGAACTTTCCATCAAAGTTCACTCCCAATAAGTTGACAATTACTCATCCCTGTAATCGTGAGAAGAGGACCGGCCACCACAAAGATGGTTATTCAAAGACCCAAAGGTTGTACAATCAGATTACATAGTGTATGGTCTCGCTGAAAGGAATTGCTCTGTGAGAGCTGAGAATGGTCTGCCCCATTAGGGAGATTCCTCCTCTATATTTGCCCCGGTGACCATGATCATTGAAAGTAACTTCGCAAAATTTTAGGTTGTCACCAGAACGGGAATAGAGGGGAAATCTTCTAATGGGGCCACCGAGGATATTCCCTCACATCCTGTTTTGGATATGGAACAGGAAGTGAAGGGAAATCTTACCAATAGGATGAAGCCCCTCCCCCCTTATTATATCCAAAAACATTACAGAAAAGGTTTTGCCTTTAGTTCTCCTTTATTGAATTTGTCATTTTCATTCATTATTCATTTTCATTCCTTTGTATTTTATACGGCGGATTCGGTTGTTGCCGGGAGATGTAGCGGCACCTTCTCTAGCCGGCCTCACTTTTCGGGATTGTTCAACTGTGGGTCGGGGATGAAGCAGCCGACGAATTCTTGTAGCGGAACCCGACCCTGAGAAGACACAAAGTATCATTCCTCCAATATACTGAATACCCAACATTACATTGCACCCTTTTCATCCATCGAGCCTGAGAACTGCAACATAGAAAGGGGGCTTCTCTGCTGAAGAGTTTATCTGAGGCCCCAGAACAATGCACACTGACACTTGGGGGATCCAGAACAATGACACACTGACACTTGGGGGTCCCAGAACAATGACACCCTGACACTTGTGGTCCCAGAACAATGACACCCTGACACTTTGGGGTCCCAGAACAATGACACACTGACACTTTGGGGTCCCAGAACAATGACACCCTGACACTTTGGGGGCCCAGAACAATGACACACTGACACTTTGGGGGCCCAGAACAATGACACACTGACACTTGGGGGTCCCAGAACAATGGCACCCTGACACTTGGGGGTCCCAGAACAATGACACCCTGACACTTTGGGGTCGCAGAACAATGACACCCTGACACTTTGGGGTCGCAGAACAATGACACCCTGACACTTGTGGTCCCAGAACAATGGCACCCTGACACTTGGGGGTCCAGAACAATGACACCCTGACACTTGGGGGTCCCAGAACAATGACACACTGACACTTGGGGGTCCAGAACAATGACACAATGACACTTGGGGGTCCCAGAACAATGACACCCTGACACTTGGGGGTCCAGAACAATGACACAATGACACTTGGGGGTCCCAGAACAATGACACACTGACACTTGGGGGTCCAGAACAATGACACAATGACACTTGGGGGTCCCAGAACAATGGCACCCTGGCACTTGGGGGTCCCAGAACAATGGCACCCTGACACTTGGGGGTCCCAGAACAATGGCACCCTGGCACTTGGGGGTCCCAGAACAATGGCACCCTGACACTTCGGGGTCCCAGAACAATGACACACTGACACTTGGGGGTCCAGAACAATGACACAATGACACTTGGGGGTCCCAGAACAATGGCACCCTGGCACTTGGGGGTCCCAGAACAATGGCACCCTGACACTTGGGGGTCCCAGAACAATGACACCCTGACACTTGGGGGTCCCAGAACAATGACACCCTAACACTTGGGGGTCCCAGAACAATGACACCCTGACACTTGTGGTCCCAGAGCAATGGCACCCTGACACTTGGGGGTCCCAGAACAATGACACCCTGACACTTGGGGTCCCAGAACAATGACACCCTGACACTTGGGGATCCAGAACAATGACACCCTGACACTTGGGGGTCCCAGAACAATGGCACCCTGACACTTGGGGGTCCCAGAACAATGACACCCTGACACTTGTGGTCCCAGAGCAATGGCACCCTGACACTTGGGGGTCCCAGAACAATGACACCCTGACACTTGGGGGTCCCAGAACAATGACACCCTGACACTTGGGGATCCAGAACAATGGCACCCTGACACTTGGGGGTCCCAGAACAATGACACCCTGACACTTGGGGGTCCTAGAACAATGACACCCTGACACTTGGGGTCCCAGAACAATGACACCCTGACACTTGGGGATCCAGAACAATGACACCCTGACACTTGGGGGTCCCAGAACAATGGCACCCTGACACTTGGGGGTCCCAGAACAATGACACCCTGACACTTGGGGGTCCTAGAACAATGACACCCTGACACTTGGGGATCCAGAACAATGACACCCTGACACTTGGGGGTCCCAGAACAATGACACCCTGACACTTGGGGATCCAGAACAATGACACACTGACACTTGGAGGTCCCAGAACAATGACACCCTGACACTTGGGGGTCCTAGAACAATGACACCCTGACACTTGGAGGTTCCAGAACAATGCACACTGACACTTGGGGGATCCAGAACAATGACACACTGACACTTGGGGGCCCCAGAACAATGCACACTGACACTTGGGGGATCCAGAACAATGACACACTGACACTTGGGGGTCCCAGAACAATGACACCCTGACACTTTGGGGTCCCAGAACAATGACACACTGACACTTTGGGGTCCCAGAACAATGACACCCTGACACTTTGGGGGCCCAGAACAATGACACACTGACACTTTGGGGGCCCAGAACAATGACACACTGACACTTGGGGGTCCCAGAACAATGGCACCCTGACACTTGGGGGTCCCAGAACAATGACACCCTGACACTTTGGGGTCGCAGAACAATGACACCCTGACACTTTGGGGTCGCAGAACAATGACACCCTGACACTTGTGGTCCCAGAACAATGGCACCCTGACACTTGGGGGTCCAGAACAATGACACAATGACACTTGGGGGTCCCAGAACAATGACACACTGACACTTGGGGGTCCAGAACAATGACACAATGACACTTGGGGGTCCCAGAACAATGACACCCTGACACTTGGGGGTCCAGAACAATGACACAATGACACTTGGGGGTCCCAGAACAATGACACACTGACACTTGGGGGTCCAGAACAATGACACAATGACACTTGGGGGTCCCAGAACAATGGCACCCTGGCACTTGGGGGTCCCAGAACAATGGCACCCTGACACTTGGGGGTCCCAGAACAATGGCACCCTGGCACTTGGGGGTCCCAGAACAATGGCACCCTGACACTTCGGGGTCCCAGAACAATGACACACTGACACTTGGGGGTCCAGAACAATGACACAATGACACTTGGGGGTCCCAGAACAATGGCACCCTGGCACTTGGGGGTCCCAGAACAATGGCACCCTGACACTTGGGGGTCCCAGAACAATGACACCCTGACACTTGGGGGTCCCAGAACAATGACACCCTAACACTTGGGGGTCCCAGAACAATGACACCCTGACACTTGTGGTCCCAGAGCAATGGCACCCTGACACTTGGGGGTCCCAGAACAATGACACCCTGACACTTGGGGTCCCAGAACAATGACACCCTGACACTTGGGGATCCAGAACAATGACACCCTGACACTTGGGGGTCCCAGAACAATGGCACCCTGACACTTGGGGGTCCCAGAACAATGACACCCTGACACTTGTGGTCCCAGAGCAATGGCACCCTGACACTTGGGGGTCCCAGAACAATGACACCCTGACACTTGGGGGTCCCAGAACAATGACACCCTGACACTTGGGGATCCAGAACAATGGCACCCTGACACTTGGGGGTCCCAGAACAATGACACCCTGACACTTGGGGGTCCTAGAACAATGACACCCTGACACTTGGGGTCCCAGAACAATGACACCCTGACACTTGGGGATCCAGAACAATGACACCCTGACACTTGGGGGTCCCAGAACAATGGCACCCTGACACTTGGGGGTCCCAGAACAATGACACCCTGACACTTGGGGGTCCTAGAACAATGACACCCTGACACTTGGGGATCCAGAACAATGACACCCTGACACTTGGGGGTCCCAGAACAATGACACCCTGACACTTGGGGATCCAGAACAATGACACACTGACACTTGGAGGTCCCAGAACAATGACACCCTGACACTTGGGGGTCCTAGAACAATGACACCCTGACACTTGGAGGTTCCAGAACAATGACACCCTGACACTTGGGAGTCCCAGAACAATGACACCCTGACACTTGGGGGTCCCAGAACAATGACACCCTGACACTTGGGGGTCCTAGAACAATGACACCCTGACACTTGAGGATCCAGAACAATGACACCCTGACACTTGGGAGTCCCCGAACAATGACACCCTGACACTTGGGGGTCCCAGAACAATGACACCCTGACACTTGGGGGTCCTAGAACAATGACACCCTGACACTTGGAGGTTCCAGAACAATGACACCCTGACACTTGGGAGTCCCAGAACAATGACACCCTGACACTTGGGGGTCCTAGAACAATGACACCCTGACACTTGGGGATCCAGAACAATGACACCCTGACACTTGGGGATCCAGAACAATGGCACCCTGACACTTGGGGGTCCCAGAACAATGACACCCTGACACTTGGGGGTCCTAGAACAATGACACCCTGACACTTGGGGGTCCCAGAACAATGACACCCTGACACTTGGGGGTCCCAGAACAATGACACCCTGACACTTGGGGATCCAGAACAATGACACACTGACACTTGGAGGTCCCAGAACAATGACACCCTGACACTTGGGGGTCCCAGAACAATGACACACTGACACTTGTGGTCCCAGAACAATGACACCCTGACACTTGTGGTCCCAGAACAATGACACCCTGACACTTGGGGGTCCCAGAACAATGACACCCTGACACTTGGGGATCCCAGAACAATGATACCCTGACACTTGGGGGTCCCAGAACAATGACACCCTGACACTTGGGGATCCAGAACAATGACACCCTGACACTTGGGGGTCCCAGAACAATGACACCCTGACACTTGGGATCCCAGAACAATGACACCCTAACACTTGGGGGTCCCAGAACAATGACACCCTGACATTTGGGGTCCCAGAACAATGACACCCTGACACTTGGGGGTCCCAGAACAATAACACCCTGACACTTGGGGATCCAGAACAATGACACCCTGACACTTGGGGGTCCCAGAACAATGACACCCTGACACTTGGGGGTCCCAGAACAATGACACCCTGACACTTGGGGGTCCCAGAACAATGACACACTGACACTTGGGGGTCCCAGAACAATGACACACTGACACTTGGGGATCCAGAACAATGGCACCCTGACACTTGGGGGTCCCAGAACAATGACACCCTGACACTTGGGGGTCCCAGAACAATGACACACTGACACTTGGGGATCCAGAACAATGGCACCCTGACACTTGGGGGTCCCAGAACAATGACACCCTGACACTTGGGGGTCCTAGAACAATGACACCCTGACACTTGGGGGTCCCAGAACAATGACACCCTGACACTTGGGGGTCCCAGAACAATGACACCCTGACACTTGGGGATCCAGAACAATGACACACTGACACTTGGAGGTCCCAGAACAATGACACCCTGACACTTGGGGGTCCCAGAACAATGACACCCTGACACTTGTGGTCCCAGAACAATGACACCTGGACACTTGGGGGTCCCAGAACAATGACACCCTGACACTTGTGGTCCCAGAACAATGACACCCTGACACTTGGGGATCCCAGAACAATGACACCCTGACACTTGTGGTCCCAGAACAATGACACCCTGACACTTGGGGATCCCAGAACAATGATACCCTGACACTTGGGGGTCCCAGAACAATGACACCCTGACACTTGGGGATCCAGAACAATGACACACTGACACTTGGAGGTCCCAGAACAATGACACCCTGACACTTGGGGGTCCCAGAACAATGACACCCTGACACTTGGGATCCCAGAACAATGACACCCTAACACTTGGGGGTCCCAGAACAATGACACGCTGACATTTGGGGTCCCAGAACAATGACACCCTGACACTTGGGGGTCCCAGAACAATAACACCCTGACACTTGGGGATCCAGAACAATGACACCCTGACACTTGGGGGTCCCAGAACAATGACACCCTGACACTTGGGGGTCCCAGAACAATGACACCCTGACACTTGGGGGTCCCAGAACAATGACACACTGACACTTGGGGGTCCCAGAACAATGACACCCTGACACTTGGGGGTCCCAGAACAATGACACCCTGACACTTGGGGGTCCAGAACAATGACACACTGACACTTGGGGGTCCAGAACAATGACACCCTGACACTTGGGGGTCCAGAACAATGACACATAGACACTTGTGGTCCCAGAACAATGACACAATGACACTTGGGGATCCCAGAACAATGACACCCTGACACTTGTGGTCCCAGAAAAATGACACCCTGACACTTGTGGTCCAGAACAATGACACCCTGACACTTGGGGGTCCAGAACAATGACACCCTGACACTTGGGGGTCCCAGAACAATGACACCCTGACACTTGGGGGTCCAGAACAATGACACACTGACACTTGGGGGTCCAGAACTATGACACATAGACACTTGTGGTCCCAGAACAATGGCACCCTGACACTTGGGGGTCCCAGAACAATGGCACCCTGACACTTGGGGGCCCCAGAACAATGACACCCTGACACTTGGGGGTCCAGAACAATGACACACTGACACTTGGGGGTCCAGAACAATGACACCCTGACACTTGGGGGTCCAGAACAATGACACATAGACACTTGTGGTCCCAGAACAATGACACACTGACACTTGGGGGTCCAGAACAATGACACAATGACACTTGGGGATCCCAGAACAATGACACCCTGACACTTGGGGGTCCCAGAACAATGACACCCTGACACTTGGGGATCCAGAACAATGACACCATGACACTTTGGGGTCCCAGAACAATGACACCTTGACACTTGGGGGTCCCAGAACAATGACACCCTGACACTTGGGGGTCCAGAACAATGACACTCTGACACTTGTGGTCCCAGAACAATGACACCCTGACACTTGGGGGTCCCAGAACAATGACACCCTGACACTTGTGGTCCCAGAACAATGACACCCTGACACTTGGGGGTCCCAGAACAATGACACCCTGACATTTGTGGTCCCAGAACAATGACGCCCTGACACTTAGGGGTCCAGAACAATGACACCCTGACACTTGGGGGTCCCAGAACAATGACGCCCTGACACTTAGGGGTCCAGAACAATGACACTCTGACACTTGTGGTCCCAGAACAATGACACCCTGACACTTGGGGGTCCAGAACAATGACACAATGACACTTGGGGATCCCAGAACAATGACACCCTGACACTTGGGGGTCCCAGAACAATGACACCCTGACACTTGGGGATCCAGAACAATGACACCATGACACTTTGGGGTCCCAGAACAATGACACCCTGACACTTGGGGGTCCCAGAACAATGACACCCTGACACTTGGGGATCCAGAACAATGGCACCCTGACACTTGGGGGTCCCAGAACAATGACACCCTGACACTTGTGGTCCCAGAACAATGACACCCTGACACTTAGGGGTCCAGAACAATGACACCCTGACACTTGGGGGTCCATATTATAATGTAAATTATTACTTAGTATTACTTAGAGGGTCTCTGAAGTATTCAGATATTCCTCCAGCTCATTTGCATTCAAAGTTTTCATATTTCTGTCCTTGTTTGCAATCTTATTAAATCAAACTTTGCATACCCCTCTCCTGCAACAGGACCTGTACAAACATATGAGGAGATTCCATCATCCGATCTCCAACCTCCCCATCCACTAATATCATTATTATTCATTTATATAGCGCTGACATATACCACAGAGCTGTACAGGGATCACTGAGCCAATCACATCAGTCTCTGTACAGAGGAGCTTACACTCTAATGTCCCCTCCCCCACAGTCTCATCAGTCTCTATACCAGAGGAGCTTACACTCTAATGAACCCTCCCCCCCCACAGTCACAGTTTTCTATGCCTCCTATTAATAGCAATTGTATTATTGTCCTCCGCAATGAGGAAAGGTAGGTACTCTCCTTGTATAATGAGGAAAGGTAGGTACTCACAATGGCAACTTCCAAAGTTATGCCCACCGGGCGTATGGGGAGAGGTTGGGACACCCCCTGTATAATGAAGAAAGGTAGTTACTCACCCTGGTAGTGAGGAAAGGTAGGTACCCCCCTGTATAATGAGGAGAGGTAGGTACTCACCTCGGTAATGCTGTAGGCAAAGAAGAGACTCATAAAGATCAGAAGACAGCCCATTTTGTTGGTGGGTTTGAGGATTGCAGTCTGGGGATGAGGAAAAGAGAACACAATGATGATGGGTGAGGACGGGTAATATAAACCCTCTGTAGGTAATATAACTTACCATGGCGATCGATGTGACGGCACACACTATGCTGGGTACAGGTGTGAGGAGACTTTTATTTGATCTGAAATCTGGTCAGACCCTCCTCTCCCCACCCCTCTCCACCCCTCCCCACCCCCTTTTATGTGTATTATATCCCTTGTGTGGACACACCCAGCTCTGTACTGATACCTCTATACAGGTGATCCGCCCTCCAACCACTTGTCCTACTGCAACATTGCGTGACTTTGGCATCGCGGTCGTGTGGGGCTACCATGGTCCTGGTCACGGGGTGTTTGACATCTTTTTCTTGGGGACCTGGTCACGGGATGTCGGACACCCCGTGACCAGGACCCCTCGTGGGGCTACCATGGTCCTGGTCATGGGGTGTTCGACATCCCGTGACCAGGTCCCCAAGAAAAAGATGTCAAGCACCCTGTGACCAGGACCATGGTAGCCCCACGAGGGGTCCTGGTCACGGGGTGTTCGACATCCCGTGACCAGATCCCCATGAAAAAGATGTCAAACACCCCGTGACCAGGACTCCTCGTGGGGCTACCATGGTCTTGGTCACGGGGTGTTTGACATCTTTTTCTTGGGGACCTGGTCACGGAATGTCAAACACCCCGTGACCAGGACCATGGTAGCCCCACGAGGGGTCCTGGTCACGGGGTGTCCTACATTCCGTGACCAGGTCCCCATGAAAAAGATGTCGAACACCCCGTGACCAGGACCATGGTAGCCCCACGAGGGGTCCTGGTCACGGGGTGTTCAACATCCCGCAACATGTTCCTAGTAGTTACCCCCCCAATAGACCCGCCTGATCTGGGGTGGGGATCCGTCAATTCCCGAGTCTCAGAACCGGCCGATCCGAGGCGCAGTAACTGAGGGAGGATTCAAGGTGTCCGGTGTGCTCTCGGTTTGGAGAGGCACCACAGCTCATGGAAGTGATCGGGGGAGGACTCTTCGGAGGAGGGCCAACAAGTGGCATCCTGAGAAGTGCCTGGTTACTGAGTTGGGAAGGACATTGACGAATCCACGCTTTTTCCAGTACTATTATGGAGACAGAGAACGTTCCAGGTACTGAAGAAAAAGGTTCCTGTTCACTCTTAGTTACAACTTGTACACGTTCGTAGGATTGTTTGAAGTTTGAATCAACGTGCTGATTGCCGTGATCTTTGGCTTGAGATTTGTTCAGCCTTGAAGTATCCAGCTGCGAGTGGCTACTCTCTGGGTAGAAGTAGAGACTTTTCTTATATCTGCAGTTCAAGGTACCTGGAGTTCTTCCCCCGTGCCCTTTGTTCCCATAAGAGACTGTGTTATTGGATGTTATCACTGCAAAATAAAACCTTTCAAAAGGACTTTATTTGTGTCAGCGTTCAAGTTGTTGGGTATCAACCCTGGGAACCCCTAGACGCGGAAGAACAAGACAAGCGGAGGTAACCGGTAAGTCCAATAAGTTAAAGCCGCCCTACAAAGGGTTATGGCCGCTACACGTGGGGGCTCGTAGTCCGGGATTTACAGTTACCTTGCAGGGCCTTGGAACAGAGGGTGAAGAATGTTTTTGAACTGCGCCACAAAGATCAGCGCCATTTTGGAGAGACTTTCACTGAGGTGCGTAAGCATGGGAGGAGCCTGTACCAAAAGCCCGCAAAACTATGCAGGAGCCAGCGCCCAGTGGGAGGAGTCTAAGCTGATCTTTTCCCCCGCACGAGGCACCGCGTGAGTGTGTGTTGCGGAAGGAGGAGCCGAGTTTCGTTTTCTCCACGTTGGAGAAAAAGGTCCTCGGAATGTACCGTGTCCCGGGAGTGAAACTTGTTCCAGGACACAAGATGCCCCTTGGAAGGGGTCCCGTAGGAATGCAGCCACTCGGTTCGGTGTTCTCGGGGCACGGGCATTCGCTTGCTGCCGCAGGGGGCGGTTCATACGCTACACTACTGGAGACATCGATGGCCTGGGTATGCTGCGTGGGAAGTGCGACGGCCTGGTTTCCAACCCTCCGCCATTTTCTAGATACAGGAAGTGTACATTTTCAAGGTGGAACAGCCGGTCGAGTCGGCAAAGGCTTACCGCATGGACTGGGCCACGGGCATGATAACTGATGAACCGGCTGTTTTCGCTCCTTTGGTGAGGCCTTCCACAAAGGTGACACCTGTCATTGTTGATATCCCTGAGGGAGAGGATGCTACGTCTGTTACAGAGACTGCTGAGGAAACCACTCTGGAGCAGATGGACACTGTTTCTACCACCCTCTCGGAAGTCACCATGCCTCCACTAGAGAAGGTAAAGCATCCAAAGTCCTCAAGGAAGTCACACAGGGGCATAACTATAGGGGGTGCAGCAGTCATGACCGCAACTGGGCCCTGTGCTGCAGGGGGCCCATGCAGCCCCCTCTACATATGGCCGGCAGCAGCATAGGCAGCTAGGGGTACCAGTGCACCATGCACATGGGTGGCTGGAGGTGGAGGGTGACTACCCGGCTCCTCAGAGTACCCCTCTCCATGCATTGCCGCTCAGTCCGATGTCTGTTCTCCCCAGCCAGAGAAAAAAAATAAAAAATAAATAAAAAACTACTAATGCCAGTGGCGGAACTACAGGGCTCACAAAGGGCATACCTGTGACCACGCCCTGGATTTCCACCGCCGGACTCGGAGGGAAGGGCCCTGGCTGGGGTTTAGGGGGGCCCTTCATGGTTTCTTGCATCGGGACCCTGAAGGTTCTAGTTACGCCACTGAAGTCACGTAAAGTTCCGCCACCGAGTCCGGCTGGATCCAATCGGCGGAAGAGGGCTGCTTCAGAAAAGAGTCTGACCGCAAGTACATCCTTGTCTAATTATTTACCGGCAGAGGCATACGGAGATTCAGAATTAGAGACACAGATCTGGAAGATGGGGACATTTTTGGGGTATTGTCGGAGGAGTTGTTGTGGGCAGGGGGAGATGATGTGGCCCGCCACTTGTGCAGGTGTTTCGGACTGGCTGGATTTGACCTCTGGGAATGGAGCGTTGGACGTAGCGGGTCCTGTCACGTTGAGTGTGACTCTCCCCAAACCCGCGAAACTGTCCACACTGAAAAGGGACCCTGCCACGCTGGTGCAGTGGTTTCCAAACTCCTGCATACCGCCTGGGGAAGGAAGTGCCCGGGTTTTGCCAAAACTCGCAAAAGTCACAGAGGCTTTTTCACAAAAGAGTGGGTGCCGAGTACGGGTTGGCGTTTCCCTATGTCCCCAGGGATGTTATGATTGTAATTGACGAAAATCGTGAGGCTTGGTACGAGGATGATGTTTGGAACTATCTCAAGGTACCAAAGCCTCTCCGGAAAAAGGCCTTTTTACCGGAGCTCTATGACAGATTTCAAGGACGCTTGTTGCATTGGAGCTATGGTCGGCACATCTATTGTGACAAAGTAATAATATGCAGACTAGATAAAGAGAGGGCCATTTATTTCATCACTACTGTTGATGCTCAAGGGAAAGATCTAACTATAAGAAACCATGAATCAGACTGAGACAGAAGTACAATTAAATCACACTTTTTTATTAATAAAAATAAAAAGATAAATAGAAAAAGCGTAGTCAAGCATAGCCAGATTCCAGTAACCGGATCGGGTAGTCAGCCAGGCCAGAAGTCAGGGATCCAAGTAGCAACAGCAAGCAGGATAAGGAGCCAGAAGGGATGTCAGCAAGCCAGTCCTTAAACAAACCGCAGGAGATGGTTTCTAGTGATGTGACCAGGGCGAAGGCAGAGGTGAAGTGATCTGGAAGGCTTTAAGTAGGCAGGTCTGACGAGCATCATCAGGAACAGCTGGTAACTGTGGAGAGAGAAGAGAGCAGGCAATTAGCCGACAGCTGAGCGGCCAGCCCAGAGAAGGAAGAGCTAAGCCAGCCCTGACAGTACCCCCTCCTCAATGACTCCTCTCCCTTGGAGGGCCACCGGGCTGTAGGGGAAACCGTGTATGGAACTCGCGGAGGAGGACAGGGGCATGTACGTCAGAGGATGAAACCCAGGAGCGTTCCTCCGGAACGTACCCCTTCCAATGCACCGGGTACTGTATGCGCCCACGGAACCTACGGGAGTCAACAATGGACTGTACCTCATACTCCTCATGGTTCTCAACCTGAATAGGATGAGGACGTGGCACAGAGGTGGTAAATCGGTTACAGAGATATTGTTAGAGAGATATTTTATGCGTCTATGAAGTTCTGTTGTATTAACAATGGAATTTCGCCCTTCGAAACGAAGTGTATAGTGTACAGTGTTGTCCTTTGTATTATGTTCTCTTTCAGGATGCACCGAGATCGACTGTCAAGTTCACCGAAGCCTGGGTGGGTTTAGTCAGTTAGCTGGGTGGTATGTGTACAGCATTGAATGTGTTATTGTGATAAATGTTCATTTTTAAATATGTTTTCCCTTCTTTCCCTTCCCCAACAACCAAGAAAAGAACTCAGGCGCTACTTAGTTTTTTTTTTGTTTGTAGGATTTTTTACCCTAGTTGTCACCTAGACGATGGGGACATCGTCTAAATAACTGGGGGGATGTGTAGCAGATGACATTTTGGACAAAATGGGTGTTCGACATCCCGCAACATGTTCCTAGTAGTTACCCCCAACAGACCCGTCTGGTCTGGGGTGGGGATCCGTCCGTTCCCGAGTCTTAGAACCGTCTGGTCTGGGGTAGGGATCCGTCCGTTCCCGAGTCTTAGAACCGGCTGGTCTGGGGTAGGGATCCGTCCGTTCCCGAGTCTTAGAACCAGCTGGTCTGGGGTAGGGATCCGTCCGTTCCCGAGTCTTAGAACCGGCTGGTCTGGGGTAGGGATCCGTCCGTTCCCGAGTCTTAGAACCAGCTGGTCTGGGGTAGGGATCCGTCCGTTCCCGAGTCTTAGAACCGTCTGGTCTGGGGTAGGGATCCGTCCGTTCCCGAGTCTTAGAACCGGCTGGTCTGGGGTAGGGATCCGTCCGTTCCCGAGTCTTAGAACCAGCTGGTCTGGGGTAGGGATCCGTCCGTTCCCGAGTCTTAGAACCAGCTGGTCTGGGGTAGGGATCCGTCCGTTCCCGAGTCTTAGAACCGGCTGGTCTGAGGCGCAGTAACTGAGGGAGGATGCAAGGTGTCCGGGTGTCCGGGTGTCCGGGTGTGCTCTCGGCTTGGAGAGGCACCACAGCTCATGGAAGTGATCAGGGGAGGACTCTTCAGAGGAGGGCCAACAAGTGCCATCCTGAGAAGTGCCTGGTTACTGAGTTGGGAAGGACATTGACGAATCCACACTTTTTCCAGTACTATTAAGGAGACAGAGAACGTTCCAGGTACTGAATAAAAAGGTTCCTGTTCACTCTTAGTTACAACTTGTACACGTTCGTAGGATTGTTTCAAGTTTGAATCAACGTGCTGATTGCCATGATCTCTGGCTAGAGATTTGTTCAGCCTTGAAGTGCCCAGCTGCGAGTGGCTACTCTCTGGGTAGAAGTAGAGACTTTGTTATATCTGCAGTTCAAGGTACCTGAGTTCTTCACCCGTGCCCTTTGTTCCCATAAGAGACGGTGTTATTGGATGTTATCACTGCAAAATAAAACCTTTCAAAAGGACTTTATTTGTGTCAGCGTTCAAGTTGTTGGGTATCAACCCTGGGAACCCCTAGACGTGGAAGAACAAGACGAGCCGAGGTAACCGGTAAGCCCAATAAGTTAAGGCCGCCCTACAAAGGGTTACAAAGTTTACATCTGTAAACTAGTTATAACGCATAAAAAGTCCAAATTGTATTCTTAAGTCACTAGAATGAGGTCTGTGGTACAGTTGATGGTTCTATCTATTTTTGTTATGTGACAGATCAGTGTGCTGGTTCTGTTCCCCCGATGCCTATTATGACTAAATCTCAATCATGTACAGTGCCTTGCGAAAGTATTCGGCCCCCTTGAACTTTTCAACCTTTCGCCACATTTCAGGCTTCAAACATAAAGATATAACATTTTAAATTTTTTGTGAAGAATCACCAACAAGTGGGACACAATTGTGAAGTGGAACGAAATCTATTGGATAATTTAAACTTTTTTAGCAAATAAAAAACTGAAAAGTGGTGCGTGCAAAATGATTCGGCCCCCTTTACTTTCAGTGCAGCAAACTCACTCCAGAAGTTCAGCGAGGATCTCTGAATGATCCAATGTTGTCCTAAATGACTGATGGTGATAAATAGAATCCACCTGTGTGTAATCAAGTCTCTGTATAAATGCACCTGCTCTGTGATAGTCTCAGGGTTCTGTTGAAAGCGCAGAGAGCATCATGAAGACCAAGGAACACACCAGGCAGGTCCGTAATACTGTTGTGGAGAAGTTTAAAGCCGGATTTGGATACAAAAAGATTTCCCAAGCTTTAAACATCCCAAGGAGCACTGTGCAAGCCATCATTTTGAATTGGAAGGAGTATCAGACCACTGCAAATCTACCAAGACCTGGCCGTCCCTCTAAACTTTCAGCTCAGACAAGGAGAAGACTGATCAGAGATGCAGCCAAGAGGCCCATGATCACTCTGGATGAACTGCAGAGAACTACAGCTGAGGTGGGAGAGTCTGTCCATAGGACAACAATCAGTCGTATACTGCACAAATCTGGCCTTTATGGAAGAGTGGCAAGAAGAAAGCCATTTCTCAAAGATATCCATAAAAAGTCTCGTCAAAAGTTTGCCACAAGCCACCTGGGAGACACACCAAACGTGGAAGAAGGTGCTCTGGTCAGATGAAACCAAAATCCAACTTTTTGCCCACAATGCAAAACGATATGTTTGGCGTAAAAGCAACACAGCTCATCACCCTCAACACACCATCCCCACTGTCACACATGGTGGTGGCAGCATCGTGGTTTGGGCCTGCTTTTCTTCAGCAGGGACAGGGAAGATGGTTAAAATTGAGGGGAAGATGGATGCAGCCAAATACAGGACCATTCTGGATGAAAACCTGTTGGAGTCTGCAAAAGACCTGAAACTGGAACGGAGATTTATCTTCCAACAAGACAATGATCCCAAACATACAGCAAAATCTACAAAGGAATGGTTCACAAATAAACGTATCCAGGTGTTAGAATGGCCAAGTCAAAATCCAGACCTGAATCCAATCGAGAATCTGTGGAAAGAAACTGAAAACTGCTGTTCACAAACGCTCTCCATCCAACCTCACTGAGCTCCAGCTGTTTTGCAAGGAAGAATGGGCAAGAATTTCAGTCTCTCGATGTGCAAAACTGATAGAGACATACCCCAAGCGACTTGCAGCTGTAATCGCAGCAAAAGGCGGCTCTACAAAGTATTAACGCAAGGGGGCCGAATACTTTTGCACGCCCCACTTTTCATTTTTTTATTAGTTAAAAAAAGTTTCAAAAATCCAATAGATTTCCTTCCACTTCACAATTGTGTCCCACTTGTTGGTGATTCTTCACAAAAAATAAAAATTTTATATCTTTATGTTTGAAGCCTGAAATGTGGCAAAAGGTTGAAAAGTTCAAGGGGGGTGAATACTTTCGCAAGGCACTGTAACTATGATAGACCCACCCCCATCCTGTCCTGCAGATATACAAGCCTTCCCCGTCTCACTGATAGGGATTACATGGATTACACCGTGTACATTTGAGGCGAATCAGTTCGCTTTGTGCGCTATACAAATACTTCATTCATTTGTATGACGTCGGGATCTTTTTTGCTCGGGATGTATGATTTTGGCAAACGGGCTCAAAAAAAATCGATATATCTTTATATGAGCATCTTGCTGTACCCAAAAGGTCTATAGACTGCTCCTGTTCTTCATTCCTCAAGATAAAAGCAGTATTTACTGGGAATTAATTAATTCTTCTGCCTACTCTTCCAATAATGAATGCCGGAGATCCGGCACCTCAGGCGAGTTTTGAGCATCGGTAATATTTACCTTAACAAACTAATAGTCGCAATAAAGGCCGGTCTCGTCTTCATTGAACTGTTTATTTGCGTTTGTCAACATTACTGTCACGCCACACGCCGATGTTTGTCTTTTTTCCCGTAACGTGGCCTGTACATAACAGAATGCATCTAAAAACCCAAGAGAATATGGGGCATTACGTTATAAGCCTTGTCTTGGGGGTCCCGGAACCATGGCACCCGGACATTTGGGGGTCCCAGTAACATGGCACCCGGACATTTGGGGGTCCCAGAACAATGGCACCTGGGAGTCCCAGAACAATGACACCCGGACATTTGGGGGTCCCAGAACAATGGCACCTGGGAGTCCCAGAACAATGACACCCGGACATTTGGGGATCCCAGAACAATGGCACCCGGGCAGGGCAGGACTTAGGGTGGTGGGGGCCCCTGGGCTTGAGTCACTTTCGGGCCCTACCTTCTATACATTACCGTATTTATCGGCGTATAATACGTGCTGGCGTATAACACACACCCCGCGTTTAGGAGGAAATTTTAAGAAAAAAAAAACTTACATTTAAATGCCCATCAATGCAGCCTTATCAGTGTCCATCTGCAGCCTTGCCCATCCATCTGCAGCCTTGTCCAGTGTCATTGCAGCCTTGTCATTTGCAGGCTTGTCATTGCAGTCTTGAAGTTTAAAAATGGCGCTGCCGAGATACAGAGTCTTGTGTATCTCAGTGGCTCTCGGGTCCTCTCGCAGTCCCGAACGGAAACCGAGAGTACTCGAGTGTACTTGGCTCGGCTCACATTCACACCCAGTAACTGTGAGCCGAGCTGGGTACACTCGGCTATGTATCTTGGCGGGGCCCCCTATTGGGTGGGGCCCATGGGCTTGAGCCCAGTCAAGCCCAATGGTAAGTCCTGCCCTGCACCCGGGGGTCACAGAACAATGACTCCCGGGGGTCCCAGAACAATGACACCCGGACACTTGGGGTCCCAGAACAATGACACAGGGGCACTTGGGGGTCCCAAAACACATGGACACTCAGGAATATTGGTATTGGATTATGGTCATTGGTATTCTATAGATATATTGATGCAGAAAACAGAAACACAGAAGCATTTAAAGGATAAATTTCGAATTTATTGAGACGTCAGTCTTTGTACAAGGGTCTCCTCCATGGCAGTGGAACGAATGGTCCTCAGCTGCTCTCGCAGAAGAAGGTGTTGCAGGCCACGGTCAAAGAGGCCACCAAGATGACAAACTCCTGAAAGTCCACCTCCCCGTCTCCGTTCTCATCCAGCTCCTTCAGGATCCTGTCCACGGAGATGGCATCTTTCTGCTCCTGGAGAAGGAAGACTTAGATTTAATCAACCATCGTTTTCCCATCTCTTCCTGTTTCCTGCCTATATTACATTAAGATTGCATTCTATTCTTGAGATATTCCTTTATAACCTAAAACCTGCTTTACAACTTCTCCACAACGTTATCCCTGACCTGCCTGGTGTGTTCCTTGGCCTTGGTGATGCTGCTTGTTCACTAAGGTTCTGTAAGAAATCTCTGAGGGCTTCACAGAACAGCTGTATTTATACTGAGATTAAATGACACACAGGTGGACTCTATTTACTAATTAGGTGACTTCTGAAGGCAATTGGTTCCAAAAGACTTTAGTTAGGGGTATCAGAGTAAAGGGGGCTGAATGTAAATGCCCCCCCCCCCCCCACACACACACACACACTTTTCACATATCGGTTTCCTTCCACTTCACAATTATGTACCACTTTGTGTTGGTTTATCACATAAAATCCCAATAAAATACATTTACGTTTTTGGTTATAACATGCCAAGGGGTATGAATACTTTTTCAAGGCACTGTAGGTGTAAGTTTTAAGTACTTTCAGGCTCTAATCTATATTTAACCACTTGCCGCCCGCCCTATTACAAATTGACGGCGGCAAAGTGGTTTCATAATCCTGATTGGCCGTCATATGACGTCCTCAGGATTATGAGCCGCTGCGCGCCCCCGGGGGCGCGGATCGCGGCGATCGTTGTTGCGGGGTGTCAGTCTGACACCCGGCAACTACGATCTCGGTAAAGAATCTCCGACGGAGACTCTTTACCACGTGATCAGCCCTGTCCAATCAGGGCTGATCGCAGTGTAAATAGGAAGAGCCGGTGATCAGCTTTTCCTCACTCGCGTCTGTCAGACGCGAGTAGAGGAGAGCCAATCGGCTGCTCCTCTGACAGGGGGGTCCTGTGCTGATCGATTATCAGCACAGCCCCCCCGAGGATGCCCACACTGGACCACCAGGGACGCCACCAGACCACCAGGGATGCCCAGGATAAGGTATGCCACCCTAGACCACCAGGGATTCCAGTCAGTGCCACAATGGATGCCAATCAGTGCCCATAATGGATGCCAATCAGTGCCCACAATGGGCATCACTGATTGGCATGCATTATTGTTTGGCACTGATTGGCATCCATTAGTACAGTATATTATAATACAGTGCCGCCTATCAGTGCCCATCCATGCCACCTATCAGTGCCCATTCATGCCCACCTGTGCCGCCTACCCATGCCCACCTGTGCCGACTACCCATGCCCACCTGTGCCGCCTATCCATGCCCATCCATGCCCATCCATGCCAGCTATCAGTGCCAATTTGTGCCACCTATCAGTGCCCATCTGTGTCGCCCATCAGTGCCACCTATCAGTGCCCATCAGTGCCGCCTATCAGTGCCACATATCAGTGTCCATTAATGCCACCTCATCAGTGCCACTTCATTGGTGCCACCTCATCGGTGCCCATCAGTGCCGCCTTATCATTGCCCATCAGTGTATCCCCATCAGTGCCCATCAGTGAAGGAGAAAATTTACTTATTTACAAAGTTTTGAAACTGAAACAAAAAAAAACATTTTTTTTTTCAAAATTTTCGGTATTTTTTTATTTGTTTAGCAAAAAATAAAAACCGCAGAGGTGATCAAATACCACCAAAAGAAAGCTCTATATGTGGGAAAAAAATTATAAAAATGTCATTTGGGTACAGCGTTGCATGACCGCGCAATTGTCATTCAAAGTGCGACAGCGCTGAAAGCTCAAAATTGGTCTGGGCAGGAAGGTGTTTAAGTGCCCCCCGGTATTGAAGTGGTTAAGTTTTGTTTCTCTATTTTTTTGTAAATTCTTATGATGAAAAACTTAAATATATAAAGATTAAAAATATACTATTTATAAAAAGGATAAGGCCATTGCACCGTTTATGATAGAGGTTGTCCTGTTTACTGGACTCTTTTTTTTACGGGTTCACCTATATTGTATGTTCCTATTTTAATCATTTATACATTTTGCAAAACCAATAAACCTATTGAAATTAAAAGATATCACTTTTAAACTTCAACTTTCTGCAAACACCAATGAACCCAAATGGTGGCACATCTGTACACGTCCCGTCTTCTTGCGTCTCACCTCAAGATTCTCTCCAAGCTCGTTCTGTAGAAGATCCTTCAGTTCCCTCTTGCACAGCTTGTGCTTGTCACCTTCCCGGGCGGAATATGTGTGGAAGACGATGATAAGTGTATTTATGGCCTCTTCCAGTTCTGACATCTTGGGGTGGATAGGTCAGTAGACAAGTGGATGAGTCGAAGTTTGGTTGGGTGTACCACCAAAAATCAGAAGCTGGAACTATAAATTATAGCATAAAATATATATTTTCTATTTGAATGGAGCAAGTATGGAGATCTCAAAACCAAAACAACTTGGTTGATGACATGGAACAATGAACCAGGAAAAGGGTGAGGACTAGCCACATGGTTGTAGGCCTACAGAACTAACAGGAGAATTAGAGGGGTTTGTTTTAGTGGGTGGTGGTTTGTAAAGGAGGTCAGAATTACAGTTATATGTTTGGTGGAACAACAAAAAACGTAAGAACCTCAGCTAGTTGGATGTTTGGTGGAAGAGGAGAACTTAAGAACTACAGTTGGTTGTATGTTTCGTGGAAGAGGAGAACTTAAAAAATTCAGTTGGTTGAAAATTTGGTGGAACACCAGAATTTAAGAACATTGACACAAATGTAATTTTCAATCAGATGGGAGCAGAATCTTCCCAACAAATGGGACCATAGAATAAAGAGCCATTGGGGCGGGAAGATTTAAAGTTATGAATACGGGTTTACAGGTCAAAGAAGAAATTTGCTCTCAAAGGTTGGATTGGTTTATGTGTAGGTGTAAATTAATGAGTAGAGTAAGTAGAAGATCTGTAGAAGATCCTTCAGTTCCCTCTTGCACAGCTTGTGCTTGTCACCTTCCCGAGTGTAATATGTGTGGAAGACGATGATAAGTGTATTTATGGCCTCTTCCAGTTCTGACATCTTGGGGTGGATAGGTCAGTAGACAAGTGGATGAGTCGAAGTTTGGTTGGGTGTACCACCAAAAATCAGAAGCTGGAACTATAAATTATAGCATAAAATATATATTTTCTATTTGAATGGAGCAAGTATGGAGATCTCAAAACCAAAACAACTTGGTTGATGGCATGGAACAATGAACCAGGAAAAGGGTGAGGACTAGCCACATGGTTGTAGGCCTACAGAACTAACAGGAGAATTAGAGGGGTTTGTTTTAGTGGGTGGTGGTTTGTAAAGGAGGTCAGAATTACAGTTATATGTTTGGTGGAACAACACAAAACGCAAGAACCTCAGCTAGTTGGATGTTTGGTGGAAGAGGAGAACTTAAGAACTACAGTTGGTTGTATGTTTCGTGGAAGAGGAGAACTTAAAAAATTCAGTTGGTCGAAAGTTTGGCGGAACACCAGAATTTAAGAACATTGACACAAATGTAGTTTTCAATCAGATGGGAGCAGAATCTTCCCAACAAATGGGACCATAGAATAAAGAGCCATTGGGGCGGGAAGATTTAAAGTTATGAATACGGGTTTACAGGTCGAAGAAGAAGTTTGCTCTCAAAGGTTGGATTGGTTTATGTGTAGGTGTAAATGAATGAGTAGAGTAAGATATGTAGAATGAGATATGTTTTACCAGAATTGAGAGTTGTACAGAGGACCTAAAAACAGGCCTGGTAGGGTTATTAAGGAGATGGAAAGTCTGAGATGAAGTATGCGTTTTATTCTATGGAGCATCTATGGTGGACCCAATGAGAGTTGGATATATGGACTGATGTAAAGAGAGATTGAGATTAGATATGTATTTACATTTACAGAGGAAGGAGAATAGAGACATTTTTGGATGGACAAGTTGGATAGACAGACTAACGGACTGATAGAGTCATATGAATGCATGGTCGATGAGCAGATAGATAGGACTACAGATGTATGTGTTACTCTATGAATGACTAGGACGGGAGTCACTTTGGGCGGGGGACTGGTGGAACCCAGAATCCCTTAGCCCCTGTACACACGGTCGAAGATTTCGACAACCAAATCTGTCAGATTTTGTCCGTCGGATTGTGTCTGAAACTGTTGCATACACATGGTTGGACAAAGTTGTCGAAAAATCCGATCATTCAGAACGGGATGACATAATTTTGTTACGATGGGACTACGTTCAGGCTAGTAGCCAATAGCTTTGATGTAGGAATTTGATCTGAGCATGCGTGGCACTTTGTCCGATCAAAATTCTCTACACATGATCGGAGTATGTCCGATCTAACCAGTTGGTCGGAAAATATTTCCAACAAGTTGGAAAATTGGGTCCGACGGATATTCCGACGGAATCAGTCCGATGCATACCACACACAGTCGGATTATCCGACAACACGGTCCGATAGGACACATTCCGACGCATTCTCCGACCGTGTGTACAAGGCTTTAGAGAGGTTGGGAAACCCTTGCTTCAGCTCCCCATGCACCTTCTATGTCTAAGTTACCCTGTGTCTATTAGGGGCACAGGGTGACCAAGAAAATAATGGACATTAAGAATGTGGCTTGGATTACTTAAAATGGAACAGTAATATTTATCCACAATATCTCCCAGGAAATATACAAAGACTATTTCTGGTTTGTTTGATTCTGAACTGTACATGTTAATTGAAAGAGCTGATCACATTGTGCCTCTGTACAATGTAGGAGACGGTCCGTCTGCTACTAGGGGCTCCTGTTATTATGTGAAGGTGTCCTGTGTTTGTGATAATGTGTGTTGTGACTTCTGAGCTAAAAGACGGCAAGTCTGTCCTGAAAGATCATACCTCTCTGAGTCACCTAGGCTGTTTAAATGGTTAATTAGCTATGTTAATTCTGTTTCTGGTTACAGTTTGCTAGGGTAATATGATCAGAAGGGGGGGCAGGGAAATGTCCTCCTGGTGTGTATATATATATATATATATACACGATATACGTATATATATATATATATATATATATATATATATATATGTGTGCGTTTGTCCAATAAATGTTTCCATGTTCAAAATGTATAATTGAGCTAGTCTCACCTGGTTTTTAGTTACAATATGTGGCTGTAATATCTGAAGATCCAGATTGGAGGAAGCAGTGTGCTGACGGAAGCACTCAAGTGCAGTGTGAAAGGGATCCATTACAATGACTTAATAGATGGGCCAAAAATAACCCAACACCTAAACACATAGGATAAGTAGCCATTATTGCATTCAAAGAGATTGGTCAATTAAGCAGTATACAGTGCCTTGCGAAAGTATTCGGCCCCCTTGAACTTTTCAACCTTTTGCCACATTTCAGGCTTCAAACATAAAGATATAAAATTTTAATTTTTTGTGAAGAATCACCAACAAGTGGGACACAATTGTGAAGTGGAACAAAATCTATTGGATATTTTAAACTTTTTTAGCAAATAAAAAACTGAAAAGTGGGGCGTGCAAAATTATTCGTCCCCTTTATTTTCAGTGCAGCAAACTCACTCCAGAAGTTCAGCGAGGATCTCTGAATGATCCAATGTTGTCCTAAATGACTGATGGTGATAAATAGAATCCACCTGTGTGTAATCAAGTCTCTGTATAAATGCACCTGCTCTGTGATAGTCTCAGGGTTCTGTTGAAAGGGCAGAGAGCATCATGAAGACCAAGGAACACACCAGGCAGGTCCGTAATACTGTTGCGGAGAAGTTTAAAGCCGGATTTGGATACAAAAAGATTTCCCAAGCTTTAAACATCCCAAGGAGCACTGTGCAAGCGATCATTTTGAAATGTAAGGAGTATCAGACCACTGCAAATCTACCAAGACCTGGCCGTCCCTCTAAACTTTCAGCTCAGACAAGGAGAAGACTGATCAGAGATGCAGCCAAGAGGCCCATGATCACTCTGGATGAACTGCAGAGGACTACAGCTGAGGTGGGAGAGTCTGTCCATAGGACAACAATCAGTCGTACACTGCACAAATATGCCCTTTATGGAAGAGTGGCAAGGAGAAAGCCATTTCTCAAAGATATCCATAAAAAGTCTCGTCTAAAGTTTGCCACAAGCCACCTGGAAGACACACCAAACATGTGGAAGAAGGTGCTCTGGTCACATGAAACCAAAATCCAACTTTTTGCCCACAATGCAAAACGATATGTTTGGTGTAAAAGCAACACAGCTCATCACCCTCAACACACCATCCCCACTGTCACACATGGTGGTGGCAGCATCATGGTTTGGGCCTGCTTTTCTTCAGCAGGGACAGGGAAGATGGTTAAAATTGAGGGGAAGATGGATGCAGCCAAATACAGGACCATTCTGGATGAAAACCTGTTGGAGTCTGCAAAAGACCTGAAACTGGGACGGAGATTTATCTTCCAACAAGACAATGATCCCAAACATACAGCAAAATCTACAAAGGAATGGTTCACAAATAAACGTATCCAGGTGTTAGAATGGCCAAGTCAAAGTCCAGACCTGAATCCAATCGAGAATCTGTGGAAAGAGCTGAAAACTGCTGTTCACAAACGCTCTCCATCCAACCTCACTGAGCTCCAGCTGTTTTGCAAGGAAGAATGGGCAAGAATTTCAGTCTCTCGATGTGCAAAACTGATAGAGACACCCCAAGCGACTTGCAGCTGTAATCGCAGCAAAAGGCGGCTCTACAAAGTATTAACGCAAGGGGGGCGAATCATTTTGCACGCCCCACTTTTCATTTTTTTATTAGTTAAAAAAAGTTTCAAAAATCCAATAGATTTCGTTCCACTTCACAATTGTGTCCCACTTGTTGGTGATTCTTCACAAAAAAATAAAAATTTTATATCTTTATGTTTGAAGCCTGAAATGTGGCAAAAGGTTGAAAAGTTCAAGGGGGGTGAATACTTTCGCAAGGCACTGTATGTTACTTGAGGACATAAGAAAGATAAGGCATGACTTGGCATTTGGAAATAAAGACTGATGAACAGTTGGGTGAATAAGCCATTTAGAGAGACATTTCAACTTTTCACACCCCCATCATGATATTGTACAATCAAATTTTACCTTAACACATTTTTTGACACCATGAATTAAGGTGACTAAGCTGCCCGTGTAGGTATAAATGCCGATGTACTTTCCCAATCCTCATTTGAGAGGAGGAAGCCAACTTTACAAAACAAGTCCAGTGGGATGTGACCAACTATTACATCCTGTACCATGACCTTGGAGGAAGGAGATCCTTCAGACCTTTGTAGACAAGGTTTGGTGTTTTACGGCAATGTTTCTCAACTCCGACCCTCAAGAACCCCCCCCAACAGGTCATGTTTTCAGGCTTTCCATCGTTTTGCACAGATGATTTGATCAGTTTCACCGCCTTAGTAATTATCAGGGAAATACTGAAAACATGACCTGTTGGGGGGACTTGAGGACTGGAGTTGAGAAACATTGTTTTACGGGGAAAGAGGACAATTGGAGAAGAGGAGTATGGTGGAAGGATGGGACAGATGGACAGACAGAGAATTGGATGGATGGTCAGATAATGAGCAAAAGTTCTGAGCACACCAGTTATGGTTGGCTGTCTACAAAGACCCAACACATGTGACGGGTCCAAACAGAGATGTGTACCATGGAAAACTTTGATTAATTTTGAGTTTTTATTTTTGAAGTTAAAAATGTAGTTTCATCCATGGGCGTCCGCAAGTAGGGGCAAGGGGGGGGGCAAGTGCCCCCCCTGGCATCAGGGATCAGACCAGGAGCGATGACCCTCATCACCCCTCTCTGTCACCCCCTCTCTCTCTCTCTCATCCCTCTGCCTTTTTAACCCCCCCCCTTGTCACACTCCTCTCTGTCACCACCTCTGTCTCTTTCTGTCACTCCCCCTCTCTCTGTCACCCCCCACATGTATGCAGTCTCTTACAGTCTCTTAAGCCATGTATGCCATCTCTGACAGTCTCTTGTGCCATGTCTGCAGTCTCTGACAGTCTCTTGGGCCATGTCCGCAGTCTCTAACCATCACCTGTACTACGTCTGCAGTCTATGACTGTGATAATGCCATTGTCGAAAAAGGGTCAGAGAATGGGTGATCTTAAAATGATGCCCCTCCCTGAAAAAAGTTCTGCGGACGCCCATGGTTTCATCATATTTGTTATATTTGAATGATGTGTTTTCAGAATTCGTTTTGTACGATCGTTCACGTTGATTCAAAATTCGAATTGCGTGATTCGAGTTGATTTGGGTTTCGGAAAACAGCTATATTCATTCTATTGTATTCTATATTTTATGCTATTATATTCCTTTATAGTCAATTTTTTTCTGCTCTGTTTTAGTGTTTTCTATTCTATTAGATTATATTCTATATATTCTATTGTTTTTGTTCTGTTCCAATCTAGAATATTATGCAAAAGAATAGAACAGAAAAGAAAATAGAATAGATTATAAAGGAATAGAATTGAAAAAAAAACAGGAAGTCTGAGAGAAGATTTGCAAGGGTGAGTATGTGGAGATTTTTTCCTTACTACCGTTAGAGAAGTTTAACCTGGACAGGCTCAAAGCCCCGACGACACAAAAAAAAAGAGATGGTCCATCGTGCATATTTTACTCCAAACAAACTGCACAAAATGAACCCCGCCCCCCCCCCCTGGCTGCTGGCGCTGTGGAACAGTACCGGGTGATTTCACTCATATTTCCTGGACCTGCCCGGCCATTGCCGAGTAATGGAAAGAGATATTACAGGTCATCAAGCAGGTCACCACCATTTCAATCCAACCCTCCATGGCGATATGTATGCTGGGCCTGACAGAGCAGATAATCCCCCCTGTGGCAAGCCGCACTCTGGTCGGGCTACTTCTTTTTTTTACGCCCGAAATGCCATAGCCCTTAGTTGGCGTAAGCCCACTCCTCCTCCTATCTCTCTCTCTCTGGAAACACCTGGTCAACCATAGTCTGCCTCTATATAAGGATTGTTATGCCAATAGGGGTTGCCCTCAGAAATATGATAAGGTTTGGTCCAAATGGCTGGCGGATTCCTCCACAGTCTCAGACTCAACTCCTTCTTAACCCGTATTCCCGGTAACTAAATAGGAATATGCAACTGTGCAAGCACTATTTGCTCCTGGAACACATGCTTTAGCCCCACGGTGTCCTACTACCCATGGTGGTAAACCGGCTGCGGCCATTGTGAAGTTTTGTGATCCCTGATTTAATGCGTATAAGTGTCTGCCTTATAATGCACCTCTGTAGGTACCCTGTCAGGGCTGGACTTACCATGGGGCTTGACTGGGCTCAAGCCCATGGGCCCCCGCCCCAACAGGGGGCCCCACGGAGATACATAGCCGAGTGTACTTGGCTCGGCTCCGCTCACAGTCACGCCCAGTCCTGCCCTGCGATGGACATAATACAGGGACTGGGCGTGACTGTAAGCCGAGGACGAGTACACCAGGTTACTCTTGGCTCCGCTCGGGACTGCGAGAGGACCTGAGAGCCACCGAGATACACAGGACTCTCTATCTCCGCGTCGCCATTTTTAAACTTCAAGACTGCAATGACAAGGCTACAAATGACAAGGCTGCAAATGACACTGGACAATGCTGCAGATGGATGGGCAATGCTGCAGATGGATGGGCAAGGCTGCAGATGGACACTGATAAGGCTGCATTGATGGGCATTTAAATTATCGTTTTTTTTCCTTAAACTTCCCTCCTAAACTTGGGGTGCGTGTTATGCGCCAATAAATACGGTAATGTATAGAAGGTAGGGCCCGAAAGTGACTCAAGCCCAGGGGCCCCCACCACCCTAAGTCCTGCCCTGTACCCTGTCATGAACTGTGTATGTATGTATGTTGTTTTTTCTGTTGAATGTTATTAAATTGAATAAACAGATTTAAAAAAAAAAAAGAAAAAAAGATGACTCACCTTCAGACCCCGTGTTTACATGTAAATTACCGGCATTCATTTGTAGATAGGGGCAGCCAGCCAGCATTGATATGCATATCCACAGTAATCTCTAGCAACCAATCAACAAGCAGAAATCATGTGCTGTAACCTTTAGCAACTAATCAGTGAGCCATAATGTGTGCTGTAACTTCTGGCAACCAGTCAGTGAGTGGTAATGATACACTGTAACCTCTGGCAACCAGTCAGTGAGCGGTAATGATACACTGTAACCTCTGGCAACCAGTCAGTGAGCGGTAATGATACACTGTAACCTCTGGCAACCAGTCAGTGAGCGGTAATGATACACTGTAACCTCTGGCAACCAGTCAGTGAGCGGTAATGATGCACTGTAACCTCTGGCAACCAGTCAGTGAGCGGTAATGATACACTGTAACCTCTGGCAACCAGTCAGTGAGCGGTAATGATACACTGTAACCTCTGGCAACCAGTCAGTGAGCGGTAATGATACACTGTAACCTCTGGCAACCAGTCAGTGAGCGGTAATGATACACTGTAACCTCTGGCAACCAGTCAGTGAGCGGTAATGATACACTGTAACCTCTGGCAACCAGTCAGTGAGCGGTAATGATACACTGTAACCTCTGACAACCAGTCAGTGAGCGGTAATGATACACTGTAACCTCTGGCAACCAGTCAGTGAGCGGTAATGATACACTGTAACCTCTGGCAACCAGTCAGTGAGCGGTAATGATACACTGTAACCTCTGGCAACCAGTCAGTGAGCGGTAATGATACACTGTAACCTCTGGCAACCAGTCAGTGAGCGGTAATGATACACTGTAACCTCTGGCAACCAGTCAGTGAGCGGTAATGATACACTGTAACCTCTGGCAACCAGTCAGTGAGCGGTAATGATACACTGTAACCTCTGGCAACCAGTCAGTGAGCGGTAATGATACACTGTAACCTCTGGCAACCAGTCAGTGAGCGGTAATGATACACTGTAACCTCTGGCAACCAGTCAGTGAGCGGTAATGATACACTGTAGCCTCTGGCAACCAGTCAGTGAGCGGTAATGATACACTGTAATTGAATAAATTATCTTTATTCAATTACCTTTACCAGTGAGAGACAACTCATTTAGTGATTGCTGCTTTTTTTCATTTGCTATTCTCGCCCTCTCCTATCTTTTCCATAGAGCGCGGAAGTCTCTATATATATTCAATGATACACTGTAGCCTCTGGCAACCAGTCAGTGAGCGATAATGATACACTGTAACCTCTGGCAACCAATCGCAATAGCCGCCTGATCTGATTCAGTAAACTTATCTTTGAGTCTAGCTGCTATTTATTGTATGTCTCAGAGCAGGTGGAGAGCAAAAGTAATGGAGCATCTTATGGAAGCTATAAGAGAAAATAAAGGACATCAAAGGGATAAAGGTTAATGGTAAAGAATATAAAATAGCCGCTTACGCAGGTGACTTACTATTATATATAACTAACCCTATAATAACAATTCCAAACTTAGTAAAAGAATTTGATTTCATGACTACGCCTATTTTTGGCATTTGGTGTTTACAAGTTAAAATCCATATTTTTTGCTAGAAAACTACTTGGAACCCCCAAACATTATATATATATATTTTTTTTTTATCAGAGACTCTAGAGAATAAAAACGGCGATTGTTGCAATATTTTATGTCACGCGGTATTTGCGCAGCGGTGTTTTAAACGCAACTTTTTGGGAAAAGGGACACTTTCACGAATTTGAAAAAAAAAAAAACGAAACAGTAAAATTAGCCCAATTTTTTTGCATAATGTAAAAGATGATGTTACGCCGAGTAAATAGATACCAAACATGTCACACTTTATAATCGCACGCACTCGTGGAATGACGACAAAGTACGGTACCTAAAAATCTCAATAGGCGACGCTTAAAAATTTTTTTTTTTACGGTTACCAGGTTAGCGTTACAGAGGAGTTCTAGTGCTAGAATTATTGCTCTCGCTCTGACGATCGCGGCGATACCTCACATGTGTGATTTGAACACCATTTACATACGCGGGCGCGACTTCCGTATGCGTTTTTTTTTGCTTCGCGAGCTCGCGGGGACGGCGGGCGCTTTAAAAAAATTTTTTTTAGTTTTTTTATTTATTTTAAAATGAATAAATTGTTTTGTTAAAAAAAAAATAATAATAATTTTGATCACTTTTATTGCTGTCACAAGGAATGTAAACATCCCTTGTGACAGTAATAGGTGGTGACAGGTACTCTTTATGGAGGGCTGATCCCTCCATAAAGAGTACCTGTCACCACCTATTACTGTCACAAGGGATGTTTACATTCCTTGTGACAGCAATAAAAGTGATCAAAATTATAGGTCTTATATAAAACGGAGGGCGGGGCCACCCGGTGACCCCCCCCCGCCCCCTCGGACGCACGGTTCCGTAAGCGTCAGAAGAAGAGAAGCGTCACACAGCGGGAGCCTCCCATTGGGCGGAGCGGCCCCCCGAGAACGAAGAAGAGACGCCGTGGAGGGAAGATGCCGGACGAGAACACCAGAGCAAGAAGAAGAGGATCGGAGGAAGAAGAAGATGGAGGAAGAAACCGAAGGAAGAAGAAAAGGAAGAAGAGCAGAAGAAAGAAGATGAAAGAAGACTTTAATAAAGGAATTGTCAAAAACTGTCTCTTGTCATTTTTTAACACTTTTGTCACTTTTTTGGTGAATTGGTAGGGCTTCTTTTCTACCCCCTGGGGGTCTAGAACAATGACACTTGGGGGTCCAAGAACAATGGCACCCTGACACTTGGGGTCCGAGAACAATGACACCCTGACACTTGGGGTCCGAGAACAATGACACCCTGACACTTGGGGTCCGAGAACAATGACACCCTGACACTTGGGGTCCGAGAACAATGACACCCTGACACTTGGGGGTCCAGAACAATGACACCCTGACACTTGGGGGTCCCAGAACAATGACACCCTGACACTTGGGGTCCGAGAACAATGACACCCTGACACTTGGGGGTCCCAGAACAATGACACCCTGACACTTGGGGGTCCCAGAACAATGACACCCTGACACTTGGGGTCCGAGAACAATGACACCCTGACACTTGGGGGTCCAGAACAATGACACCCTGACACTTGGGGGTCCGAGAACAATGACACTTGGGGGTCCGAGAACAATGACACCCTGACACTTGGGGGTCCGAGAACAATGACACCCTGACACTTGGGGTCCGAGAACAATGACACCCTGACACTTGGGGGATCCAGAACAATGACGCCCTGACATGTGGGGGATCCAGAACAATGACACTTGGGGGTCCCAGAACAATGACACCCTCACACTTGGGGGTCCCAGAACAATGACACTTGGGGGTCCCAGAACAATGACACCCTCACACTTGGGGGTCCCAGAACAATGACACTTGGGGGTCCAGAACAATGACACCCTCACACTTGGGGGTCCCAGAACAATGACACCCTGACACTTGGGGGTCCCAGAACAATGACACTTGGGGGTCCAAGAACAATGGCACCCTGACACTTGGGGTCCGAGAACAATGACACCCTGACACTTGGGGTCCGAGAACAATGACACCCTGACACTTGGGGTCCGAGAACAATGACACCCTGACACTTGGGGTCCGAGAACAATGACACCCTGACACTTGGGGGTCCAGAACAATGACACCCTGACACTTGGGGGTCCCAGAACAATGACACCCTGACACTTGGGGTCCGAGAACAATGACACCCTGACACTTGGGGGTCCCAGAACAATGACACCCTGACACTTGGGGGTCCCAGAACAATGACACCCTGACACTTGGGGTCCGAGAACAATGACACCCTGACACTTGGGGGTCCAGAACAATGACACCCTGACACTTGGGGGTCCGAGAACAATGACACTTGGGGGTCCGAGAACAATGACACCCTGACACTTGGGGGTCCGAGAACAATGACACCCTGACACTTGGGGTCCGAGAACAATGACACCCTGACACTTGGGGGATCCAGAACAATGACGCCCTGACATGTGGGGGATCCAGAACAATGACACTTGGGGGTCCCAGAACAATGACACCCTCACACTTGGGGGTCCCAGAACAATGACACTTGGGGGTCCCAGAACAATGACACCCTCACACTTGGGGGTCCCAGAACAATGACACTTGGGGGTCCAGAACAATGACACCCTGACACTTGGGGGTCCCAGAACAATGACACCCTGACACTTGGGGGTCCCAGAACAATGACACTTGGGGGTCCAAGAACAATGACACTTGGGGGTCCGAGAACAATGACACTTGGGGGTCCGAGAACAATGACACCCTGACACTTGGGGGATCCAGAACAATGACGCCCTGACATGTGGGGGTCCCAGAACAATGACACACTGACACTTGGGGGATTCAGAACAATGACGCCCTGACACTTGGGGGATTCAGAACAATGACGCCCTGACACTTGGGGGATTCAGAACAATGACGCCCTGACACTTGGGGGCCCCAGAACAATGACACCCTGACACTTGGGGGATTCAGAACAATGACACCCTGACACTTGGGGGCCCCAGAACAATGACACCCTGACACTTGGGGGTCCCAGAACAATGACGCCCTGACACTTGGGGGCCCCAGAACAATGACACCCTGACACTTGGGGGATTCAGAACAATGACACCCTGACACTTGGGGGCCCCAGAACAATGACACCCTGACACTTGGGGGTCCCAGAACAATGACACCCTGACACTTGGGGGTCCAGAACAATGACACCCTGACACTTGGGGGCCCCAGAACAATGACACCCTGACACTTGGGGGATCCAGAACAATGACACCCTGACACTTGGGGGCCCCAGAACAATGACACCCTGACACTTGGGGGATTCAGAACAATGACACCCTGACACTTGGGGGCCCCAGAACAATGACACCCTGACACTTGGGGGTCCCAGAACAATGACACCCTGACACTTGGGGGTCCAGAACAATGACACCCTGACACTTGGGGGCCCCAGAACAATGACACCCTGACACTTGGGGGATCCAGAACAATGACACCCTGACACTTGGAGGCCCCAGAACAATGACACCCTGACACTTGGGGGCCTCAGAACAATGACACCCTGACACTTGGGGGCCCCAGAACAATGACACCCTGACACTTGGGGGATCCAGAACAATGACACCCTGACACTTGGAGGCCCCAGAACAATGACGCCCTGACACTTGGGGGCCCCAGAACAATGACACCCTGACACTTGGGGGTCCCAGAACAATGACACCCTGACACTTGGAGGCCCCAGAACAATGACACCCTGACACTTGGGGGATCCAGAACAATGACACCCTGACACTTGGAGGCCCCAGAACAATGACACCCTGACACTTGGGGGCCCCAGAACAATGACACCCTGACACTTGGGGGTCCAGAACAATGACACCCTGACACTTGGAGGCCCCAGAACAATGACACCCTGACACTTGGAGGCCCCAGAACAATGACACCCTGACACTTGGAGGCCCCAGAACAATGACACCCTGACACTTGGGGTCCGAGAACAATGACACCCTGACACTTGGGGGCCCCAGAACAATGACACCCTGACACTTGGGGGTCCAGAACAATGACACCCTGACACTTGGAGGCCCCAGAACAATGACACCCTGACACTTGGAGGCCCCAGAACAATGACACCCTGACACTTGGAGGCCCCAGAACAATGACACCCTGACACTTGGGGTCCGAGAACAATGACACCCTGACACTTGGAGGTCCACTTTTTTGGTGAATTGGTAGGGCTTCTTTTCTACCCCCTGGGGGTCTAGAACAATGACACTTGGGGGTCCAAGAACAATGGCACCCTGACACTTGGGGTCCGAGAACAATGACACCCTGACACTTGGGGTCCGAGAACAATGACACCCTGACACTTGGGGTCCGAGAACAATGACACCCTGACACTTGGGGGTCCAGAACAATGACACCCTGACACTTGGAGGCCCCAGAACAATGACGCCCTGACACTTGGGGGCCCCAGAACAATGACACCCTGACACTTGGGGGTCCCAGAACAATGACACCCTGACACTTGGAGGCCCCAGAACAATGACACCCTGACACTTGGAGGCCCCAGAACAATGACACCCTGACACTTGGAGGTCCAGAACAATGACACCCTGACACTTGGAGGCCCCAGAACAATGACACCCTGACACTTGGAGGCCCCAGAACAATGACACCCTGACACTTGGAGGCCCCAGAACAATGACACCCTGACACTTGGAGGTCCACTTTTTTGGTGAATTGGTAGGGCTTCTTTTCTACCCCCTGGGGGTCTAGAACAATGACACTTGGGGGTCCAAGAACAATGGCACCCTGACACTTGGGGTCCGAGAACAATGACACCCTGACACTTGGGGTCCGAGAACAATGACACCCTGACACTTGGGGTCCGAGAACAATGACACCCTGACACTTGGGGGTCCAGAACAATGACACCCTGACACTTGGGGGTCCCAGAACAATGACACCCTGACACTTGGGGTCCGAGAACAATGACACCCTGACACTTGGGGGTCCAGAACAATGACACCCTGACACTTGGGGGTCCCAGAACAATGACACCCTGA
This sequence comes from Lithobates pipiens, assembly GCF_037356315.1. Classification (NCBI taxonomy): domain Eukaryota; kingdom Metazoa; phylum Chordata; class Amphibia; order Anura; family Ranidae; genus Lithobates; species Lithobates pipiens. The sequence goes on along the minus strand of NW_027507791.1, from coordinate 29,667,380 downwards.
CACTTGGGGTCCGAGAACAATGACACCCTGACACTTGGGGGTCCAGAACAATGACACCCTGACACTTGGGGGTCCGAGAACAATGACACTTGGGGGTCCGAGAACAATGACACCCTGACACTTGGGGGTCCGAGAACAATGACACCCTGACACTTGGGGTCCGAGAACAATGACACCCTGACACTTGGGGGATCCAGAACAATGACGCCCTGACATGTGGGGGATCCAGAACAATGACACTTGGGGGTCCCAGAACAATGACACCCTCACACTTGGGGGTCCCAGAACAATGACACTTGGGGGTCCCAGAACAATGACACCCTCACACTTGGAGGCCCCAGAACAATGACACCCTGACACTTGGAGGTCCACTTTTTTGGTGAATTGGTAGGGCTTCTTTTCTACCCCCTGGGGGTCTAGAACAATGACACTTGGGGGTCCAAGAACAATGGCACCCTGACACTTGGGGTCCGAGAACAATGACACCCTGACACTTGGGGTCCGAGAACAATGACACCCTGACACTTGGGGTCCGAGAACAATGACACCCTGACACTTGGGGGTCCAGAACAATGACACCCTGACACTTGGGGGTCCCAGAACAATGACACCCTGACACTTGGGGTCCGAGAACAATGACACCCTGACACTTGGGGGTCCAGAACAATGACACCCTGACACTTGGGGGTCCCAGAACAATGACACCCTGACACTTGGGGTCCGAGAACAATGACACCCTGACACTTGGGGGTCCAGAACAATGACACCCTGACACTTGGGGGTCCGAGAACAATGACACTTGGGGGTCCGAGAACAATGACACCCTGACACTTGGGGGTCCGAGAACAATGACACCCTGACACTTGGGGTCCGAGAACAATGACACCCTGACACTTGGGGGATCCAGAACAATGACGCCCTGACATGTGGGGGATCCAGAACAATGACACTTGGGGGTCCCAGAACAATGACACCCTCACACTTGGGGGTCCCAGAACAATGACACTTGGGGGTCCCAGAACAATGACACCCTCACACTTGGGGGTCCCAGAACAATGACACTTGGGGGTCCAGAACAATGACACCCTGACACTTGGGGGTCCCAGAACAATGACACTTGGGGGTCCAAGAACAATGACACTTGGGGGTCCGAGAACAATGACACTTGGGGGTCCGAGAACAATGACACCCTGACACTTGGGGTCCGAGAACAATGACACACTGACACTTGGGGGATCCAGAACAATGACGCCCTGACATGTGGGGGTCCCAGAACAATGACACCCTGACACTTGGGGGATTCAGAACAATGACGCCCTGACACTTGGGGGATTCAGAACAATGACGCCCTGACACTTGGGGGATTCAGAACAATGACACCCTGACACTTGGGGGTCCCAGAACAATGACACCCTCACACTTGGGGGTCCCAGAACAATGACACTTGGGGGTCCCAGAACAATGACACCCTCACACTTGGGGGTCCCAGAACAATGACACTTGGGGGTCCAGAACAATGACACCCTGACACTTGGGGGTCCCAGAACAATGACACCCTGACACTTGGGGGTCCCAGAACAATGACACTTGGGGGTCCAAGAACAATGACACTTGGGGGTCCGAGAACAATGACACTTGGGGGTCCGAGAACAATGACACCCTGACACTTGGGGTCCGAGAACAATGACACACTGACACTTGGGGGATCCAGAACAATGACGCCCTGACATGTGGGGGTCCCAGAACAATGACACCCTGACACTTGGGGGATTCAGAACAATGACGCCCTGACACTTGGGGGATTCAGAACAATGACGCCCTGACACTTGGGGGTCCCAGAACAATGACACCCTGACACTTGGGGGCCCCAGAACAATGACACCCTGACACTTGGGGGTCCCAGAACAATGACGCCCTGACACTTGGGGGTCCCAGAACAATGACACCCTGACACTTGGGGGTCCAGAACAATGACACCCTGACACTTGGGGGCCCCAGAACAATGACACCCTGACACTTGGGGGATCCAGAACAATGACACCCTGACACTTGGAGGCCCCAGAACAATGACACCCTGACACTTGGGGGATCCAGAACAATGACACCCTGACACTTGGAGGCCCCAGAACAATGACACCCTGACACTTGGGGGCCCCAGAACAATGACACCCTGACACTTGGGGGATCCAGAACAATGACACCCTGACACTTGGAGGCCCCAGAACAATGACGCCCTGACACTTGGGGGCCCCAGAACAATGACACCCTGACACTTGGGGGTCCCAGAACAATGACACCCTGACACTTGGAGGCCCCAGAACAATGACACCCTGACACTTGGGGGATCCAGAACAATGACACCCTGACACTTGGAGGTCCAGAACAATGACACCCTGACACTTGGAGGCCCCAGAACAATGACACCCTGACACTTGGAGGCCCCAGAACAATGACACACTGACACTTGGGGGTCCCAGAACAATGACACCCTGACACTTGGAGGCCCCAGAACAATGACACCCTGACACTTGGAGGTCCAGAACAATGACGCCCTGACACTTGGGGGTCCCAGAACAATGACACCCTGACACCTGGGGGTCCCAGAACAATGACACCCTGACACTTGGGGGCCCCAGAACAATGACACCCTGACACTGGGGGGTCCATATTATAATGTAAATGATTTTCTTACTTTGAGGGTCTCTAGAGTATTCCTCCAGCTCATTTGCATTGAAAGTTTTCATATTTCCGTCCTTATTAAATTCTTCCACCAAACACTGCATACCCCTCTCCTGCAACAGGACCTGTACAAACATATGAGGAGGTTCCATCATCTGATCTCCAACCTCCCCATCCACTAATATCATTATTGTACATTTATATAGCGCTGACATATACTGCAGCACTGTACAGGGATCACTGAGCCAATCACATCAGTCTCTGTACAAGAGAAGCTTACACTCTAATGCCCCCTCCCCCCCCCCACAGTCACGGGTTTTCTATGCCTCCTATTAATAACAATTGTATTATTGTCCTCTGAAATGAGGAAAGGTAGGTACTCCCCCCGATAATGAGGAAAGGTAGGTACTCCCCCCGGTAATGAGGAAAGGTAGGTACTCCCCCCGGTAATGAGGAAAGGTAGGTACTCACCTTGGTGCTGTAGGCTTACCATGGCGATCGATGTGACGGCACACACTATGCTGGGTACAGGTGTGAGGATCCTTTTATATGAACTGAAATCTGGTCAGACTCTCCTCTCCCCACCCCCTGTATATGTATTATATCCCTTGTGTGGACACACCCAGCGCTGTACTGATACCTCTACACAGGTGATCCGCCCTCCGACACCCTCCAACCACTTGTCCTGAGACTTGAGACTTAGCACGACTTCAAAGTAGTCGCTGTACGACTTTGGCCGACTTCGATGCGAGTTACACAGGCATTCCCTAAAGTCGCGGCAGAATTGCAGCAAAATTGCGTGACTTTGGCGTCCCGGTAGCCTAACTAGCTCGCTAAAACCTTATTCTCACCACTGAGCCCAGCTCTATCCCCAACTTCACACTGCCAAAGGTTCCACGGGAAGGAACCCTTTATAGTGAGGGGTGGGACCACGAGCCCTGAGCCACGATTGGACAAAGTCAGAACTCTCACGGTGCTCCTTGCACTGACTGGGCAAAGCCTCGCACCTGACCGCTGGACCACACCGTATGACGTCAGGATCTTTTTTTGCTCGGGACGTACGATTTTGGCAAACGGGCTCAATAAATCTTTATACGAGCGTCTTCCTGTACACAAAAAAGGTCTACCGCCTTCTTCCCGTTCCACAAGATAAATAAAACCAGTGCTTACTGGGAATTAATGAATTCTTCTGCCTACTCTTCCAATAATGAATGCCGGAGATCCGGGACCTCAGGCGAGATCTGAGCATCGGTAATATTTACCTTCACAAACTAATAGTCGCAATAAAGGCCGGTCTCATCCTCAAATGAACTGTTTATTTGCGTTTGTCAACATTACTGTCACGCCACACGCCGATGTTTATCTTTTTCCCGTAACGTGGCCTGTACATAACAGAAGGCATCTAAAAACCCAAGAGAATACGGGGCATTACGTTAACAAAGGGTTATAAGCCCAGACACTTGGGAGTCCCAGAACCATTACACCCGGGGCTCCCAGAACCATGGCACCCAGACACTTGGGGCTCCCAGAATCATGACACCCGGGGCTCCCAGAACCATGGCACCCGGGGCTCCCAGAACCATGGCACCCGGGGCTCCCAGAACCATGGCACCCGGGGCTCCCAGAACCATGACACCCGGGGCTCCCAGAACCATGGCACCCGGGGGGTCCCAGAACCATGGCACCCGGGGCTCCCAGAACCATGACACCCGGACACTTGGGGATCCCAGAACCATGACACCCGGGGCTCCCAGAACCATGGCACCCGGACACTTGGGGATCCCAGAACAATGGCATACGGGGCTCCCAGAAAAATGGCACCCGGGGCTCCCAGAACACAATGGCGCCCGGGGCTCCCAGAAAAATGGCGCCCGGGGCTCCCAGAAAAATGGCACCCGGGGCTCCCAGAACCATGGTACCCGGGGCTCCCAGAAAAATGGCACCCGGGGCTCCCAGAGAAATGGCACCCGGGGCTCCCAGAACAATGGCACCCGGGGATCCCAGAACAATGGCACCCGAGGCTCCCAGAAAAATGACACCCGGGGCTCCCAGAACAATGGCACCCGGAGCTCCCAGAAAAATGACACCCGGGGCTCCCAGAAAAATGTCACCCGGGGATCCCAGAACAATGGCACCCGAGGCTCCCAGAAAAATGACACCCGGGACTCCCAGAACAATGGCACCCGGAGCTCCCAGAAAAATGACACCCGGGGCTCCCAGAAAAATGGCACCCGGGGCTCCCTGAACAATGGCACCCGAGGCTCCCCGAACAATGGCACCCCGGGGCTCCCAGAACCATGGCACCCGGGGCTTCCAGAACCATGGCACCCGGGGCTCCCAGAACCATGGCACCCGGGGCTCCCAGAACACAATGGCGCCCGGGGCTCCCAGAACAATGGCACCCAGACACTTGAGGCTCCCGGGAACAGTAGCACACAGACACTCGGGAATATTGGTATTGGATTATGGTCATTGGTATTCTATAGATATATTGATGCAGAAAACAAACACAGAAGCATTTCAAGGATAAATTTTTAGTTTATTGAGACGTCAGTCTTTGTACAAGGGTCTCCTCCATGGCAGTGGAATGAATGGTCCTCAGCTGCTCTCGCAGAAGAAGGTGTTGCAGGCCACGGTCAAAGAGGCCACCAAGATGACAAACTCCTGAAAGTCCACCTCCCCGTCTCCGTTCTCATCCAGCTCCTTCAGGATCTTGTCCACAGAGATGGCATCTTTCTGCTCCTGGAGAAGGAAGACTTAGATTAAATCAACCATCGTTTTCCCATCTCTTCCTGTTTCCTGCCTATATTACATCGAGATTGCATTCTATTCTTGGGATATTCCTTTATAACCTAAACCTGCTTTACAACTTCTCCACAACGTTATCCCTGACCTGGTGTGTTCCTTGGCCTTGGTGAAGCTGCTTGTTCACTAAGGTTCTGTAAGAAATCTCTGAGGGCTTCACAGAACAGCTGTATTTGTACTGAGATTAAATGACACACAGGTGGACCTCTATTTACTAATTAGGTGACTTCTGAAGGCAATTGGTTGCAATTATGAGCCACTTTGTGTTGGTCTATCACGTAAAATCCCAATAAAATACATTTACGTTTTTTGGTTGTAACATGACAAGGGGTATGAATACATTTTTCAAGACACTGTAGGTGTAAGTTTTAAGTACTTTCAGGCTCTAATCTATATTTAAGTTTTGTTTCTCTATTTTTTTGTAAATTCTTATGATGAAAAACTTAATATACAAAAGTTAAAAATATACTATTTAGTAAAATGATAAGGCCATTGCACCGTTTATGATAGAGGTTGTCCTGTTTACTGGACTTTTTATGGGTCCACCTATATTGTATGTTCCTATTTTAATCATCGTTTATACATTTCGCAAAATCAATAAACCTATTGAAATAAAAAGATATCACTTTTAAACTTCAAACCACCAATGAACCCAAATGGTGGCACATCTGTACACGTCCCGTCTTCTTGTGTCTCACCTCAAGATACTCTCCAAGCTCGTTCTGTAGAAGATCCTTCAGTTCCCTCTTGCACAGCTTGTGCTTGTCACCTTCCCGAGCGGAATATGTGTGGAAGACGTCGATAAGTGTATCCATGGCCTTTTCCAGTTTTGACATCTTGGGATGGATAGGTCAGTAGATGAGTGGATGAGTCGAAGTTTGGTTGGGTGTACCACCAAAGATCAGAAGCTGGAACTAAAAATGATATCATATAAAAAAAAGGTATATTTTCTATTTGAATGGAGCAAGTACGGAGATCTCAAAACCAGAACAACTTGGTTGATGACATGGAACAACGAACAAGGGAAAGTGTGAGGACTAGAGACATGGTTGTAGTCTTGCAGAACTGGAGAATTAGAGGGGTTTGTTTTGGTGGGTGGTGGTTTGTAAAGGAGGTCTGAATTACAGTTATGGTAGTTATACGTTTGGTGGAACAACAAAAAAACTTAAGAACCTCAGCTAGTTGGATGTTTGGTGGAACAACAGAACTTAAGAACTACAGTTGGTTGTATATTTGGTGGAAGAGGAGAACTTAAGAACTACAGTTGGTTGTCTATTTGGTGGAAGAGGAGAACTTAAGAATTTCAGTTGGTTGAAAGTTTGGTGGAACACCAGAATTTAAGAACATTGACACTTGAAACTAATGTTGTTTACAATCAGATGGGAGCAGAATCTTCCCAACAAATGGGACCATAGAATAAAGAGCCATTGGGGCGGGAAGATTTAAAGTCATGAATACGGGTTTACAGGTCAAAGAAGAAGTTTGTTCTCAAAGGTTGGATTGGTTTATGTGTAGGTGTAAATTAATGAGTAGAGTAAGTAGAAGTTCTGTAGAAGATCCTTCAGTTCCCTCTTGCACAGCTTGTTACCTTCCCAAGTGTAATATGTGTCGAAGACGATAAGTGTATTTATGGCCTCTTCCAGTTCTGACATCTTGGGATGGATAGGTCAGTAGATGAGTGGATGAGTCGAAGTTTGGTTGGGTGTACCACCAAAGATCAGAAGCTGGAACTAAAAATGATATCATATAAAAAAAAGGTATATTTTGTATTTGAATGGAGCAAGTACGGAGATTTCAAAACCAGAACAACTTGGTTGATGACATGGAACAACGAACCAGGGAAAGGGTGAGGACTAGCCACATGGTTGTAGTCTTGCAGAACTGGAGAATTCGAGGGGTTTGTTTTGGTGGGTGGTGGTTTGTAAAGGAGATCTGAATTACAGTTATATGTTTGGTAAAACAACTAAAAACGTAAGAACCTCAGCTCGTTGGATGTTTGGTGGAACAACAGAACTTAAGAACTACAGTTGGTTTTGTATGTTTGGTGGAAGAGGAGAACTTAGGACTTTCAGTTGGTTGAAAGTTTGGTGGAACACCAGAATTTAAGAACATTGACACATGAAACGAATGTAGTTTTCAATCAGATGGGAGCAGAGTCTTCCCAACAAATGGGACCATAGAATAAAGAGCCATTGGGGTGGGAAGATTTAAAGTTATGAATACGGGTTTACAGGTCAAAGAATACGTTTGTTCTCAAAGGTTGGATTGGTTTATGTGTAGGTGTAAATAAATGAGTAGAGTTAGCCCTTGTACACACGGTCGGAGAATCCGTCGGAATGTGTCCTATCGGACCGTGTTGTCGGATAATCCGACTGTGTGTGGTCTGCATTGGACTGATTCCGTCGGAATATCCGTCGGACCCAATTTTCCAACATGTTGGAAATATTTTCCAACCAACTGGTTCGATCGGACATACTCTGATCATGTGTAGAGAATTTTGATCGGACCAAGTGCCACGCATGCTCAGATCAAATTCCTACATCAAAGCTATTGGCTACTAGCCTGAACGTAGTCCCATCGTAACGAAATTACGTCATCACGTTCTGAATGATCGGATTTTTCGACAACTTAGTCCGACCGTGTGTATGCAACAGTTTCAGACAAGATCCGACAGGCAAAATCCCACGGACAAAATCCCACGGATTTGGTTGGCAGAATGTCCGACCGTGTGTACAAGGGCTAAGATATGTAGAATAAGATATGTTTTACCAGAATTGAGAGTTGTACAGAGGACCTAAAAACAGGCCAGGTAGGGTTATTAAGGAGATGGAAAGTCTGAGATGAAGTATGCATTTTAGGCTATGGAGCAAGGCAAAAACATTTTTTGGTGGACCCAATGAGAGTTGGATATATGGACTGATGTAAAGAGAGATTGAGATTAGATATGTATTTACATTTACAGAGGAAGGAGAATAGAGACATTTTTGGATGGACGAGTTTGATAGACAGACTAACGGACTGATGGAGAGTCATATGAATGCATGGTCAATGAGCAGATATTCAGGACTACAGGTGTATGTGTTACTCTATGAACGAGTGGGACGGGAGTCGCTTTGGGCATGGGGCTAGTGGAACCCAGAATCCCTTGGAGTGGTTGGGAAACCCTTGCTTCAGTTCCCCATGCACCTCCTAGGTCTAAGTTATCCTGTGTCTATTAGGGGCACAGGGTGACCAAGAAAATAATGAACATTAAGAATGTGGCTTGGATTACTTAAAATGGAACAGTAATATTTATCCACAATATCTCCCAGGAAATATACAAAAACGATTTCTGGTTTGTTTGATTCTGAACTATACATGTTAATTGAAAGAGCTGATCAAATTGGCCTCTTTACAATGTAGGAGATGGTCCGTCTGCTACTAGGGGTCCCTGTTATTATGTGAAGGTGTCCTGTGTTTATGATAATGTCTGTTGTGTCTTCTGAGCTAAAAGACGGCAATTCTGCCCCGAAAGGTCAAACCTCTCTGAGCCACCTAGGCTGTTTAAATGGTTAATTAGCTATCTTAATTCTGTTTCTGGTTACAGTTTGCTAGGGTTATATGATCAGAAGGGGGGGGGGGGGGCAGGGAAATGTCCTCCTGGTGTATATATATATGTGCGTTTGTCCAATAAATGTTTCCATGTTCAAAATGTGTAACTGAGCTAGTCTCGCCTGGTTTTTAGTTACAGTATGTGGCTGTAATATCTGAAGGTCCAGATTGGCAGAAGCAGTGTACTGACGGAAGCACTCAAGTGAAGTGCGATGGGGATCCATTACAATGACTTAATAGATGGGCCAAAAATAACCCAACACCTAAACACATAGGATAAGTAGCCATTATTGCATTCAAAGAGATTGGTCAATTAAGCAGTATATGTTACTTGAGGACTGTCATGGTTATGCAGTGATCTTCCTGTTTGCTTACCTCCCCTCATGTGTTCAGACTAAGAGGCCAGCCACTTCCACCTGGTGGTTTTTATAACCTCTCCTCTAAGCATGGCTCCACCCCAGGCCCTATCAGGGAACCTTATATTAACCTGTGCACTGCAAGCCAACAGTGCTGATCAACCATTGTGTATTCCTTTGTGTGTTAGCTTCCTGTTACCTGCCGTGTGCGATTCTGTTGTTCCGTTAGCGACTTTGGCGTGTCTTTGACTATCCCTGTTTGCCTGTGATCCTGACCTTTTGGCGTGTCCCTGACTATTCCTGTCTGCTTGTGGCCCCGACCTTGGCTTTGTCCCTCACCATCCCTATCCTCCTGTTGCCTACTGTGGGTGTGAGCTGGGGGACCCTGGGGGTCGCGACCTGGAGCCAGTTGCAGCCAAGTCCATCCTCACCACTCAAGGCTCTGGTGAACACCTGCTGGCTCTTAGACTCCGCGCCCCAGGGAATCTTACGCTCTAACTCCGGTGGGATCTGTCTCCCATCCGCAGCAGTCAGCCGTAGGGTCCACAACCTTACGGTGCACTCCTGATCCCTACGGTGTGCATCTGTCACCTCGCCTCAAGGTGACCTGACAAGGACATTAAAAAGATAAGGCATGACTTGGCATTTGGAAATATAGACTGATGGACAGTTGGGCGAATGTATGGAGAAAGAATAGATAATGGAGGTTCTATCTATGGCTGTTGAACTAGAAGTGACCGAGTAGATGTCCAAACCTTTGGGTGGTCCTAAACTAAGATCCCATTAATTACAGATCTAGGTAGTGAGCCATTGTTTTATATTTAAAGAAGAAGAAATCTGGAGAACTTGTTTTGGAACTAGAGGTGACTGAAAGCTCCACCTTACGATCCTAAACCAAGGTTACAGAAATGACACATCTAAGTATAGAGTCATAGTTTTATATGCATAGCACTGATATCTAAAAAGGACTTACTTTATAGTGTTGAGAATGTTTCACCACTTATCCAAGAGGCTTCCTTAGATCAAGAACATACCCCAGAATTTACACCCATATGGGTAACTTGGCTACCTCGGTGTTATGAAAAGTAGAATGTTGATGGTTAGATTAAGCCAGCCATTCTCAACACAGAGGAACCCTTAAAATAACTTTCCAGTCTCAGGAAACCCCTTCTAAAAAAAAATGACTATATCTACAACTAATTAACAGATTTAAGCCAGCTAAGGTTGGGGTGGTGCACGTGAAACTGTCCCTTGGGACCAGCCCGTGGTAACCTTTGCAACACAACGGAACCCTTAAAATAACTTTCCAATCTCAGGGAACCCCTTCTAAATATGACTTATCTACAACTCCTTAAAGGGGACCTTCAGTCATTTTTTTTTCAACTTTTCATCCAATAAATCTTCTGCTCTTGTTGTTTTAAACTTTGGATAGAAAAACATGTTTTTTTTTTCTGCCAGTAAATCGCTTATACAGCCCACTTCCTGTTTCTTGTCTGATCATTAGCCTAGGCTTATGCCATCATGCACAGCTCTCTCTCTCTCTCTCTCTCATGAGAGTTTGCCAGGAAAGGGAGGGGGGATGAATCATAAGAGGGCCAATGAGAGCTGCAGGGCTGGAGGTGTGCCTCTGTAAATCCAGGAAGTGAACTTCTGGCTGCATCCATTTTAACTGTGGGCAGCTGACTTAGTGTAGGGAGATTATTTCTGCAGCATATTTGGCAAGTACAAAAATCACAGTATATATAAAATAATATGCAAAGTGGTTAGAGGGAAGCTTAAGAATGGCAAAGATGTTTTTATTACAAAGTATGTTAGCAGACTGCAGATCCTCTTTAATTAGCAGAGTTAAGCTGGCTAACGTTGGGGCCCATCTGTAAGGTGGTGCACGTGAAAGTGTCCCTTTAGACCAGCCTTTCTTAAACTTTGCAACAGAGGCACCCTTGAAATAACTTTCCTGTTTCAGGGAACCCCATGACCTGGAGGAAGGAGATCCTTCATACCTTTGTAGACAAGGTTTAGTGGGGTTTTTTTTAACGGCAATGTTTCTCAACTCCAGCCCTCAAGTACCCCCCCCAACAGGTCATGTTTTCAGGCTATCCATCATTTTGCACAGGTGATCTGATCAGTTTCACTGCCTTAGGGAAATCCTGAAAACATTGTATTCTGTTATATTCCTTTATAGGCTATTTTATTCTGCTCTGTTTTAGTGTTTTCTATTATATTATACTTTTATATTCTATTCTATTGTTTTTATTCTGTTTCAATCTAGAATGGAAAAGATTAGAACAGAATAGAATATAATGCAAAGGAATAGAACAGAAAATAGAGTATACTATAAAGGAATAGAATAGAAAAAAAAAATGGTGTAGAACAGAATATAAAAAGGAATTAAAAAAAAAATAGAACAGCATAGAAAAAAATAATAATAAACACAAAATAAAGAAGAGCGCATAATATAAAAAGAATAGACTAGAACGGAATAGAAACAAATAGAACAAAATAGAATATAAAATAAAACAAAGATGATAATAGAATACAGTAGGAAAATAGAATAGTATATGGAAAAATACAAGAATATAAAAAAGAATAGAATGAAAAAGAATAGAAAATACCAAAAGGATAGAATATTATTTTCTTTTCTATTCTATTTGTTGTATGGATAGGTGGACGGACAAAATGGAGAAATAGATGATTGCCAGGATAAGGTAGTCTTGGGAAAGCAGAGTATGATGGATGGACAGACGGAGAATTGAATAGATGCTGGCAGAGTATGATGGATGGACAGGTGGAAGGACAGACTGAGAATTAGATGGATGCCGGGATAAGGTCATTTGGGAAAGCAAGGCATGGTGGATGGAGAGGTGGACCTACAGACGAAGAATTGGGTGGATGATGGGTCAAGATCTTTTGGAGAAGCAGAGTATAGTGGATGGACAGGTGGATGGACGCCAGGATCAGATCATTTGGAGAAGTAGATTATGGTGGATGGACAGGCAGATGGACAAACGGAGAATCGAATGGATGCCAGGATAAGGTCATTTGGAGAATAAGAGTATGGTGGGTGGATAGGTAGAGGGACAGATGGACAAATGGATGGATGCCAGGATAAGGTCATTTGGAGAAGTAGAGTATGATGGATGGACAGGTGGATGGACGCCAGGATCAGATCATTTGGAGAAGTAGAGTATAATGAATGGACAGGCAGATGGACAAATGGAGAATCAAATGGATGCCAGGATAAGGTAATTTGGAGAAGTAGAATATGACAGCTGGACAGACGGATTTGGAGAAGTAGAGTATGGTGGGTGGACAAGTGGACGGACAGACAGAGCTGTATTGATGCCAGGATAAGGACAAATTGGAGAAGTAGAGTATAGTGGATCTATAGATGGAGAACTGGATGGCTGTCGGGATAAGGTAATTTGGAGAAGTAGAATATGATAGATGGACAGGTGGACAGATGTAAAATTTGATGAATGCCGGGATCAGGTAATTTGGAGAAGCAGAGTATGGTGGATGGACAGACTGAGAGCTGGATGGATGCCAGGTTGAGGACAATTGGAGGAGTATGGTGGATGGATAGATGGATGTCGGGATAAGGACAATTGGAGAAGTAGAGTATGGTAGATGGATAGGTGGACGTACAGATGGAGAATTGGATGGATGCCGAGATAAGGACAATTGGAGAAGTAGAGTATGGTGGATGGTTAGGTGGACGGAAAGACGGAGCATAGGATGGATGCCGGGATAAGGACAACTGGAGAAGTAGAGTATGGTGGATGGATAGGTGGACGTACAGATGGAGAATTGGATGGATGTCGGGATAAGGACAATTGGAGAAGTAGAGTATGGTGGATGGATAGGTGGACGTACAGATGGAGAATTGGATGGATGTTGGGATAAGGACAATTGGAGAAGTAGAGTATGGTGGATGGTTAGGTGGACGGAAAGACAGAGAATTGGATGGATGCCGGGATAAGGACACCTGGAGAAGTAGAATATGGTGGATGGATAGGTGGACGTACAGATGGAGAATTGGATGGATGCCGGGATAAGGACAATTGGAGAAGTAGAGTATGGTGGATGGTTAGGTGGACGGAAAGACGGAGCATAGGATGGATGCCGGGATAAGGACACCTGGAGAAGTAGAGTATGGTGGATGGATAGGTGGACGTACAGATGGAGAATTGGATGGATGCCGAGATAAGGACACCTGGAGAAGTAGAGTATGGTGGATGGATAGGTGGATGGAAAGACGGAGAATAGGATGGATGCCGGGATAAGGACAATTGGAGAAGTAGAGTATGGGGGATGGATAGGTGGACGTACAGATGGAGAATTGGATGGATGCCGAGATAAGGACAATTGAAGAAGTAGAGTATGGGGGATGGATAGGTGGACGTACAGACGGAGCATAGGATGGATGCCGAGATAAGGACAATTGGAGAAGTAGAGTATGGTGGATGGATAGGTGGACGTACAGATGGAGAATTGGATGGATGCCGAGATAAGGACACCTGGAGAAGTAGAGTATGGTGGATGGATAGGTGGATGGAAAGACAGAGAATTGGATGGATGCCGGGATAAGGACAATTGGAGAAGTAGAGTATGGTGGATGGATAGGTGGACGTACAGATGGAGAATTGGATGGATGCCGAGATAAGGACAATTGGAGAAGTAGAGTATGGTGGATGGATAGGTGGACGTACAGATGGAGAATTGGATGGATGCCGGGATAAGGACAATTGGAGAAGTAGAGTATGGTGGATGGATAGGTGGACGTACAGATGGAGAATTGGATGGATGCCGGGATAAGGACAATTGGAGAAGTAGAGTATGGTGGATGGATAGGTGGACGTACAGATGGAGAATTGGATGGATGCCGAGATAAGGACAATTGGAGAAGTAGAGTATGGTAGATGGATAGGTAGACGTACAGATGGATGTCGGTATAAGGTAATTTGGGGAAGCAGCATATGGTGGATGGACAGGTAGACGCACAGATGGAGATTTGGATGCTGGGATAAGGACAATTGGAGAAGCAGCATATGGTGGATGGATAGGTAGACGTATAGATGGATGTCGGGATAAGGTCATTTGGGGAAGCAGCATATGGTGGATGGACAGGTGGACGCACAGACGGAGATTTGGATGCTGGGATAAGGACAATTGGAGAAGCAGCATATGGTGGATGGATAGGCAAACGGACGGAGAACTGGATAGATGGTCAGATAATGAGCAGAAGTTCTGAGCACCAGTTAGGCTGGGTTGACATGTTTGTGGGGGAACGGCTCACAGCAGGGGTTCGGTGCGTCCCTGTTCACAGTTTCAGGTCCGATTTTTGGTCCAAATATTTGCCTGAATTCGGACCAGAAGATGGACCAGAAGATGGACCAGAAGATGCACAGGACCCCTACGCAATTCGGTCACAATCTCCTGGCATGCGAAATGAATGCGGGGAAACCAGAGACCCAACAACGACACATAAAATAAATTGCGGTTATGTACACAGAGTTTGGTGTTAGATGGAAATAAAGAATTTTTAGCAGTACCGGTACCTCTCGGCAGAGACGGTGGTCGGTGTTTTGGACTCACCAGACTGGATCGATCGGCTGTTCTTCTGTCGCACCCGCTGACGACTGCTCACCTTTGGTCATCTCCACCGCTGGTCTCCTTTTCATCTTTTCCTCGGGCGTATCTCTTACATCCCAAACAATGAGGTCTGTCCCTATCGGGTGTCACCGCTGTCATTTCCATACCATCATTGTGGACTTCTGGCACATCACCCGGGAGACCACAGGAAACCGGACCCCCCCGACATGTAGTGAACCTTCTGAGATGCCAGACACCTGCTGTTAATGAGTCGTGTTAATGATCTGCTCTTTGTTTTCCTATCAGCTGGTCTCACACATGGTGCCCGATTGAGCTACGTGTTTACATAGCAGCGAGCATGCTGGGAATCAGACTACTACGTTAGGTAATTATGGTTATGCTCCACTCAAGTATATCCAACAAGTCACAAATCCCAATGAGATCCCTCACATCATGGTCCCCATTGTCACATTTAAAGAGGCCCCGTCTTCCTAAACAAATCCAGAGGTCCCTGGAATAGAAGAGCCAAGATGGTCCCCACTGGTGGCCCACGTCTCCTCCTCTTCCTCAGTTCCAGAGCTGCCGTCTTCTTCGTCACGTTGCCAAGCACTTCCATGAGCGATGGGTGCCAGTGCTATCCCACCACGCTTTGTGGTTCCTTCTCTGACCAACATGTCACTACAGGACCCATGTACGGCTCAGAGGACGTAGCCCCAAATACTGGCCGGGATACGGGCACCCAACACTCAGAAGTGCTGAGGAGTCTAGGAGCAGTGACCCCCAAACTGTGGCCCCTTGCATGCTTTTTTTACCCGGCCCTTGGGGCATTATTCCCTCCACTGTCATCAACAGTTCGGCAGTTCCTGGGTCGTTCCTGCCACTGATACCAACCATGGGGCACTATTCCTCCTCCCACTGACACAAACCATGGGGCACTATTCCTCCTCCCACTGACACCAACCATGGGGCGCTATTCCTCCTCCCACTGACACAAACCATGGGGCACTATTCCTCCTCCCACTGACACCAACCATGGGGCGCTATTCCTCCTCCCACTGACACAAACCATGGGGCACTATTCCTCCTCCCACTGACACCAACCATGGGGCGCTATTCCTCCTCCCACTGACACCAACCATGGGGCACTATTCCTCCTCCCACTGACACAAACCATGGGGCGCTATTCCTCCTCCCACTGACACAAACCATGGGGCACTATTCCTCCTCCCACTGACACCAACCATGGGGCGCTATTCCTCCTCCCACTGACACCAACCATGGGGCGCTATTCCTCCTCCCACTGACACCAACCATGGGGCGCTATTCCTCCTCCCACTGACACCAACCATGGGGCGCTATTCCTCCTCCCACTGACACAAACCATGGGGCACTATTCCTCCTCCCACTGACACCAACCATGGGGCGCTATTCCTCCTCCCACTGACACCAACCATGGGGCGCTATTCCTCCTCCCACTGACACAAACCATGGGGCGCTATTCCTCCTCCCACTGACACAAACCATGGGGCACTATTCCTCCTCCCACTGACACCAACCATGGGGCACTATTCCTCCTCCCACTGACACCAACCATGGGGCACTATTCCTCCTCCCACTGACACCAACCATGGGGCGCTATTCCTCCTCCCACTGACACCAACCATGGGGCGCTATTCCTCCTCCCACTGACACCAACCATGGGGCGCTATTCCTCCTCCCACTGACACCAACCATGGGGCGCTATTCCTCCTCCCACTGACACAAACCATGGGGCGCTATTCCTCCTCCCACTGACACCAACCATGGGGCGCTATTCCTCCTCCCACTGACACCAACCATGGGGCGCTATTCCTCCTCCCACTGACACAAACCATGGGGCACTATTCCTCCTCCCACTGACACCAACCATGGGGCGCTATTCCTCCTCCCACTGACACCAACCATGGGGCGCTATTCCTCCTCCCACTGACACAAACCATGGGGCATTTCTTCCCGCTGACACCAACCATGGAACACTATTCCTCCTCCCACTGACACCAACCATGGGGCACTATTCCTCCTCCCACTGACACCAACCATGGGGCGCTATTCCTCCTCCCACTGACACCAACCATGGGGCGCTATTCCTCCTCCCACTGACACCAACCATGGGGCGCTATTCCTCCTCCCACTGACACCAACCATGGGGCGCTATTCCTCCTCCCACTGACACCAACCATGGGGCGCTATTCCTCCTCCCACTGACACAAACCATGGGGCACTATTCCTCCTCCCACTGACACCAACCATGGGGCGCTATTCCTCCTCCCACTGACACCAACCATGGGGCGCTATTCCTCCTCCCACTGACACCAACCATGGGGCGCTATTCCTCCTCCCACTGACACCAACCATGGGGCGCTATTCCTCCTCCCACTGACACAAACCATGGGGCATTTCTTCCCGCTGACACCAACCATGGAACACTATTCCTCCTCCCACTGACACCAACCATGGGGCATTGTTCTTCCCACTGACACCAACAATGGGGCACTATTCACATTCCCCTTGACACCAACAATGGGGCACTATTTCCATTCCCTCTGATACCAATAACAGGGCACTATTCCCATTCTCTCTGATGCCAATGATGGGGCACTATTCCTCACACTGATACCAACCATGGGGCACTATTCCTCCTCCCACTGATGTGAACAATGGAGCATGGTATTTCTTCCTACTGATACCAACGATGGGGCATTATTTCTCCTCCCATTGACACCAACAATGGGGCACTACTCCCATTCCCTCTGACACCAACAATGGGTCACTATTCCCATTTTCACTGACACCAATGATGGGGCACTATTCCTCCCATCGATACCAATGATGGGGCACTATTCCTCCCATCGATACCAATGATAGGGCACTATTCCTCCCACTGACACCAATGATGGGGCACTATTCCTCCCACTGACACCAATGATGAGGCACTATTCCTCCCACTGACACCAATGATGGGGCACTATTCCTCCCACTGACACCAATGATGGGGCACTATTCCTCCCACTGACACCAATGATGGGGCACTATTCCTCCCACCGATACCAATGATGGGGCACTATTCCTCCCACCGATACCAATGATGGGGCACTATTCCTCCCACTGATACCAATGATGGGGCACTATTCCTCCCACCGATACCAATGATGGGACACTATTCCTCCCACTGACACCAATGATGGGGCACTATTCCTCCCACCGATACCAATGATGGGACACTATTCCTCCCACTGACACCAATGATGGGGCACTATTCCTCCCACCGATACCAATGATGGGACACTATTCCTCCCACTGACACCAATGATGGGACACTATTCCTCCCACTGACACCAATGATGGGGCACTATTCCTCCCACCGATACCAATGATGGGGCACTATTCCTCCCACTGACACCAATGATGGGGCACTATTCCTCCCACTGACACCAATGATGGGGCACTATTCCTCCCACCGATACCAATGATGGGGCACTATTCCTCCCACTGACACCAATGATGGGACACTATTCCTCCCACTGACACTAATGATGGGGCACTATTCCTCCCACTGATACCAATGATGGGGCACTATTCCTCCCACTGACACCAATGATGGGGCACTATTCCCCCCACTGACACCAATGATGGGACACTATTCCTCCCACTGATACCAATGATGGGGCACTATTCCTCCCACTGACACCAATGATGGGGCACTATTCCTCCCACTGACACCAATGATGGGGCACTATTCCCCCCACTGACACCAATGAAGGGGCACTATTCCTCCCACTGACACCAATGATGGGGCACTATTCCTCCCACTGACACCAATGATGGGGCACTATTCCTCCCACTGACACCAATGATGGGGCACTATTCCTCCCACTGACACCAATGAAGGGGCACTATTCCTCCCACTGACACCAATGATGGGGCACTATTCCTCCCACTGACACCAATGATGGGGCACTATTCCTCCCACTGACACCAATGATGGGGCACTATTCCTCCCACTGATACCAATGATGGGGCACTATTCCTCCCACTGACACCAATGATGGGGCACTATTCCTCCCACTGACACCAATGATGGGGCACTATTCCTCCCACTGACACCAATGATGGGGCACTATTCCTCCCACCGATACCAATGATGGGGCACTATTCCTCCCACTGATACCAATGATGGGGCACTATTCCTCCCACTGACACCAATGATGGGGCACTATTCCTCCCACTGACACCAATGATGGGGCACGATTCCTCCCACTGACACCAATGATGGGGCACTATTCCTCCCACTGATACCAATGATGGGGCACTATTCCTCCCACTGATACCAATGATGGGGCACTATTCCTCCCACTGACACCAATGATGGGGCACTATTCCTCCCACTGACACCAATGATGGGGCACTATTCCTCCCACTGATACCAATGATGGGGCACTATTCCTCCCACTGACACCAATGATGGGGCACTATTCCTCCCACTGATACCAATGATGGGGCACTATTCCTCCCACTGACACCAATGATGGGGCACTATTCCCCCCACTGACACCAATGATGGGGCACTATTCCTCCCACTGACACCAATGATGGGGCACTATTCCTCCCACTGATACCAATGATGGGGCACTATTCCTCCCACTGACACCAATGATGGGGCACTATTCCTCCCACTGACACCAATGATGGGGCACTATTCCTCCCACTGACACCAATGATGGGGCACGATTCCTCCCACTGACACCAATGATGGGACACTATTCCTCCCACTGACACCAATGATGGGACACTATTCCTCCCACTGACACCAATGATGGGGCACTATTCCTCCCACTGACACCAATGATGGGGCACTATTCCTCCCACTGACACCAATGATGGGACACTATTCCTCCCACTGACACCAATGATGGGGCACTATTCCTCCCATCTACACCAATGATGGGGCACTATTCCTCCCACTGACACCAATGATGGGGCACTATTCCTCCCACTGACACCAATGATGGGGCACTATTCCTCCCACTGACACCAATGATGGGGCACTATTCCTCCCACTGACACCAATGATGGGGCACTATTCCCCCCACTGACACCAATGATGGGGCACTATTCCTCCCACTGACACCAATGATGGGGCACTATTCCTCCCACTGACACCAATGATGGGGCACTATTCCCCCCACTGATACCAATGATGGGGCACTATTCCTTCCACTGATACCAATGATGGGGCACGATTCCTCCCACTGACACCAATGATGGGACACTATTCCTCCCACTGACACCAATGATGGGACACTATTCCTCCCACTGACACCAATGATGGGGCACTATTCCTCCCACTGACACCAATGATGGGGCACTATTCCTCCCACTGATACCAATGATGGGGCACTATTCCTCCCACTGACACCAATGATGGGGCACTATTCCTCCCACTGACACCAATGATGGGACACTATTCCTCCCACTGACACCAATGATGGGGCACTATTCCTCCCATCTACACCAATGATGGGGCACTATTCCTCCCACTGACACCAATGATGGGGCACTATTCCTCCCACTGATACCAATGATGGGGCACTATTCCTCCCACTGACACCAATGATGGGGCACTATTCCTCCCACTGACACCAATGATGGGGCACTATTCCCCCCACTGACACCAATGATGGGGCACTATTCCTCCCACTGACACCAATGATGGGGCACTATTCCTCCCACTGACACCAATGATGGGGCACTATTCCTCCCACCGATACCAATGATGGGGCACTATTCCTCCCACTGATACCATTGATGGGACACTATTCCTCCCACTGATACCAATGATGGGGCACTATTCCTCCCACTGACACCAATGATGGGACACTATACCTCCCACTGATACCAATGATGGGACACTATACCTCCCACTGATACCAATGATGGGGCACTATTCCTCCCACTGACACCAATGATGGGGCACTATTCCTCCCACTGACACCAATGATGGGACACTATTCCTCCCACTGACACCAATGATGGGGCACTATTCCTCCCACTGACACCAATGATGGGGCACTATTCCTCCCACTGACACCAATGATGGGACACTATTCCTCCCACTGACACCAATGATGGGGCACTATTCCTCCCATCTACACCAATGATGGGGCACTATTCCTCCCACTGACACCAATGATGGGGCACTATTCCTCCCACTGACACCAATGATGGGGCACTATTCCTCCCACTGACACCAATGATGGGGCACTATTCCTCCCACTGACACCAATGAAGGGGCACTATTCCTCCCACTGACACCAATGATGGGGCACTATTCCTCCCACTGACACCAATGATGGGGCACTATTCCTCCCACTGACACCAATGATGGGGCACTATTCCTCCCATCTACACCAATGATGGGGCACTATTCCTCCCACTGACACCAATGATGGGGCACTATTCCTCCCACTGACACCAATGATGGGGCACTATTCCTCCCACTGACACCAATGATGGGGCACTATTCCTCCCACTGACACCAATGATGGGGCACTATTCCTCCCACTGACACCAATGAAGGGGCACTATTCCTCCCACTGACACCAATGATGGGGCACTATTCCTCCCACTGACACCAATGATGGGGCACTATTCCTCCCACTGACACCAATGAAGGGGCACTATTCCTCCCACTGACACCAATGATGGGGCACTATTCCTCCCACTGACACCAATGAAGGGGCACTATTTCTCCCACTAATACCAATGATGGGGCACTATTCCTCCCACTGACACCAATGATGGGACACTATTCCTCCCACTGACACCAATGATGGGGCACTATTCCTCCCATCTACACCAATGATGGGGCACTATTCCTCCCACTGACACCAATGATGGGGCACTATTCCTCCCACTGACACCAATGATGGGGCACTATTCCTCCCACTGACACCAATGATGGGGCACTATTCCTCCCACTGATACCAATGATGGGGCACTATTCCTCCCACTGACACCAATGATGGGGCACTATTCCTCCCACTGACACCAATGATGGGGCACTATTCCCCCCACTGACACCAATGATGGGGCACTATTCCTCCCACTGACACCAATGATGGGGCACTATTCCTCCCACTGACACCAATGATGGGGCACTATTCCTCCCACTGATACCAATGATGGGGCACTATTCCTCCCACTGACACCAATGATGGGGCACTATTCCTCCCACTGATACCAATGATGGGGCACTATTCCTCCCACTGATACCAATGATGGGGCACTATTCCTCCCACTGATACCAATGATGGGGCACTATTCCTCCCACTGATACCAATGATGGGGCACTATTCCTCCCACTGACACCAATGATGGGGCACTATTCCTCCCACTGACACCAATGATGGGACACTATTCCTCCCACTGACACCAATGATGGGGCACTATTCCTCCCACTGACACCAATGATGGGACACTATTCCTCCCACTGACACCAATGATGGGGCACTATTCCTCCCACTGACACCAATGATGGGACACTATTCCTCCCACTGACACCAATGATGGGGCACTATTCCTCCCACTGACACCAATGATGGGACACTATTCCCCCCACTGACACCAATGATGGGGCACTATTCCTCCCACTGACACCAATGATGGGACACTATTCCTCCCACTGACACCAATGATGGGGCACTATTCCTCCCACTGACACCAATGATGGGACACTATTCCTCCCACTGACACCAATGATGGGGCACTATTCCTCCCACTGACACCAATGATGGGGCACTATTCCTCCCACTGACACCAATGATGGGACACTATTCCTCCCACTGATACCAATGATGGGGCACTATTCCTCCCATCTACACCAATGATGGGGCACTATTCCTCCCACTGACACCAATGATGGGGCACTATTCCTCCCACTGACACCAATGATGGGGCACTATTCCTCCCACTGACACCAATGATGGGGCACTATTCCTCCCACTGACACCAATGAAGGGGCACTATTCCTCCCACTGACACCAATGATGGGGCACTATTCCTCCCACTGACACCAATGATGGGGCACTATTCCTCCCACTGACACCAATGAAGGGGCACTATTCCTCCCACTGACACCAATGATGGGGCACTATTCCTCCCACTGATACCAATGATGGGGCACTATTCCCCCCACTGACACCACTGATGGGACACTATTCCCCCCACTGACACCAATGATGGGGCACTATTCCTCCCACTGACACCAATGATGGGACACTATTCCTCCCACTGACACCAATGATGGGGCACTATTCCTCCCACTGACACCAATGATGGGACACTATTCCTCCCACTGACACCAATGATGGGACACTATTCCTCCCACTGACACCAATGATGGGACACTATTCCTCCCACTGACACCAATGATGGGGCACTATTCCTCCCACTGACACCAATGATGGGACACTATTCCTCCCACTGATACCAATGATGGGGCACTATTCCTCCCATCTACACCAATGATGGGGCACTATTCCTCCCACTGACACCAATGATGGGGCACTATTCCTCCCACTGACACCAATGATGGGGCACTATTCCTCCCACTGACACCAATGATGGGGCACTATTCCTCCCACTGACACCAATGAAGGGGCACTATTCCTCCCACTGACACCAATGATGGGGCACTATTCCTCCCACTGACACCAATGATGGGGCACTATTCCTCCCACTGACACCAATGATGGGGCACTATTCCTCCCACTGACACCAATGAAGGGGCACTATTCCTCCCACTGACACCAATGATGGGGCACTATTCCTCCCACTGATACCAATGATGGGGCACTATTCCTCCCACTGACACCAATGATGGGACACTATTCCTCCCACTGACACCAATGATGGGGCACTATTCCTCCCACTGACACCAATGATGGGGCACTATTCCTCCCACTGACACCATTGATGGGGCACTATTCCCCCCACTGACACCAATGATGGGGCACTATTCCTCCCACTGACACCATTGATGGGGCACTATTCCCCCCACTGACACCAATGATGGGGCACTATTCCTCCCACTGACACCATTGATGGGGCACTATTCCCCCCACTGACACCAATGATGAGGCACTATTCCTCCCACTGACACCAATGATGGGGCACTATTCCTCCCACTGACACCAATGATGGGACACTATTCCTCCCACTGACACCAATGATGGGGCACTATTCCTCCCACTGATACCAATGATGGGGCACTATTCCTCCCACTGACACCAATGATGGGACACTATTCCTCCCACTGACACCAATGATGGGGCACTATTCCTCCCACTGATACCAATGATGGGGCACTATTCCTCCCACTGACACCAATGATGGGGCACTATTCCTCCCACTGATACCAATGATGGGGCACTATTCCTCCCACTGACACCAATGATGGGGCACTATTCCTCCCACTGATACCAATGATGGGGCACTATTCCTCCCACTGACACCAATGATGGGGCACTATTCCTCCCACTGACACCAATAATGGGGCACTATTCCTCCCACTGACACCAATGATGGGGCACTATTCCTCCCACTGATACCAATGATGGGGCACTATTCCTCCCACTGATACCAATGATGGGGCACTATTCCTCCCACTGATACCAATGATGGGGCACTATTCCTCCCACTGACACCAATGATGGGACACTATTCCTCCCACTGACACCAATGATGGGGCACTATTCCTCCCACTGACACCAATGATGGGACACTATTCCTCCCACTGACACCAATGATGGGGCACTATTCCTCCCACTGACACCAATGATGGGACACTATTCCTCCCACTGACACCAATGATGGGGCACTATTCCTCCCACTGACACCAATGATGGGACACTATTCCCCCCACTGACACCAATGATGGGGCACTATTCCTCCCACTGACACCAATGATGGGACACTATTCCTCCCACTGACACCAATGATGGGGCACTATTCCTCCCACTGACAACAATGATGGGACACTATTCCTCCCACTGACACCAATGATGGGGCACTATTCCTCCCACTGACACCAATGATGGGGCACTATTCCTCCCACTGACACCAATGATGGGACACTATTCCTCCCACTGATACCAATGATGGGGCACTATTCCTCCCATCTACACCAATGATGGGGCACTATTCCTCCCACTGACACCAATGATGGGGCACTATTCCTCCCACTGACACCAATGATGGGGCACTATTCCTCCCACTGACACCAATGATGGGGCACTATTCCTCCCACTGACACCAATGAAGGGGCACTATTCCTCCCACTGACACCAATGATGGGGCACTATTCCTCCCACTGATACCAATGATGGGGCACTATTCCTCCCACTGACACCAATGATGGGACACTATTCCTCCCACTGACACCAATGATGGGGCACTATTCCTCCCACTGATACCAATGATGGGGCACTATTCCTCCCACTGACACCAATGATGGGGCACTATTCCTCCCACTGACACCAATGATGGGGCACTATTCCTCCCACTGACACCATTGATGGGGCACTATTCCCCCCACTGACACCAATGATGGGACACTATTCCCCCCACTGACACCAATGATGGGGCACTATTCCTCCCACTGACACCAATGACACTGACACCAATGATGGGGCACTATTCCTCCCACTGACACCAATGATGGGACACTATTCCTCCCACTGACACCAATGATGGGACACTATTCCTCCCACTGACACCAATGATGGGGCACTATTCCTCCCACTGACACCAATGATGGGACACTATTCCTCCCACTGACACCAATGATGGGGCACTATTCCTCCCACTGACACCAATGATAGGGCACTATTCCTCCCACTGACACCAATGATGGGACACTATTCCTCCCACTGATACCAATGATGGGGCACTATTCCTCCCATCTACACCAATGATGGGGCACTATTCCTCCCACTGACACCAATGATGGGGCACTATTCCTCCCACTGACACCAATGATGGGGCACTATTCCTCCCACTGACACCAATGATGGGGCACTATTCCTCCCACTGACACCAATGAAGGGGCACTATTCCTCCCACTGACACCAATGATGGGGCACTATTCCTCCCACTGACACCAATGATGGGGCACTATTCCTCCCACTGACACCAATGATGGGGCACTATTCCTCCCACTGACACCAATGAAGGGGCACTATTCCTCCCACTGACACCAATGATGGGGCACTATTCCTCCCACTGATACCAATGATGGGGCACTATTCCTCCCACTGACACCAATGATGGGACACTATTCCTCCCACTGACACCAATGATGGGGCACTATTCCTCCCACTGACACCAATGATGGGGCACTATTCCTCCCACTGACACCATTGATGGGGCACTATTCCCCCCACTGACACCAATGATGGGGCACTATTCCTCCCACTGACACCATTGATGGGGCACTATTCCCCCCACTGACACCAATGATGGGGCACTATTCCTCCCACTGACACCATTGATGGGGCACTATTCCCCCCACTGATACCAATGATGGGGCACTATTCCTCCCACTGACACCAATGATGGGACACTATTCCTCCCACTGACACCAATGATGGGGCACTATTCCTCCCACTGACACCAATGATGGGGCACTATTCCTCCCACTGATACCAATGATGGGGCACTATTCCTCCCACTGACACCAATGATGGGGCACTATTCCTCCCACTGACACCATTGATGGGGCACTATTCCCCCCACTGATACCAATGATGGGGCACTATTCCTCCCACTGACACCAATGATGGGGCACTATTCCCCCCACTGACACCAATGATGGGGCACTATTCCTCCCACTGACACCAATGATGGGGCACTATTCCTCCCACTGATACCAATGATGGGGCACTATTCCTCCCACTGACACCAATGATGGGGCACTATTCCTCCCACTGATACCAATGATGGGGCACTATTCCTCCCACTGATACCAATGATGGGGCACTATTCCTCCCACTGATACCAATGATGGGACACTATTCCCCCCACTGATACCAATGATGGGGCACTATTCCTCCCACTGATACCAATGATGGGGCACTATTCCTCCCACTGACACCAATGATGGGGCACTATTCCTCCCACTGACACCAATGATGGGACACTATTCCTCCCACTGACACCAATGATGGGGCACTATTCCTCCCACTGACACCAATGATGGGACACTATTCCTCCCACTGACACCAATGATGGGGCACTATTCCTCCCACTGACACCAATGATGGGACACTATTCCTCCCACTGACACCAATGATGGGGCACTATTCCTCCCACTGACACCAATGATGGGACACTATTCCCCCCACTGACACCAATGATGGGGCACTATTCCTCCCACTGACACCAATGATGGGACACTATTCCTCCCACTGACACCAATGATGGGGCACTATTCCTCCCACTGACACCAATGATGGGACACTATTCCTCCCACTGACACCAATGATGGGGCACTATTCCTCCCACTGACACCAATGATGGGGCACTATTCCTCCCACTGACACCAATGATGGGACACTATTCCTCCCACTGATACCAATGATGGGGCACTATTCCTCCCATCTACACCAATGATGGGGCACTATTCCTCCCACTGACACCAATGATGGGGCACTATTCCTCCCACTGACACCAATGATGGGGCACTATTCCTCCCACTGACACCAATGATGGGGCACTATTCCTCCCACTGACACCAATGAAGGGGCACTATTCCTCCCACTGACACCAATGATGGGGCACTATTCCTCCCACTGACACCAATGATGGGGCACTATTCCTCCCACTGACACCAATGATGGGGCACTATTCCTCCCACTGACACCAATGAAGGGGCACTATTCCTCCCACTGACACCAATGATGGGGCACTATTCCTCCCACTGATACCAATGATGGGGCACTATTCCTCCCACTGACACCAATGATGGGACACTATTCCTCCCACTGACACCAATGATGGGGCACTATTCCTCCCACTGATACCAATGATGGGGCACTATTCCTCCCACTGACACCAATGATGGGGCACTATTCCTCCCACTGACACCAATGATGGGGCACTATTCCTCCCACTGACACCAATGATGGGGCACTATTCCTCCCACTGACACCATTGATGGGGCACTATTCCCCCCACTGACACCAATGATGGGACACTATTCCTCCCACTGACACCAATGATGGGGCACTATTCCTCCCACTGACACCAATGATGGGGCACTATTCCTCCCACTGACACCAATGATGGGGCACTATTCCTCCCACTGACACCATTGATGGGGCACTATTCCTCCCACTGACACCAATGATGGGGCACTATTCCCCCCACTGACACCAATGATGGGACACTATTCCTCCCACTGACACCATTGATGGGGCACTATTACGGATCTGGTGGACAGATTACTGGGGGGGGGGGGGGGGCTGATATGGTGTTTGTTGGCAGCAATGACAAAGTCAGAGGAAGACGGAGTTTCCTAAAAAACACGATCTTCGGGCCCTAGAAGCTAAATTGAGGAACCGGACCTCCAGGGTGGTATTCGCAGAAATACTACCGGTACCTCGAGCCACACCAGAGAGGGAGATTGGGGGGACGTGGACCAGTGGCTGAGGATCTGGTGTAGAAAGGAGGGGTTGGGGTTCCCGGGAGGACTGGGCCGACTTCTCGGTTCGGTGACCAGCTCTATAGAAGGGGCGGACCGCACCTAAACGGTGAGGGGGCATCTCGGCCGGGAGAGAAGGTGGCCGAAACGTTAGAGGGGCTTTTAAGTTAGGCAACGGGGGGGAGGGTCTAGATGTAGAGCTAGTCAGCGTGGGGCAAATTTCAGGAGGGTAGTATTGGGGGGCGTTAGTGGTAAGTTGACTAAAGCACTGGTGGAATCATTATGGGTAGAGCTTCAAAAAGGGAGGAAACGAAGGGTAGAGTAATACTGGGAGTACGCTATAGGCCCCCCCCCTAGAGGGAAGAAGTACCTGTATTAGTCAGGTATCTGCCCCCCCCCCGAAAGGTGGCAAATGTGACACCTGGAGGGGGGGGGGGGGGGGGACCGGAAAAGCAGAAGTTCAGTTTTTGGGTGGAACTCCGCTTTACCTCCAAGGTACAAATGCATATAAAATCAAAGGAGAAGGCCTTCAAAGAAATACAAGGCTGAGGGATCAGCGTCAGCATTCCAACTTTACAAAGAATGAAAATGCAACAAGAAACGTAAGGGTACAATCAGGGCGTGGCTAAGATAGAAGACGAAAGGCACATACAGGAGAAGAGTAAATCCCCAGTGCCCAGTACAAAATATTACCCCAGCAACAATAGACCTCCCCCCTCCACAATTGCCCCCCCCCCACCCTCCCAGCATTAATAGACCTCTCCTTCAACAATTTATCCCCCCAGCATTAAAATAGATCCAAAACCCCCACCAGCAACATTAAACCCACCAGCAACAATGGACTGCCCAGTACAAAATATTACCCCCAGCAACAATGGACCCTCAGCAGCCAGCAACAATAGACCTCCCCCCTCCACAACTGCCCCCCACCCTCCCAGCATTAATAGACCTCTCCTTCAACAATTTATCCCCCCAGCATTAAAATAGATCCAAAACCCCCACCAGCAACATTAAACCCACCAGCAACAATGGACTGCTCAGTACAAAATACCACCCCCAGCAACAATAGATCCCCCCCCCCACCCCCTTGCAGCAACAACAGATTTCTCAGCAGCCAGCAACGATAGGCCTCTCCCTCAACCATTGACCCCCAGTAGTAAAAAAAGATCCTCTGCAGCCAGCAACAACAGACCCCCCCCCCCCCACCCCCCAACCATAACCCGATCAGCAACAATAGATCTCACAAGTGATATTAGATACTCTCCAGCAACATTATACCCCCCCCCCCCCCCAGCCACTATATCACCCCTGCAACAATAGATCCCCCCCCCCAACTGCAGATTTCCCAGCAGCCGGCAACAATAGGCCTCTCCCTCAACAACTGCCCCCTCTCCAACAATTGATCTCCCCCAGCAGTAAAATAGATCATCTGCAGCCACCAATAGACCCCCCCCCCCCGCCCCCCCAGGAACAGATTCCCCCCCAGCAACCAAAACTCCACCAGCAATAATCGACATCCTTCAGCAACAACCCCCCCCCCCCCGCAACAATAGATCTCTTACGCAACATTATACCACCCAGCAACAATGGACTGCCCCGTACAAAAGATCCCACCCCCCCCCCCCCCGCAACAACAGATTTCCCAGCAGCCAGCAACAATAGACCTCTCCCCCTCAACAACTGCCCCCAGCAGTGAAATAGATCCTCTGCAGCCAGCAACAATAGGCCCCACCCCAGCAACCAAAACCCCATCAGCAACAATAACTCTCACAAGTGATAACAGATACCCTCCAGCAACAATAGATCCCTTACACTTTATACCCCCCCCAGCAACAATGGTGTGCCCAGTACAAAATACCACCCGACCCCAGCAACAATAGATCCCCAACAACAGATTTCACAGCAACAATAGACCCTCCAATGGGCAGTAACAATAGACCTCTCCCTCTACAACTGACCCCAGCAGTAAGATAGAGCCGCTGCAGCCAGCAATAATAGACCCCCCCCCAGCAACAATAGATTTCACGAGTGATAATAGATAATCTCCAGCAACAATGGGCTGCCCAGTACAAAATATCACCCCAGCAACAATAGATCCCCAGCAACAGCATATTTCCCAGCAACAATAGACCTCTCCCTCAACAAATACCCCCCCCCCCCCCAGCAACGATAAGTCTCTCCCTCAACAACTGACCCCCAGCAGTAAAAATAGATCCTATGCAGCCAGCAACACATCCTCACCAGCAACAAACACACCCCCCAACAAAAACCCCACCAGCAACAATAGATCTTGCAACAGCAGATCCCCCAGCAACAAAAACCCAACCAGCAACAATAGATCTTACCCCAGCAACAAAAACCCTGCCAGCAACAATAGATCTCACCACGGTAATAACAGATCCCCAGCAACAAAAACCCCACCAGCAACAATAGATCTCACAAGTTATAATAGATACCCTCCAGCAACAATAAACCCCCCCCCACCCTTCAGCAACAATAGATCCCCCAGCAGTAACAGACAAACTCCACCAACAATAGATCCCTTACCCAACATTATATACCCTCCCCCCAGCAACAATGGACCCCCACACTAAAATTGGATCCTGCCAGCATCATTAGACCTCTCCCTCAACAACTGACCCCCCTCCAGCAACAATAGATTTCACGAGTGATAATAGATAATCTCCAGCAACAATGGGCTGCCCAGTACAAAATATCACTCCAGCAACAATAGATCCCCAGCAACAGCATATTTCCCAGCAACAATAGACCTCTCCCTCAACAAATACCCCCCCCCCGATTAGTCTCTCCCTCAACAACTGACCCCCAGCAGTAAAAATAGATCCTCTGCAGCCAGCAACACGTCCTCACCAGCAACAAACACACCCCCCAACAAAAACCCCACCAGCAACAATAGATCTTACCACGGCAACAGCAGATCCCCAGCAACAAACACTCCACCAGCAACAATAGATCTCACCACGGTAATAACAGATCCCCAGCAACAAAAACCCCACCAGCAACAATAGATCTCACAAGTTATAATAGATACCCTCCAGCAACAATAAACCCCCCGCCATTCAGCAACAATAGATCCCCCAGCAGTAACAGACAAACTCCACCAACAATAGATCCCTTACCCAACATTATATACCCTCCCCCCAGCAACAATGGACCCCCACACTAAAATTGGATCCTGCCAGCATCATTAGACCTCTACCTCAACAACTGACCCCCCTCCAGCAACAATAGACCCCCCACACTAAAATTGGATCCTGCCAGCATCAATAGACCTCTCCCTCAACAACTGACCCCCAATCAGCAACAATAGATTTCACGAGTGATAATAGATAATCTCCAGCAACAATGGGCTGCCCAGTACAAAATATCACTCCAGCAACAATAGATCCCCAGCAACAGCATATTTCCCAGCAACAATAGACCTCTCCCTCAACAAATACCCCCCCCCCCCAGCAACGATAAGTCTCTCCCTCAACAACTGACCCCCAGCAGTAAAAATAGATCCTCTGCAGCCAGCAACACGTCCTCACCAGCAACAAACACCCCCCCCCAACAAAAACCCCACCAGCAACAATAGATCTTACCCCAGCAACAGCAGATCCCCCAGCAACAAAAAACCCTGCTAGCAACAATAGATCTTACCACGGCAACAGCAGATCCCCAGCAACAAACACTCCACCAGCAACAATAGATCTCACCACGGTAATAACAGATCCCCAGCAACAAAAACCCCACCAGCAACAATAGATCTCAAAACGGCAACAACAGATCCCAGCAACAAAAACCCTGCCAGCAACAATAGATCTCACAAGTTATAATAGATACCCTCCAGCAACAACAGACCCCCCACCTTTCAGCAACAATAGATCCCCCAGCAGTAACAGACAAACTCCAGCAACAATAGATCCCTTACCCAACATTATATACCCTCCTCCCAGCAACAATGGACCCCCACACTAAAATTGGATCCTGCCAGCATCATTAGACCTCTCCCTCAACAACTGACCCCCCTCCAGCAACAATAGACCCCCAAACTAAAACTGGATCCTGCCAGCATCAATAGACCTCTCCCTCAACAACTGACCCCCCATCAGCAACAATAGACCCCCCACACTAAAATTAGATCCTGTCAGCATCAATAGACCTCTCCTCAACAACTGACACCCCCTCCAGCAACAATAGACCCCCCCAACACTAAAATTAGATCCTGTCAGCATCAATAGACCTCTCCCTCAACATCTGATCCCCATCAGCAACAATAGACCCCCCACACTAAAATTAGATCCTGTCAGCATCAATAGACCTCTCCCTTAACAACGGACCTCCCTCCAGCAACAATAGACCCCCAAACTAAAACTGGATCCTGCCAGCATCAATAGACCTCTCCCTCAACAACTGACCCCCCATCAGCAACAATAGACCCCCCACACTAAAATTAGATCCCGTCAGCATCAATAGACCTCTCCCTCAACAACTGACCCCCCTCCAGCAACAATAGACCCCCCCAACACTAAAATTAGATCCTGTCAGCATCAATAGACCTCTCCCTCAACATCTGATCCCCATCAGCAACAATAGACCCCCCACACTAAAATTAGATCCTGTCAGCATCAATAGACCTCTCCCTCAACATCTGACCCCCATCAGCAACAATAGACCCCACCAAAACTAAAACTGCATCCTGCAGCATCAATAGACCTCTCCCTTAACAACGGACCTCCCTCCAGCAACAATAGACCCCCCCACACTAAAACTGGATCCTGCCAGCATGAATAGACTCCCCAGCCCCCCGTTGCCATAACATACATTCAGTGCTGAAGGTGCCGGAAAAACAGCAAAAATGATTTTGTGTTGTTGCTCTTCTACTTCCTGTTATTATAGGAAATAGACCATTCTGAGCAAAGCAGCGCCCCCTAGTGGCCGAAACCGCAGCCCAACACTTTCAAATTGCGCACACTCCTGGAATGACGCCAAAATTCCGTACTTAAAAATCCACAAAAAATCAAAACATTTTTTTTTACAGGTTTAGTGTCACAGAGGAGGCCGAGGGCTAGAATTATCGCTCTCACTTTGACGATCACATGTGGGGATTGAATGCCGTTTACATCTGCGGGCGCCGGGGCGTGACGTAGGTGTGCGTTCCCATCGGAGGGACGGGGGGAGGGGCTTTACATTTTTATTTTTTTATTGTTTATTTTATTTTCTTACTTTTTATTTTTACACTTTCCCTTCAGCCACTCGCCGACCGGGCCAGAGCCAAATGACGGGTCCCGGGAGAGCGTCACGTGACGTCCTCCCAGAATCACCCTCCCCCCGGGGCGCGCACCCGGGACTGTCCGTGATCTTTGGGCCAATGACAGCGGCACTTCACCACGTGATCACACCGTCCAATGACAGAGAGATCACTTGTAAACAAACCAGAGCGAGCCCGGTGCGGCTCCTCCCCTCTCCTCGTGCCGATCGGTACAGAGGAGAGGAGGGAGGCGGTGCAGCACCGCTGTGGGGAGGATCGTCAGTTCCCACAGCGCTGATCTGTGCCCATTCCTGGCTCATCCATCCATCCTCATCCATGGCTCATCCATCCATCCTCATCCATGGCTCATCCATCCCCATCCATGGCTCATCCATCCCCATCCATCATCCTCATCCCTGGCTCATCCATCCAGCCTCATCCCTGGCTCATCCTTCCCTATCCATGGTCATCCATCCTCATCCATGGCTCATTCATCCCCATCCATCCATCCTCTTTTATGTTCATTCATCCCCATCCATGCTTCATCCATGGCTCACCCATCCCTATCCATCCTCATCCATGGCTGATCTATCCCCATCCATTCTCATCCATCCCCATCCATGGCTCTTCCATCCCCATCCATGGCTCACCCATCCCTATCCATCCTCATCCATGGCTGATCTATCCCCATCCATTCTCATCCATCCCCATCCATGGTTCATCCATCCCTATCTATCCCCATCCATGGCTCTTCCATCCCCATCCATGGCTCATCCATCCCTATCCATCCTCATCCATGGCTGATCCATCCCCATCCATGGCTCATCCATCCCTATCCATCCTCATCCATGGCTGATCTATCCCCATCCATTCTCATCCATCCCCATCCATGGTTCATCCATCCCTATCTATCCCCATCCATGGCTCTTCCATCCCCATCCATGGCTCATCCATCCCTATCCATCCTCATCCATGGCTGATCTATCCCCATCCATTCTCATCCATCCCCATCCATGGTTCATCCATCCCTATCTATCCCCATCCATGGCTCTTCCATCCCCATCCATGGCTCACCCATCCCTATCCATCCTCATCCATGGCTGATCTATCCCCATCCATTCTCATCCATCCCCATCCATGGTTCATCCATCCCTATCTATCCCCATCCATGGCTCTTCCATCCCCATCCATGGCTCACCCATCCCTATCCATCCTCATCCATGGCTGATCTATCCCCATCCATTCTCATCCATCCCCATCCATGGCTCATCCATCCCTATCCATCCTCATCCATGGCTGATCCATCCCCATCCATGGCTCACCCATCCCTATCCATCCTCATCCATGGCTGATCTATCCCCATCCATTCTCATCCATCCCCATCCATGGTTCATCCATCCCTATCTATCCCCATCCATGGCTCTTCCATCCCCATCCATGGCTCATCCATCCCTATCCATCCTCATCCATGGCTGATCCATCCCCATCCATGGCTCATCCATCCCTATCCATCCTCATCCATGGTTCATCCATCCCCATCCATGGCTCATCCATGGTTCATCCATCCCTATCCATCCCCATCCATGGCTCATCCATCCCCATCCATTCTCATCCATCCCCATCCATTCTCATCCATCCCCACCCATGGCTCATCCATCCCTATCCATCCTCATCCATCCCCATCCATGGTTCATCCATCCCTATCCATCCTCATCCATCCCTATCCATCCTCATCCATGGCTCATCCATCCCCATCCATGGCTCATCCATCCCCATCCATCCCTATCCATCCCCATCCATCCCTATTTATCCCCATCCATGGCTCTTCCATCCCTATCCATCCTCATCCAGGGCTCATCCATCCCCATCCATTCTGATCCATCCCCATCCATTCTCATCCATCCCTATCCATCCTCATCCATGGCTGATCCATCCCCATCCATGGCTCATCCATCCCTATCCATCCTCATCCATGGCTGATCTATCCCCATCCATTCTCATCCATCCCCATCCATGGCTCTTCCATCCCCATCCATGGCTCATCCATGGTTCATCCATCCCTATCCATCCCCATCCATGGCTCATCCATCCCCATCCATTCTCATCCATCCCCATCCATTCTCATCCATCCCCACCCATGGCTCATCCATCCCTATCCATCCTCATCCATCCCCATCCATGGTTCATCCATCCCTATCCATCCTCATCCATCCCTATCCATCCTCATCCATGGCTCATCCATCCCCATCCATGGCTCATCCATCCCCATCCATCCCTATCCATCCCCATCCATCCCTATTTATCCCCATCCATGGCTCTTCCATCCCTATCCATCCTCATCCAGGGCTCATCCATCCCCATCCATTCTGATCCATCCCCATCCATTCTCATCCATCCCTATCCATCCTCATCCATGGCTGATCCATCCCCATCCATGGCTCATCCATCCCTATCCATCCTCATCCATGGCTGATCTATCCCCATCCATTCTCATCCATCCCCATCCATGGTTCATCCATCCCTATCTATCCCCATTCATGGCTCTTCCATCCCCATCCATGGCTCACCCATCCCTATCCATCCTCATCCATGGCTGATCTATCCCCATCCATTCTCATCCATCCCCATCCATGGTTCATCCATCCCTATCTATCCCCATCCATGGCTCTTCCATCCCCATCCATGGCTCATCCATCCCTATCCATCCTCATCCATGGCTGATCCATCCCCATCCATGGCTCACCCATCCCTATCCATCCTCATCCATGGCTGATCTATCCCCATCCATTCTCATCCATCCCCATCCATGGTTCATCCATCCCTATCTATCCCCATCCATGGCTCTTCCATCCCCATCCATGGCTCATCCATCCCTATCCATCCTCATCCATGGCTGATCCATCCCCATCCATGGCTCATCCATCCCTATCCATCCTCATCCATGGTTCATCCATCCCCATCCATGGCTCATCCATGGTTCATCCATCCCTATCCATCCTCATCCATGGCTGATCCATCCCCATCCATGGCTCACCCATCCCTATCCATCCTCATCCATGGCTGATCTATCCCCATCCATTCTCATCCATCCCCATCCATGGTTCATCCATCCCTATCTATCCCCATCCATGGCTCTTCCATCCCCATCCATGGCTCATCCATCCCTATCCATCCTCATCCATGGCTGATCCATCCCCATCCATGGCTCATCCATCCCTATCCATCCTCATCCATGGTTCATCCATCCCCATCCATGGCTCATCCATGGTTCATCCATCCCTATCCATCCCCATCCATTCTCATCCATCCCCATCCATTCTCATCCATCCCCACCCATGGCTCATCCATCCCTATCCATCCTCATCCATCCCCATCCATGGTTCATCCATCCCTATCCATCCTCATCCATCCCTATCCATCCTCATCCATGGCTCATCCATCCCCATCCATGGCTCATCCATCCCCATCCATCCCTATCCATCCCCATCCATCCCTATTTATCCCCATCCATGGCTCTTCCATCCCTATCCATCCTCATCCAGGGCTCATCCATCCCCATCCATGGCTTATCCATCCCTATCCATCCTCATCCATGGCTGATCCATCCCCATCCATTCTGATCCATCCCCATCCATTCTCATCCATCCCCATCCATTCTCATCCATCCCCACCCATGGCTCATCCATCCCTATCCATCCTCATCCATCCCTATCCATCCTCATCCATCCCCATCCATGGTTCATCCATCCCTATCCATCCTCATCCATCCCTATCCATCCTCATCCATGGCTCATCCATCCCCATCCATGGCTCATCCATCCCCATCCATCCCTATTTATCCCCATCCATGGCTCTTCCATCCTCATCCAGGGCTCATCCATCCCCATCCATGGCTCATCCATCCCCATCCATCCCCATCCATCCCTATTTATCCCCATCCATGGCTCATCCATCCCCATCCATGGCTCATCCATCCCTATCCATCCTCATCCATGGCTGATCCATCCCCATCCATTCTCATCCATCCCTATCCATCCATATCCATTGCTCATCCAGCCTGACTGCGTTCCCAATAACACATCGATCCCCGAAGATATCGCTATAGATAAATACAACCAATTTATTGATTTTTCTTACGACACACAAGCTGGAGAACCTCCGCTTTATAAATACTGACCGCGGGGTACAGCTGATCCCCCTCCCCCGTTAGATTGCCAGCTCTTCTCCCTCCCCCCTTCCCCATTAGATTGCGAGCTCTTCACCCTCCCCCCATTAGATTGCCAGCTCTTCTACCCCCCCCCCAATAGATTTCAAGCTCTGCTCCCCCTCCTCATTAGATTGCAAGCTCTTCTCCCCCTCCCCATTAGATTGCAAGCTCTGCTCCCCCTCCTCATTAGATTGCAAGCTCTCCCCCCCCAATAGATTGCAAGCTCTTCTCCCCCTCCTCATTAGATTGCAAGCTCTTCTCCCCCGCCCCATTAGATTGCAAGCTCTTCTCCCCCTCCCCATTAGATTGCAAGCTCTTCTCCCCCTCCTCATTAGATTGCAAGCTCTTCTCCCCCTCCTTATTAGATTGCAAGCTCTTCTCCCCCTTCTCATTAGATTGCGAGCTCTTCTCCCCCTCCCCATTAGATTACAAGCTCTTCTCCCCCTCCTCATTAGATTGCAAGCTCTTCTCCCCCTCCTTATTAGATTGCAAGCTCTTCTCCCCCTTCTCATTAGATTGCGAGCTCTTCTCCCCCTCCCCATTAGATTGCAAGCTCTTCTCCCCCTCCCCATTAGATTGCGAGCTCTTCTCCCCCTCCCCATTAGATTGCAAGCTCTTCTCCCCCTCCCAATTAGATTGCGAGCTCCCCCCCCCATTAGATTGCAAGCTCTTCTCCCCCTCCCCATTAGATTGCGAGCTCTTCTCCCCCTCCCCATTAGATTGCGAGCTCTTCCCCCCCCATTAGATTGCAAGCCCCCCCCCCCCCAATAGATTTCAAGCTCTGCTCCCCCTCCTCATTAGATTGCAAGCTCTTCTCCCCCCACCCATTAGATTGCAAGCTCTTCTCCCCCTCCCCATTAGATTGCAAGCTCTCCCCCCCCCCCAATAGATTGCGAGCTCTTCTCCCCCGCCCCATTAGATTGCAAGCTCTTCTCCCCCTCCTCATTAGATTGCAAGCTCTTCTCCCCCTCCTCATTAGATTGCGAGCTCTTCTCCCCCTCCTCATTAGATTGCAAGCTCTTCTCCCCCTCCCCATTAGATTGCAAGCTCTCCCCCCCCCCCCAATAGATTGCGAGCTCTTCTCCCCCGCCCCATTAGATTGCAAGCTCTTCTCCCCCTCCTCATTAGATTGCAAGCTCTTCTCCCCCTCCTCATTAGATTGCGAGCTCTTCTCCCCCTCCTCATTAGATTGCAAGCTCTTCTCCCCCTCCCCATTAGATTGCAAGCTCTTCTCCCCCTCCCCATTAGATTGCGAGCTCTTCTCCCCCTCCCCATTAGATTGCAAGCTCTCCCCCCCCCATTAGATTGCAAGCCCCCCCCCAATAGATTTCAAGCTCTGCTCCCCCTCCTCATTAGATTGCAAGCTCTTCTCCCCCCACCCATTAGATTGCAAGCTCTCTCCCCCCCCCCCATTAGATTGCAAGCTCTTCTCCCCCTCCCCATTAGATTGCAAGCTCCCCCCCCCCCCAATAGATTGCAAGCTCTCTCCCCCCCCATTAGATTGCAAGCTCTTCTCCCCCGCCCCATTAGATTGCAAGCTCTTCTCCCCCTCCTCATTAGATTGCGAGCTCTTCTCCCCCTCCTCATTAGATTGCGAGCTCTTCTCCCCCTCCTCATTAGATTGCGAGCTCTTCTCCCCCTCCTCATTAGATTGCGAGCTCTTCTCCCCCCCATTAGATTGCGAGCTCTTCCCCCCCCCCCCCCCCATTAGAATTCAAGCTCTTCTCCCTCCCCCTCCCCCCTCGGTGTCCCTGAGCTCCAGGTGGTGTCTCAGGTTCCTCTAGTAATTTGTCTCTCCCTCCTATCCCCGGGGCGGACAATGACCTTCTCAATAATTAAGATTTAATTTTAAAGGACAAGATCCCGCCGATCCATTATTAATGATGTGCCACCCTATACGGTCTCCGCGCCGCCCCCTGCTGCCCGCCGCGCCCCATTACAGCTGGGAGTCAGGAACCTTCCTTGGGAAGTGACTCCCAGCTATGAAGAGGCTGCAGTCAGCTGAGGGCCCCTCCTCCTCCTCCTCCTCATTCACACACCCCAAACATCCTGTTTTTCCGGCAGCCCGGGAATGGCTTAAAGGGACCGGAGCCTTGGCTACACCGCAGTGCCTGTAAGTAGGCAGCATCGGGACCGCCAACGTAGGAAGTCTACCATCTGATCCTCTCCAGGAGACTGCTCCTTTAAATGCTTGGAGGTCCAGCACACACGGGGTTAACCGTATTGGCTTGTATGGGCCATGTGCATGAGCCACGCGCTGGGGGGGGGGGGGGCATCACTACGTGTGGTGGGGCCCCCGTACGTTGGGTGGCCCCCTGTTTACTCTCTTTGTCAACTAGTGCTGAGTCTGCTGACGCAGCAGTTTTATGAATAGTGCGTTCAGCGGCTCAATGTATCGAAATGCTTCCTGCAGAAGTTACGGTGTATCTAGAGCCGGGCCCCGGAGCACCCCCCCCGTGGACTGCCACGTTGAGCTGTTGGCATGCCAAAATTGTCTTTGCCGGTGGCCCAACTGGGTCCTTTTTTTTTATACAAAAAAAGTTCCCCCAACCAAAGCCCCCACTTTGCTTTTAGGGGGTTTCTTTTGTTAGCGGCGTGACCGGTCTCTGCGACTCCTTCCGTAGGATGGTTTCTCTGTGCCAAATACAGAAACCGCCATGGGGGTCCTTGAGGGCGTTTTGGGGGGGGGGGGGTGTGGGGGCTGTCATCCCACCATGGGACCTGTGACCTACAAACTAATTTTGGGTTAATGAATATCTAAGTGGTGAAGGATGAACGGGGTCTGGAGCATGCAGAGTCTGTCCTGAGGAGTATACATGGGTGCCCAATGTGGTGACTCTTCGGGAGGGTGCAGAATGTTGATAACTATTGTTATTTGGTGGTGCCATAAGCCGGTGCCATAGGTGTGTCTATGGTGTACCTAGAACAGTTACTGGCTACAACTCTCAGCCCCCTCCACTCATTGACCTCAGCAATCAAACCTCAACCTTTGAGTGATCCCAACACTCAACCCTCCCAACACTCAACCCTCCAACACTCAACCCTCCCAACACTCAACCCTCCCAACACTCAACCCTCCCAACACTCAACCCTTCCCAACACTCAACCCTCCCAACACTCAACCCTTCCCAACACTCAACCCTCCCAACACTCAACCCTCCAACACTCAACCCTCCCAACACTCAACCCTCCCAACACTCAACCCTCCAACACTCAACCCTTCCCAACACTCAACCCTTCCCAACACTCAACCCTCCCAACACTCAACCCTCCAACACTCAACCCTTCCCAACACTCAACCCTCCAACACTCAACCCTCCCAACACTCAACCCTCCCAACACTCAACCCTCCCAACACTCAACCCTCCAACACTCAACCCTTCCCCAACACTCAACCCTCCCCAACCCCAACCCCACACCTCACCCCCACCCAACACTCAACCCTCCCAACACTCACCCCCCACACCCAACCCCCACACCCAACCCTCCCAACACTCAACCCTCCACACCACCCCCAACACTACAACCCTCCCAACACTCAACCCTCCCACACCAACCCCCCATCACTCACCCTCCCAACACTCCAACCCTCAACCCACCCTCCCAACACTCAACCCTCCCAACACTCAACCCTCCCAACACTCAACCCTCCAACACTCACCCTCCAACACTCCAACCCTCCAACACTCAACCCACCTCCACACTCAACCCTCCAACACTCAACCCTCCCAACACCAACCCTCCACCAACCTCACACCAACCCTCCAACACTCAACCCCAACACTCAACCCTCCCAACACTCAACCCTCCCAACACTCAACCCTCCCAACACTCAACCCTCCCAACACTCAACCCTCCCAACACTCAACCCTCCCAACACTCAACCCTCCCAACACTCAACCCTCCCAACACTCAACCCTCCCAACACTCAACCCTTCCCAACACTCAACCCTTCCCAACACTCAACCCCCTCTCCCAACACTCAACCCTTCCCAACACTCAACCCTTCCCAACACTCAACCCTCCCAACACTCAACCCTCCCAACACTCAACCCTCCCAACACTCAACCCTCCAACACTCAACCCTCCCAACACTCAACCCTTCCCAACACTCAACCCTTCCCAACACTCAACCCTTCCCAACACTCAACCCTCCAACACTCAACCCTCCCAACACTCAACCCTCCCAACACTCAACCCTTCCCAACACTCAACCCTTCCCAACACTCAACCCTTCCCAACACTAAACCCTTCCCAACACTCAACCCTTCCCAACACTCAACCCTTCCCAACACTCAACCCTCCAACACTCAACCCTCCCAACACTCAACCCTCCCAACACTCAACCCTCCAACACTCAACCCTCCCAACACTCAACCCTCCCAACACTCAACCCTCCAACACTCAACCCTCCCAACACTCAACCCTCCCAACACTCAACCCTCCAACACTCAACCCTCCCAACACTCAACCCTCCAACACTCAACCCTCCAACACTCAACCCTCCAACACTCAACCCTCCCAACACTCCACCCTTCCCAACACTCAACCCTCCCAACACTCAACCCTCCCAACACTCAACCCTCCAACACTCAACCCTCCCAACACTCAACCCTTCCCAACACTCAACCCTTCCCAACACTCAACCCTCCCAACACTCAGCCCTCCCAACACTCAACCCTCCAACACTCAACCCTCCAACACTCAACCCTCCCAACACTCAACCCTCCCAACACTCAACCCTCCCAACACTCAACCCTCCCAACACTCAAAGCCTCCCAACACTCAACCGTTCCCATAACCGACCCCCAACAATCAATCCAAAACATAAACTGAACCCAACCCTCCTTCTAAATGACCCCAACATTCAACCCTTGCCATCACTGACCCCAGCACTTAACCCTTTCACACAACCTGGTCCAACAATCAGTCTTCCAACAACCTGACCCCAGCACTCAACCCTTAACTATCCTCCTTACCCCAAAACTCTTCCCTTACTTGATCCTCACCCTCAATCCTCAACCAATCTAACTCCAACACTCAACACTTCACCTATCTGACCCCAGCACTTAACCCTTTAACTATCTGACCCTCAACATCCAGCCCTCCACCTATCTGAACCCAACACTCAATCCTCACACAACCTATCCTCAACACTTAACTCTCCCCTTACTTGATCATCACCCTCAATCCATCTAACTCCAACACTCAACACCTCACCTATCTGACCCCAGCACTTAACCCTTAAACTATCTGACCCCAACATCCAGCTCTTCACCTGTCTGAACCCAACACTCAATCCTCACACAACCTAACCTCAACACTTAACTCTTCCCTTACTTGATCCTCACCCTCAATCCTCAATCAATCTAACTCCAACACTCAACACCTCACCTATCTGACTCCACCACTCAACCCTTTAACTATCTGAGCCTCAACATCCAGCCCTCACACAACCCGGTCCAACAATCAGTGTCCAGCCAACCTGACCCAAGCACTCAACCCTTAACTATCCTCCTGACCCCAAAGCTCAAACCTTCCTTGAGCCAGCACTCAGTCCTTCCCTTATTTGACCCTAACACTCAATCCTCGCACAACCTAACCTCAACACTTAACCCTTCCCTTACTTTATCCTCACCCTCAATCTTCAACCAATCTATCTCCAAAACTCAACACCTCACCTTTCTGACCCCAGCACTTAACCCTTAAACTATCTGACCCCAACATCCAGCCCTTCACCTGTCTGAACCCAACACTCAGCCCTCACACAACCTGATCAGACAATTAGTCCTCAACTAACCTGACCTTAGAACTCAGCCCTTACCTAGCCTGACCCCAAAGCTCAACCCTTTCTCTATCTCAGCCCAACACTCATTCCTTCCCATATTTGATCCTAACACTCAAGCCTCACGCAACCTAACACCAACACTCAACTCTTCCCCTATCTGATTCTATTACTCAATCCTTCAGTCTGACCGCAGCACTCGATCTCCAACCAATCTGACTCCAACACTCAAGACCTCACCTATCTGAGCCCAGCACTCAACCCTTTCACTATCTGACCCCAACATCCAGCCCTCACATAACCTGGTCCAACAATAAGCCTTCAACCAACCTGACCCCAGCACTTAACCCTTAACTATCCTGACCCCAAATCTCAAACCTTCCCTATCTGAGCCCAACACTCAGTCCTTCCCTTATTTGACCTTAACACTCAATCCTCACACAACCTAACCAACACTTAACCCTACCTTTACCTGATCCTAACCCTCAATCCTCGACCAATCTAACTCCAACACACAACACCTCACCTATCTTACCCCAGCACTTAACCCTTTAACTATCTAACCCTTAACATCCAGCCCTCCGCCTTTCTGAACCCAACACTCAACCCTAATGCAACCTGATCAGACAATTAGTCCTCAACTAACCTGACCTTAGCACTCAGCCCTTACCTAGCCTGACCCCAAAGCTCAACCCTTTCCCTATCTTACCCAACACCTAATCCTTCCCTTATTTGACCCTAACACTCATTCCTCACA
The DNA here is from genome assembly GCF_037356315.1 of Lithobates pipiens. Taxonomy (NCBI): domain Eukaryota; kingdom Metazoa; phylum Chordata; class Amphibia; order Anura; family Ranidae; genus Lithobates; species Lithobates pipiens. The sequence goes on along the minus strand of NW_027507791.1, from coordinate 29,622,616 downwards.
CAATCTAACCCCAACACTTAATCCATCCTTTATCTGATCCTAACCCTCAATCCTTCCTCTGTCTGAACGCAGCACTCATGCCTCAACCAATCTGACTCTAACACTCAAGACCTCACCTATCTGACTCCAACACTCAACCCTTTCCCTATCTGACCCCAGCACTTGACCCTCACCCAACCTGATTACACCACTCAACCCTTTCCGTAACTGACCCCAACACTCAACCCTTCCCTATTAGAGCCCAACACTTATTCCTAGCCATTATTTGTACCTAACACTCAAATATCACAACCTAACCTCAACACTCAACCCTTCCCTTATCTGATCCTAACCCTTACTCCTTCCTCTGTCTGATGCCAGCACTCATCCCTCACCCAACCTGGCCCCAACATCCAACCGTCCTTCTGTCTGATTTGAAAACTCAGTTCTCAACCAACCTAACCCCAACACTCAACCCTTCACCTACCTGACCATAGCACTTAACCCTTACCCAACCTGGCCCCAACATCCAACCGTCCTTCTGTCTGATTTGAAAACTCAGTCCTCAACCAACCTAACCCCAACACTCAACCCTTCACCTACCTGACCATAGCACTTAACCCTAACCCAACCTGACCACAACACTCAACCCTCCTTCTGTCTGATTTGAAAACTCAGTCCTCAACCAACCTAACCCCAACACTCAACCCCTTACCTACCTGACCATAGTACTTAACCCTTACCCAACCTGACCACTACACTCAACCCTCCTTCTGTCTGATTTGAAAACTCAGTCCTCAACCAACCTAACACCAACACTCAACCCTTCACCTACCTGACCATAGTACTTAACCCTTACCCAACCTGACCACAACACTCAACCGTCCTTCTGTCTGATTTGAAAACTCAGTCCTCAACCAACCTAACCCCAACACTCAACCCCTCACCTACCTGACCATAGTACTTAACCCTTACCCAACCTGGCCCCAACACTCAACCCTCCTTCTGTCTGATTTGAAAACTCAGTCCTCGACCAACCTAACCCCAACACTCAACCCTTCACCTACCTGACCATAGCACTTAACCCTTACCCAACCTGACCACAACACTCAACCCTCCTTCTGTCTGATTTGAAAACTCAGTCCTCAACCAACCTAACCCCAACACTCAACCCCTCACCTACCTGACCATAGTACTTAACCCTTACCCAACCTGATCACTACACTCAACCCTCCTTCTGTCTGATTTGAAAACTCAGTCCTGAACCAACCTAACACCAACACTCAACCCCTCACCTACCTGACCATAGTACTTAACCCTTACGCAACCTGACCACAACACTCAACCCTCCTTCTGTCTGATTTGAAAACTCAGTCCTGAACCAACCTAACCCCAACACTCAACCCTTCACCTACCTGACCATAGCACTTAACCCTTACCCAACCTGGCCCCAACACTCAACCCTCCTTCTGTCGGATTTGAAAACTCAGTCCTCAACCAACCTAACCCCAACACTCAACCCCTCACCTACCCGACCATAGCACTTAACCCTTACCCAACCTGACCACAACACTCAACCCTTTCCCTATCTGACCCCAACACTCAATCCTTCCTTTATCTGATCCTAACCCTTAATCCTTCTTCTGACCCCAGAAGATGGAGCACTTACATTATGATGGTCTAGGGACGTTATGGCCCTCCTGAACTGAGATCTTACAATCCTGGGGACCTGGTGCCAAAAACAAGTTCTCTGGCATTCAAGGTGTGTTTCATAAGTATTTTTATAACTCTTGCTGTCCTCATACTTGACAAGAGAAAGAGGAGAATTTAGGTGAAAAGCCCATTAAAATAGCTGAACTGGTTTGACCAGAACGGCCATGACGTGCCCACCTCAGGGACAATGGGGTGAAGTTCACCACTGATATTCCATAGAAGTCTCGCTGCTGAGAATCCGGAGTGCGTTTTAAGTAAGTGTGTATTACTGAATATTTGGAGCACCTATGACACGTAGGAAAAGTAACGCTGTGTTGGACAAGCTTGGCTCGCTCCGGGCCTCACCTAAGTGACGTCTTCTGACCACAATGAACACATTCAATGAACATGCCGGTCGCCGTGCTAAAACTGGGATTCCTTTTTTTGGTTGCAAAGCCCCATCAGTAGACCTTTTATGGGATGGGTGGGCTGGTGGTAGGCAGGGCGGCCGTGACGCTGTCACAGTCAGGGGCCCTAATATTCATTAGAAAGAGATTTCTTCTGGACGTTTCAGGTAATTTATTGGGGGGGCCAAATGCAGCAGTATCAAGGTGAACTCTGGGGTAAGGGCCGGCTGGTCAGATTTTGGCTTATTGTTGATCATTTACTGGGAAGTGACCATTGGTGCCGCTTCCATGATTTCCATCGGTTGGGGGTCTGGAAATATTAGTAAATTCGCCCGTTAGTGGCTGTGGGTGACTGCGGAGATGAAACCAGTGTAGCCAGGTCTCCCCCGCCTAAGGAAGATGGGAGATGTAGTCTTCAAGGAGCGCCCATGGTGCAGCTGAGAGGGGCTCCGAACTACAACACCCACAGAGCAGGGGCCTTTCCCGGGCAATTGACCGGAGGTCTGGTCAGGTGCCGGGTGGGGAATAAGAGAGACCTGTTGCTGTCTGGGTCTCTACACTCCTACTGGGAGAGAGAACTTGTGAGAGCCGAGCCACTGGGGGCCTGAAGGAGGACCGGATTCCCGAATGCTGGGCCAGTGCTGTGCAGACTTTGGAGCCGTGGGTCTCTACAGAAGATCTAAGAGCTTGGAGGCATTCAAGGGGTGTTTGATGAGTATTTTTGTAACTCTTGCTGTCCTCATCATGGACAAGGGAAAGAGGAGAAATTAGGTGAAAAGCCCATGAAAATGGCTGAACTGGTTTGACCACAATGGTCATGAAGCGCCCGCCTCGGGGACAATGGGTGAACTTCTTTTTTTGTGTAGGCCTACAGCCAGTTAGGGGCCCGATCGTAAGGACTGAGACCTTCTGGGACAACCAACCGCCAAGCGTATGGGATGGGATCCATTGCCTACCTAGCCTAATCCCCTACTGCCAACGGTTAACGCCAAACGGAGACTGCCCCTTACTTAACAGCAGGGGCGTAACTATAGGGGGTGAAGCAGTTGCGACTGCAACCGGGCCCTGTGATGCAGGGGGCCCATGCAGCTCCCTCTACATATGGCCGGCAGCAGCATAGGCAGCTAGGGGTACCAGTGCACCATGCACACGGGTGGCTGGAGGTGGAGGGTGACTAGCAGAACTCCATGCTCGACTATCGCACTGGCTGCTCTTTAGCTGTGCATTCCCCGTGTGCCCCGTGTCCTCGGCCGGCTCCTCTGAGTACCCCTCTCCTGCTCCATGCATTTGCCGCTCAGTCCGATGTCTGTTCTCCCCAGCCAGCGTTTCTTTCTGGGAGATATGCTGATCGCTCCTTCCAGAACACTGGATGGAGCCCAGGCCAACATGGATGAGTGCGTGGCCTACAGCTTGGTCATGGTGAGTGAGAGGACCCCCATCCCCCACACACCATTACATACCCCCTGCATCTCCCCCTGGGGACAGGGACCCCCACCTCCCCTGGGGACAGGGACCCCTTCTCACCTGGGGGCAGTAACTTCATCTGCCCTGGAGAAAAGGACCTCATCTCTTCTGGGGACGGGGACCCCATCCTGCCTAGGGACAGTCCCCCAATGGGGCACCTAAAAATTAAAAAAAAAACTACTGATACCAGTGGTGGAACTACAGGGTTTACAAAGGTCATACCTGTGACCACGCCCTGGAGTTCCACCGCCGGACTCAGAGGGAAGGGCCCTGGCTGGGGTTCAGGGGGGCCCTTCATGGTTTCTTGCATCGGGGCCCTGAAGGTTCTAGTTACGCCGCTGCTTAACAGCCCTTCTGTCTGAAGCAGTTTCTCAACCAGGGTTCCATGGAATTCAAGGGTTCCTCCTGAGGTTGCTAAGGGTTCCTCGAGCAATTTCTGCCTCTTAGATAAGTTCCCACTGATGCCATTGAACTTTTTAGCGATCTGTAAGGAGCATTCTTCCCACTGACCATCACTCTAATGCAGCCATTCTCAACCAAGGTTCCGTAGAACCCTGGGCTTCCTCCAGAGGTTGCTAGGGGTTCCTCCAGAGGTTGCTAGGGGTTCCTCCAGAGGTTGCTAGGGGTTCCTTGAGCTGTGGCTGGTGAACCACCTTTTTGATGGTGCCTACAGGGTTCAAGGTTCAGCATCACTTAGCAAAGCCCAGCAGCTTGGCACCAAATATCTTTTTAGCTGTCTTTAAGGGGGGGGGGGGCAATCTGAGCACCACTTTAAGGGGGGATATTCTTCCGTTTGGCCACCAATATCATTGGTTTTAGTAAGGGTCCCTCAAGACCTGAAAATAATTTTTGGGTTCCTTTTAGGGTTAAAAGGTTGAGAAAGCCTGCTCTAATGTATCATGAGTTGTAAATGTAGTAATTTTCAAGGGTTCCACTTTGTTACAAAGTTTGGGAAAGGCTGGTCTAAAGGGATAGCTTCACGTGCACCACCGTACAGATGGGCCCCAGTGTTAGCCGGCCTAAATCTGCTACTTAGGGCACCAGGTACTTGCCATTCCCAGGGGCACCCCTCTGAGGAACGTGTACACCCACCCATTCTTAGGGTGCACTCTGGGACATTTTTTTAGCTATTGGCAAGAGTTACAATGAGACTTTTTTTGATGTCATTCATGCTTTGACGGTCGATGCCGTTCTTACCAATGTTGTGTAGTCTAATGGGGCTTAGCCCTATTGCGGTGTAAGTTAATGGCCAGAGGTGAGGCTATTATTCCCGTCGGTTAATCGAACGTATTAATCGCCCTGTTCACTGTTCTATGCATTGCATTTAGCTTGCCCTGCAATAATTATATTTACTTTACCCACCTGCGAGCAGCTTGTGGCACACATCCTGGGTGATAATACCCTTGTGGTATTACACTAATGCCTAAGCTAACCCAGGTCCCTGCAGAACGCTAAGGCATATCCAGGAAGGTCAGACAGGACTAAGCAGTTGCAGAGTCATGGAGGAGAATAGAGGACCTGTCATACCAAGCGCCTCCTGCGGGGGGGCGCTCTACAACAGTTACATGATAAGCCATCCAGAGATGTGGGGGGCAGGATCTATAGATTGTTCCTCTTCATGTATACAGAAGGGATGACGGTGATGGTACACTAGGGGCAGATGGATATATGGGGGAGGTATCAGATGGGGGGGGGAGTAAGTCATACAGGAAATAGATGTATATTTGGTAACTAGAAAATGGGGGTATATTGGGGTACACACAGAACAAGTATCAGATGGTGGGGGATCACAGTTATGGTACATAGGAGGGGGATGTGTATTGGGGTGTACAGAGGGCAGGTATCAGGTCAAGGGTGACATTATGATACACAGGGGTATATTGGGGTACACAGGGGGCAGCTATCAATTTAGGGGTGACGTTAAAATACATAGGAGTATATTGGGGAACACAGGGGGCAGGTATCCTGTCAGGGGTGACACTATAATACACAGGAGTATATTGGGGTACACATGGGGCAGGTATCAGGTTAAGGGTGACACTATAATACACAGGAGTATATTGGGGTACACAGGGGGCAGGTATCAGGTCAGGGGTGAGTGTCATAGTACACAGGAAAATATTGGGGTACACAGGGGGCAGCTATCAAGTCAGGGGTGACGTTATAATACACAGGAGTATATTGGGGTACACAGGGGGCAGGTATCAGGTTAGGGGTGATGGTTATGGTACACGGGAGTATAATGGGGGCAATTATTGGGTCAGGAGTGATAGTTATAGTACACAGGAGTATAATGGGGTACACAAGGGACAAGTATCAGGTCAGGGGTAATATTATGATACACAGGTATATATTGGGGTACACAGGGGGGCAGGTATCAGATCAGGGGTGATGGTACAGCACACACACACACACAGTTTGAGGGTGACAGTTATAGTACACAGGAGTGTATCGGGGCACACAGGGTGTTAGTTGTTGAATTATGAAGTCCCTGGTACACCTCAGGCAGTGAGGGGTTACTAGGAGGTGGGCTGTGGTTGGGGGCGGTGTGGGGCCCCCCATGGCACACACTGGCCCCTGTCAGTCCAGCAGAACAGAGGGCCCTGTTGTAGTGCCAGGAGTGGGGGGTGTGGCGGGGATACATAGAGCCTCTGCCAGGGGAGAAATTGGTCATTCTGAGCGCAGAGAGCAGACTGAGAGCAGAACACAGCGAGGACCACATCACTCTCCTCATACCAGGTGATACTCTACTACTACTCTACTAATACCCTTCTCATCCCTGTTACTCTGTGTACTATGTCTCTGCCCCCTGTTATTCTGTGTACTATGTCTCTGCTCCCTGTTATTCTGTGTACTATGTCTCTGCTCCCTTTTACTCTGTGTACTATGTCTCTGTTCCCCGTTACTCTGTGTACTATGTCTCTGCTCCCTGTTACTCTGTGTACTATGTCTCTGCTCCCTTTTACTCTGTGTACTATGTCTCTGTTCCCCGTTACTCTGTGTACTATGTCTCTGTTCCCCGTTACTCTGTGTACTATGTCTCTGTTCCCCGTTACTCTGTGTACTATGTCTCTGTTCCCCGTTACTCTGTGTACTATGTCTCTGCCCCCTGTTACTCTGTGTACTATGTCTCTGCCTACTATTACTCTGTGTACTATGTCTCTGTTCCCCGTTACTCTGTGTACTATGTCTCTGCCCCCTGTTACTCTGTGTACTATGTCTCTGCTCCCTGTTACTCTGTGTACTATGTCTCTGCTCCCTTTTACTCTGTGTACTATGTCTCTGTTCCCCGTTACTCTGTGTACTATGTCTCTGCCCCCTGTTACTCTGTGTACTATGTCTCTGCTCCCTTTTACTCTGTGTACTATGTCTCTGCCCCCTGTTACTCTGTGTACTATGTCTCTGCTCCCTTTTACTCTGTGTACTATGTCTCTGTTCCCCGTTACTCTGTGTACTATGTCTCTGCCCCCTGTTACTCTGTGTACTATGTCTCTGCTCCCTTTTACTCTGTGTACTATGTCTCTGCCCCCTGTTACTCTGTGTACTATGTCTCTGCTCCCTTTTACTCTGTGTACTATGTCTCTGCCCCCTGTTACTCTGTGTACTATGTCTCTGCCCCCTGTTACTCTGTGTACTATGTCTCTGCCCCCTGTTACTCTGTGTACTATGTCTCTGTTCCCCGTTACTCTGTGTACTATGTCTCTGCCTACTATTACTCTGTGTACTATGTCTCTGTTCCCCGTTACTCTGTGTACTATGTCTCTGCCCCCTGTTACTCTGTGTACTATGTCTCTGCTCCCTTTTACTCTGTGTACTATGTCTCTGCCCCCTGTTACTCTGTGTACTATGTCTCTGCTCCCTTTTACTCTGTGTACTATGTCTCTGCCCCCTGTTACTCTGTGTACTATGTCTCTGCTCCCTGTTACTCTATGTACTATTTCTCTGCTCCCTGTTACTCTGTGTACTATGTCTCTGCTCCCTTTTACTCTGTGTACTATGTCTCTGCCCCCTGTTACTCTGTGTACTATGTCTCTGCCCCCTGTTACTCTGTGTACTATGTCTCTGCCCCCTGTTACTCTGTGTACTATGTCTCTGTTCCCCGTTACTCTGTGTACTATGTCTCTGCCTACTATTACTCTGTGTACTAGGTCTCTGCTCCCTGTTACTCTGTGTACTATGTCTCTGCTCCCTTTTACTCTGTGTACTATGTCTCTGCCCCCTGTTACTCTGTGTACTATGTCTCTGCCTACTATTACTCTGTGTACTATGTCTCTGCTCCCTGTTACTCTGTGTACTATGTCTCTGCCCCCTGTTACTCTGTGTACTATGTCTCTGCCCCCTGTTACTCTGTGTACTATGTCTCTGCTCCCTGTTACTCTGTGTACTATGTCTCTGCCTACTATTACTCTGTGTACTATGTCTCTGCTCCCTGTTACTCTGTGTACTATGTCTCTGCCCCCTGTTACTCTGTGTACTATGTCTCTGCTCCCAGGGGCGTAACTATAGGGGGTGCAGCAGTCGCGACCGCAACCGGGCCCTGTGATGCAGGGGGCCCATGCAGCCCCCTCTACATATGGGCAGCAGCAGCATAGGCAGCTAGGGGTACCAGTGCACCATGCACACGGGTGGCTGGAGGTGGAGGGTGACTAGCAGAGCTCCATGCTCGACTATCGCACTGGCTGCTCTTTAGTTGTGAATTCCCCGCATGGCCTGTGTCCTCAGCCGGCTCCTCAGAGTACCCCTCTCCTGCTCCATGCCTTGCCGCTCAGTCCGATGTTTGTTCTCCCCAGCCAGAGTCCCGCCCCCCCCCTCCCCCGAGTCCGGCCCACACTGCACTGCATACTTCTCCCGGGTAAACAAACTTTAAGCACACAGATGCAGTGCAGCCCTATGAGAGACGGCTCCCCGGAGGACACTGCAGGCTTGTCTGCCAGCCCCCCTCCCCCGTCATACACAGATGATGAAATGTCTTTCTGGGAGATGTGCTGATCGCCGGTCCAGCACACTGGATGGAGCCCAGGCCAGCATGGATGTGTGCGCGTCCTACAGCTTGGTCATGGTGAGTGAGAGGACCCCATCCCCCACACACCATTACTTACCCCCTCCATCTCCCCCTGGGGACAGGGACTCCCACCTCCCCTGGGGACCGGGACACCTTCTCACCTGGGGCAGTAACTACATCTGCCTGGAGAAAAGGACCTCATCTCTTCTGGGGACGGGGACCCCATCCTGCCTAGGGACAGTCCCCCAATGGGGCACCTAAGAATTAAAAAAAAATTATAAAAAAAAACTACTGATGCCAGTGGTGGAACTACAGGGCTCACAAAGGTCATACCTGTGACCACGCCCTGGAGTTCCACCGCCGGACTCGGAGGGAAGGGCCCTGGCTGGGATTCAGGGGGGCCCCTTCATGGTTTCTTGCATTGGGGCCCTGAAGGTTCTAGTTACGCCACTGTCTGCTCCCTTTTACTCTGTGTACTATGTCTCTGCCCCCTTTTACTCTGTGTACTATGTCTCTGCTCCCTTTTACTCTGTGTACTATGTCTCTGCTCCCTGTTACTCTGTGTACTATGTCTCTGCTCCCTGTTACTCTGTGTACTATGTCTCTGCCCCCTTTTACTCTGTGTACTATGTCTCTGCCCCCTTTTACTCTGTGTACTATGTCTCTGCTCCCTGTTACTCTGTGTACTATGTCTCTGCTCCCCTTTACTCTGTATACTATGTCTCTGCTCCCTTTTACTCTGTGTACTATGTCTCTGCCCCCTGTTACTCTGTGTACTATGTCTCTGCCCCCTGTTACTCTGTGTACTATGTCTCTGCTCCCTGTTACTCTGTGTACTATGTCTCTGCTCCCTGTTACTCTGTGTACTATGTCTCTGCTCCCCTTTACTATGTATACTATGTCTCTGCTCCCTTTTACTCTGTGTACTATGTCTCTGCTCCCTGTTATTCTGTGTACTATGTCTCTGCTCCCTTTTACTCTGTGTACTATGTCTCTGCTCCCCTTTACTCTGTATACTATGTCTCTGCTCCCTGTTACTCTGTGTTCTATGTCTCTGCTTCCTGTTACTCTGTGTACTATGTCTCTGCTCCCTTTTACTCTGTGTACTATGTCTCTGCCCCATTTTACTCTGTGTACTATGTCTCTGCCCCATTTTACTCTGTGTACTATGTCTCTGCTCCCCTTTACTCTGTATACTATGTCTCTGCTCCCTGTTACTCTGTGTACTATGTCTCTGCTCCCTGTTACTCTGTGTACTATGTCTCTGCTCCCCTTTACTCTGTATACTATGTCTCTGCTCCCTGTTACTCTGTGTACTATGTCTCTGCTCCCTGTTACTCTGTGTACTATGTCTCTGCTCCCTGTTACTCTGTGTACTATGTCTCTGCTCCCTGTTACTCTGTGTACTATGTCTCTGCTCCCCTTTACTCTGTATACTATGTCTCTGCTCCCTTTTACTCTGTGTACTATGTCTCTGCTCCCTTTTACTCTGTGTACTATGTCTCTGCTCCCTGTTACTCTGTGTACTATGTCTCTGCTCCCTTTTACTCTGTGTACTATGTCTCTGCTCCCCTTTACTCTGTATACTATGTCTCTGCTCCCTGTTACTCTGTGTTCTATGTCTCTGCTCCCTGTTACTCTGTGTACTATGTCTCTGCTCCCTTTTACTCTGTGTACTATGTCTCTGCCCCCTGTTACTCTGGGTACTATGTCTCTGCTCCCTGTTACTCTGTCTCTGCCTACTATTACTCTGTGTACTATGTCTCTGCCATCTTTTACTCTGTGTACTATGTCTCTGCCCCCTTTTACTCTGTGTACTATGTCTCTGCTCCCTTTTACTCTGTGTACTATGTCTCTGCTCCCTGTTACTCTGTGTACTATGTCTCTGCTCCCTGTTACTCTGTGTACTATGTCTCTGCCCCCTTTTACTCTGTGTACTATGTCTTAGCCCCCTTTTACTCTGTGTACTATGTCTCTGCCCCGTTACTCTGTGTACTATGTCTCTGCATACTATTACTCTGTGTACTATGTCTCTGCCTACTATTACTCTGTGTACTATGTCTCTGCCCCCTTTTACTCTGTGTACTATGTCTCTGCCCCGTTACTCTGTGTACTATGTCTCTGCATACTATTACTCTGTGTACTATGTCTCTGCCTACTATTACTCTGTGTACTATGTCTCTGCCCCTGTTACTCTGTGTACTATGTCTCTGCCCCGTTACTCTGTGTACTATGTCTCTGCCTACTATTACTCTGTGTACTATGTCTCTGCTCCCTGTTACTCTGTGTACTATGTCTCTGCCCCGTTACTCTGTGTACTATGTCTCTGCCTACTATTACTCTGTGTACTATGTCTCTGCCCCCTTTTACTCTGTGTACTATGTCTCTGCTCCCTGTTACTCTGTGTACTATGTCTCTGCCCCCTTTTACTCTGTGTACTATGTCTTAGCCCCCTTTTACTCTGTGTACTATGTCTCTGCCCCGTTACTCTGTGTACTATGTCTCTGCCTACTATTACTCTGTGTACTATGTCTTAGCCCCCTTTTACTCTGTGTACTATGTCTCTGCTCCCTGTTACTCTGTGTACTATGTCTCTGCCCCGTTACTCTGTGTACTATGTCTCTGCCTACTATTACTCTGTGTACTATGTCTCTGCCATCTTTTACTCTGTGTACTATGTCTCTGCCCCCTTTTACTCTGTGTACTATGTCTCTGCTCCCTGTTACTCTGTGTACTATGTCTCTGCCCCCTTTTACTCTGTGTACTATGTCTCTGCTCCCTGTTACTCTGTGTACTATGTCTCTGCCCCCTTTTACTCTGTGTACTATGTCTCTGCCCCCTGTTACTCTGTGTACTATGTCTCTGCCCCGTTACTCTGTGTACTATGTCTCTGCCTACTATTACTCTGTGTACTATGTCTCTGCCCCCTTTTACTCTGTGTACTATGTCTCTGCTCCCTGTTACTCTGTGTACTATGTCTCTGCCCCCTTTTACTCTGTGTACTATGTCTCTGCTCCCTGTTACTCTGTGTACTATGTCTCTGCCCCCTTTTACTCTGTGTACTATGTCTCTGCTCCCTGTTACTCTGTGTACTATGTCTCTGCCCCCGTTACTCTGTGTACTATGTCTCTGCCTACTATTACTCTGTGTACTATGTCTCTGCCATCTTTTACTCTGTGTACTATGTCTCTGCCCCCTTTTACTCTGTGTACTATGTCTCTGCCCCCTTTTTACTCTGTGTACTATGTCTCTGCATACTATTACTCTGTGTACTATGTCTCTGCCCCCTTTTACTCTGTGTACTATGTCTCTGCATACTATTACTCTGTATACTATGTCTCTGCTCCCTGTTACTCTGTGTACTATGTCTCTGCTCCCTGTTACTCTGTGTACTATGTCTCTGCTCCCTGTTACTCTGTGTACTATGTCTCTGCCCCCTGTTACTCTGTGTACTATGTCTCTGCCCCCTGTTACTCTGTGTACTATGTCTCTGCCCCCTGTTACTCTGTGTACTATGTCTCTGCTCCCTGTTACTCTGTGTACTATGTCTCTGCCCCCTGTTACTCTGTGTACTATGTCTCTGCCCCCTGTTACTCTGTGTACTATGTCTCTGCCCCCTGTTACTCTGTGTACTATGTCTCTGCCCCCTGTTACTCTGTGTACTATGTCTCTGCCCCCTGTTACTCTGTGTACTATGTCTCTGCCCCCTGTTACTCTGTGTACTATGTCTCTGCTCCCTGTTACTCTGTGTACTATGTCTCTGCCCCCTGTTACTCTGTGTACTATGTCTCTGCCCCCTGTTACTCTGTGTACTATGTCTCTGCCCCCTGTTACTCTGTGTACTATGTCTCTGCCCCCTGTTACTCTGTGTACTATGTCTCTGCCCCCTGTTACTCTGTGTACTATGTCTCTGCCCCCTGTTACTCTGTGTACTATGTCTCTGCCCCCTGTTACTCTGTGTACTATGTCTCTGCTCCCTGTTACTCTGTGTACTATGTCTCTGAATGCCGATACTCTGTGTACTATGTCTCTGCTCCCTGTTACTCTGTGTACTATGTCTCTGCCCCCTTTTACTCTGTGTACTATGTCTCTGCTCCCTGTTACTCTGTGTACTATGTCTCTGAATGCCGATACTCTTGTCACTTTTTTTTTTCTAACAGCCACATTTTTTTAGTAAGAACACATTGTTTTATAAATGTAATTTTCTATATAATAACTGTCACTTTTCTATATAATAACTGTCACTTTTCTATATAATAACTGTCACTTTTCTATATAATAACTGTCACTTTTCGGAGCCGTTTCCTCGCCGTGTTGTGAACGGACGGTAATATTGTAACACGTGGAGATTGTACACATTGTATCAAATGGTAACATTATGTGACCAGCTGGAAAGCCGTTTCCTCTGGATTCTTGTAAGCCCCGCCCCCTTCCTCCCCGACTGACCCCGCCCCTTTTCTTCTCTCTCTCCCTGCAGCATAACATGGCAGCCGCACAGACAGAGGTGGAACGCGCAATCGTCACCATCGTGACCACTTTCTTCGAACACGCCGGCGAGGAGGGCAAGAAGGAGACCCTGACGCAGGGCGAGTTCAACAGTCTGGTGGCCAAAGAGCTTCCAAGTTTCCTGAAGGTGAGCAACCAGGCCCCGCCCCTTTCTGAGTGCTCCCATGTACTATCCAATAAAAGTCATGCTAAATAGCTACCGAGCCCCGCCCCCTCCTGAGAGCTCCCCCTACTCCCCAATAAAAGTCATGCTAAAGATCTACCGAGCCACGCCCCCTCCTGAGAGCCCCCAACTACTCCCCAATAAAAGTCACGCCAAAGATCTACCGAGCCCCGCCCCCTCCTGAGAGCCCCCACCTACTCCCCAATAAAAGTCATGCTAAAGAGCTACTGAGCCACACCCCCTCCTAAGAGCCCCCACCTACTCCCCAATAAAAGTCACGCCAAAGATCTACCGAGCCCCGCCCCCTCCTGAGAGCTCCCCCTACTCCCCAATAAAAGTCACGCCAAAGATCTACCGAGCCCCGCCCCCTCCTGAGAGCTCCCCCTACTCCCCAATAAAAGTCATGCCAAAGATTTACTAAGCCACACCCCCTCTTGAGAGCCCCCACCTACTCCCCAATAAAAGTCATGCCAAATCTGCAAACTGGCCCCCAACCAAGTGCACCATTATATATATATATATATATATATATAGGGCCCCCCACTCAACCTACTCCATCAATATAAAGGGCCCCCTACCCAGCCTACTCCATCCATATAAAAGACCCCCCCACCCAACCTACTCCATCAATATAAAGGGCCCCCCACCCAACCTACTCCATCAATATAAAAGCCCCCCCACCCAACCTACTCCATCAATATAAAAGCTCCCCCCCCACCCAACCTACTCCATCAATATAAAGGGCCCCCCACCCAACCTACTCCATCAATATAAATGTCCCCTACCCAACCTACTCCATCAATATAAAAGCTCCCCCCCCCACCCAACCTACTCCATCAATATAAAGGGCCCCCCCACCCAACCTACTCCATCAATATAAAGGGCCCCCCCACCCAACCTACTCCATCAATATAAAAGGCCCCCCACCCAACCTACTCCATCAATATAAAAGGGCCCCCCACCCAACCTACTCCATCAATATAAAAGGGCCCCCCCACCCAACCTACTCCATCAATATAAAAGCCCCCCCCCACCCAACCTACTCCATCAATATAAAAGGCCCCCCACCCACCCAACCTACTCCATCAATATAAAAGCCCCCCCCACCCAACCTACTCCATCAATATAAAAGCCCCCCCCCACCCAACCTACTCCATCAATATAAAAGCTCCCCCCCCACCCAACCTACTCCATCAATATAAAAGCCCCCCCACCCAACCTACTCCATCAATATAAAAGCCCCCCCCCACCTAACCTACTCCATCAATATAAAAGCCCCCCCCCCACCCAACCTACTCCATCAATATAAAAGGCCCCCCCCACCCAACCTACTCCATCAATATAAAAGGGCCCCCCCACCCAACCTACTCCATCAATATAAAAGCCCCCCCACCCAACCTACTCCATCAATATAAAAGCTCCCCCCCCACCCAACCTACTCCATCAATATAAAAGCCCCCCCACCCAACCTACTCCATCAATATAAAAGCTCCCCCCCCACCCAACCTACTCCATCAATATAAAAGGGCCCCCCCCCACCCAACCTACTCCATCAATATAAAAGGGCCCCCCCCATCCAACCTCCTCCATCAATATAAAAGGCCCCCCCACCCAACCTACTCCATCAATATAAAAGGCCCCCCACCCAACCTACTCCATCAATATAAAAGCCCCCCCACCCAACCTACTCCATCAATATAAAAGAGCCCCCCACCCAACCTACTCCGTCAATATAAAAGCCCCCCCCCACCCAACCTACTCCATCAATATAAAAGGGCCCCCCATCCAACCTACTCCATCAATATAAAAGGGCCCCCCATCCAACCTACTCCATCAATAAAAAAGCTCCCCCCACCCAACCTACTCCATCAATATAAAAGCTCCCCCCCCACCCAACCTACTCCATCAATATAAAAGGGCCCCCCCACCCAACCTACTCCATCAATATAAAAGGGCCCCCCACCCAACCTACTCCATCAATATAAAAGCCCCCCCACCCAACCTACTCCATCAATATAAAAGCCCCCCCACCCAACCTACTCCATCAATATAAAAGAGCCCCCCACCCAACCTACTCCATCAATATAAAAGCCCCCCCCACCCAACCTACTCCATCAATATAAAAGGGCCCCCCCCACCCAACCTACTCCATCAATATAAAAGAGCCCCCCACCCAACCTACTCCATCAATATAAAAGCCCCCCCCCACCCAACCTACTCCATCAATATAAAAGGGCCCCCCCCACCCAACCTACTCCATCAATATAAAAGAGCCCCCCCACTCAACCTACTCCATCAATATAAAAGGCCCCCCACCCACCCAACCTACTCCATCAATATAAAAGAGCCCCCCCACTCAACCTACTCCATCAATATAAAAGGCCCCCCACCCAACCTACTCCATCAATATAAAAGGCCCCCCACTCAACCTACTCCATCAATATAAAAGGGCCCCCCACTCAACCTACTCCATCAATATAAAAGGCCCCCCCACCCAACCTACAGCACTATTATAAAAGCTGCCCCCCCACCTCCACCCACCCTAGCACACCATTATGAAAATGCCCGCCACCCGTTGCAGTTCACCACTTTAAAGTTCCCCTTCCCAACTAAGTGCACCATTATAAAAGGGCCCCAACCCAACCCAGTACCCCAATTTAAAAGCTCCCCTCCTTACCCAACCACTATAAAAGGGCTCCCCCTGCCCACCCAACCCAGTGCACCACTATAAAAAGCGCCCCCTGCCCAGCTAAGTGCACCGTTATAAAGAGCCCCCACCCAACTGGGTGCAGCATTATAATATTCCATAGATGACTGTAAATGTGGATGTAGCCCAGATACACAATATTACCAAAAGTATTGGGACGCCTGCCTTTACACACACAGATGAACTTTAATGGCCCCCCGGTCTTAGTCCGGAGGGTTCAATATTGAGTTGGCCCTTTGCAGCTAAAACACCTTCAACTCTTCTGGGAAGGCCGTCCACAAGGTTTAGGAGGGTGTCTATGGGGATGTTTGACCGTTGTTCCAGAAGAGCATTTCTAAGACTGGGGGGGGGGGCATTAAAGTTTAAAGTTCAACCCCCCCCCCCCCCACATCTATGCCAAAGAAAACGTTTTGGTCTGGAGTTTTCCTTTAAGAGGGCTGCCTTGTTGGGGGATGGAGAGGAAGGTGGCTGTGCGCTGGGGAATACCTTCCCCCCCACCCCCCCCCCCAGAATGAGGAATTCCATCTGGAATCTGTCAGGCGGCCCTCTATGAATGGTTCCATTTCACCGAGACGTTCAGGTCCTTCAATCCGCCCCGACGTGTTTATACATCAGGAACAATGTCCTCGTTTTCCTGCCCCGGGGGGGAGGACAGGTGAGCTTTGTCCGGGAGTGTGAGAGCCGGCTTGTTCCCTGGGGCTTCCCGCCACGTTCTCTGAGAGCCGATTCTTCTCCCCGACTCCAATCAATACCCCCAAACAGAAGACCACTCTTCCAGCGGGGGCCCCCTGGGGGGTGGGGGGTGGTGACCTCTGGTCTGATACACTATGATTATTGTTATACATTTATATAGCTCTGACATATACCGCAGCGCTGTACAGAGATCACTGAGCCAATCACATCAGTCCCTGTACAGAGGAGCTTACACTCTAATGTCCCCTCCCCCCACAGTCACATCAGTCTCTGTACAGAGGAGCTTACACTCTAATGTCCCCTCCCCCCACAGTCACATCAGTCTCTGTACAGAGGAGCTTACACTCTAATGTCCCCTCCCCCCACAGTCACATCAGTCTCTGTACAGAGGAGCTTACACTCTAATGTCCCCTCCCCCCACAGTCACATCCGTCTCTGTACAGAGGAGCTTACACTCTAATGTCCCCTCCCCCCCACAGTCACATCAGTCTCTGTACAGAGGAGCTTACACTCTAATGTCCCCTCCCCCCACAGTCACATCAGTCTCTGTACAGAGGGGCTTACACTCTAATGTCCCCTCCCCCCACAGTCACATCAGTCTCTGTACAGAGGAGCTTACACTCTAATGTCCCCTCCCCCCACAGTCACATCAGTCTCTGTACAGAGGAGCTTACACTCTAATGTCCCCTCCCCCCACAGTCACATCCGTCTCTGTACAGAGGAGCTTACACTCTAATGTCCCCTCCCCCCCACAGTCACATCAGTCTCTGTACAGAGGAGCTTACACTCTAATGTCCCCTCCCCCACAGTCACATCAGTCTCTGTACAGAGGAGCTTACACTCTAATGTCCCCTCCCCCCCCACAGTCACATCAGTCTCTGTACAGAGGAGCTTACACTCTAATGTCCCCTCCCCCACAGTCACATCAGTCTCTGTACAGAGGAGCTTACACTCTAATGTCCCCTCCCCCACAGTCACATCAGTCTCTGTACAGAGGAGCTTACACTCTAATGTCCCCTCCCCCTCCACAGTCACATCAGTCTCTGTACAGAGGAGCTTACACTCTAATGTCCCCTCCCCCCACAGTCACACCAGTCTCTGTACAGAGGAGCTTACACTCTAATGTCCCCTCCCCCACAGTCACATCAGTCTATGTACAGAGGAGCTTACACTCTAATGTCCCCTCCCCCCACAGTCACATCAGTCTCTGTACAGAGGAGCTTACACTCTAATGTCCCCTCCCCCCCACAGTCACATCAGTCTCTATACAGAGGAGCTTACACTCTAATGTCCCCTCCCCCCACAGTCACATCAGTCTCTGTACAGAGGAGCTTACACTCTAATGTCCCCTCCCCCCCACAGTCACATCAGTCTCTGTACAGAGGAGCTTACACTCTAATGTCCCCTCCCCCACAGTCACATCAGTCTCTGTACAGAGGAGCTTACACTCTAATGTCCCCTCCCCCCACAGTCACATCAGTCTCTGTACAGAGGAGCTTACACTCTAATGTCCCCTCCCCCCACATTCACATCAGTCTCTGTACAGAGGAGCTTACACTCTAATGTCCCCTCCCCCCACAGTCACATCAGTCTCTGTACAGAGGAGCTTACACTCTAATGTCCCCCCCCCCCACAGTCACATCAGTCTCTGTACAGAGGAGCTTACACTCTAATGTCCCCTCCCCCACAGTCACATCAGTCTCTGTACAGAGGAGCTTACACTCTAATGTCCCCTCCCCCCACAGTCACACACTATTATTATAATACATTTATAGCTCTGACATATACAGCAGCGCTGTACAGAGATCACTGAGCCAGTCTCCCTGGTATTATATATATATATATCAGTAGGTGTCACATGACAAGGCTGCTGCCACGTTTCGCTAACCTCCTCCTCCCTTCCTCAGGACGTCTCCCTGGAGGACAAGCTGAAGGAGTTGGACATTAATCAGGACCAGGAGCTGAAATTCAACGAGTTCTGGAGACTGATCGGAGAGCTGGCCAAGGAGACCAAGAAAGAGATCAAAGCCAAAAAGAAGTGAAGAGCCGCGGGGAGGGCGGAGCCACCAGGAACAAAGCCATCGGAATGCATTCTCATTTTTCTTTATTATAATAAAATGAAGCAGCTTTTGTGAATTGTGTCTTTTATGTATTTTATGTTAATAAAATAGCTATATATATCTGACATATACTGTTACTAGCCATCACTGGAGTGCCTGTAGACTGGAAGTGGCTTCAAAGAGGCTGCGGGAGATCAGCAGCACTTAGATATACCAAAGGATGAAAAAAAAAAATTGTGCGTTTATTATTCACAATGCACAGAGCAAACTGTGGGGTCCACCATGGGCAAGACCTAGAACCTGGCACCCAGAGTGCCCCAGGTCTTGTACTGAGTGCCCCAGGTCTTGTACTGAGTGCCCCGAGTCTTGTACTGAGTACCCCAGGTCTTGTACTGAGTGCCCCGGGTCTTGTACTGAGTGCCCCAGGTCTTGTACTGAGTACCCCAGGTCTTGTACTGAGTACCCCAGGTCTTGTACTGAGTACCCCAGGTCTTGTACTGAGTGCCCCGAGTCTTGTACTGAGTGCCCCAGGTCTTGTACTGAGTGCCCCAGGTCCTCCAACGAGAGCCCCAGGTCTTGTACTGAGTGCCCCAGGTCTTGTACTGAGTGCCCCGAGTCTTGTACTGAGTGCCCCAGGTCTTGTACTGAGTGCCCCAGGTCCTCCAACGAGAGCCCCAGGTCTTGTACTGAGTGCCCCAGGTCTTGTACTGAGAAAGCCCCAGGTCTTCTACTGAGAAAGCCCCAGGTCTTGTACTGAGAAAGCCCCAGGTCTTGTACTGAGTACCCCAGGTCTTGTACTGAGTACTCCAGGTCTTATACTGAGAGCCCCGGGTCTTGTACTGAGTGCCCCAGGTCTTGTACTGAGTGCCCCAGGTCTTGTACTGAGTACCCCGGGTCTTGTACTGAGTGCCCCGGGTCTTGTACTGAGTGCCCCGGGTCTTGTACTGAGTACCCCAGGTCTTGTACTGAGTGCCCCAGGTCTTGTACTGAGTGCCCCGGATCTTGTACTGAGTACCCCAGGTCTTGTACTGAGTGCGCCGGGTCTTGTACTGAGTACCCCAGGTCTTGTACTGAGTGCCCCAGGTCTTGTACTGAGTACCCCAGGTCTTGTACTGAGTGCCCCAGGTCTTGTACTGAGTGCCCCAGGTCTTGTACTGAGTACCCCAGGTCTTGTACTGAGTACCCCAGGTCTTGTACTGAGTGCCCCAGGTCCTCCAACGAGAGCCCCAGGTCTTGTACTGAGTGCCCCAGGTCT
Organism: Lithobates pipiens; assembly: GCF_037356315.1. Taxonomy (NCBI): domain Eukaryota; kingdom Metazoa; phylum Chordata; class Amphibia; order Anura; family Ranidae; genus Lithobates; species Lithobates pipiens. The sequence continues at coordinate 29,602,688 of NW_027507791.1, read as the reverse complement.
TGTACTGAGAAAGCCCCAGGTCTTGTACTGAGTACCCCAGGTCTTGTACTGAGTACCCCAGGTCTTGTACTGAGTGCCCCGAGTCTTGTACTGAGTACCCCAGGTCTTGTACTGAGTACCCCAGGTCTTGTACTGAGTGCCCCGAATCTTGTACTGAGTGTCCCAGGTCTTGTACTGAGTGCCCCAGGTCTTGTACTGAGTGCCCCGAGTCTTGTACTGAGTACCCCAGGTCTTGTACTGAGTGCCCCAGGTCTTGTACTGAGTGCCCCAGGTCTTGTACTGAGTGCCCCAGGTCTTGTACTGAGTACCCCAGGTCTTGTACTGAGTGTCCCAGGTCTTGTACTGAGTGCCCCAGGTCTTGTACTGAGTGCCCCGGGTCTTGTACTGAGTACCCCAGGTCTTGTACTGAGTGCCCCGGGTCTTGTACTGAGTACCCCAGGTCTTGTACTGAGTGCCCCGAGTCTTGTGCTGAGTACCCCAGGTCTTGTACTGAGTGCCCCGAGTCTTGTACTGAGTACCCCAGGTCTTGTACTGAGTGCCCCAGGTCTTGTACTGAGTGCCCCGGGTCTTGTACTGAGTACCCCAGGTCTTGTACTGAGTGCCCCGAGTCTTGTACTGAGTGCCCCAGGTCTTGTACTGAGTGCCCCAGGTCCTGTACTGAGTGTCCCAGGTCTTCTACTGAGTGCCCCAGGTCTTGTACTGAGAAAGCCCCAGGTCTTGTACTGAGTACCCCAGGTCTTGTACTGAGTGCCCCAGGTCTTGTACTGAGTACCCCAGGTCTTGTACTGAGTACCCCAGGTCTTGTACTGAGTGCCCCAGGTCTTGTACTGAGTACCCCAGGTCTTGTACTGAGTGCCCCAGGTCTTGTACTGAGTACCCCAGGTCTTGTACTGAGTACCCCAGGTCTTGTACTGAGTGCCCCAGGTCTTGTACTGAGAAAGCCCCAGGTCTTGTACTGAGTACCCCAGGTCTTGTACTGAGTGCCCCAGGTCCTCCAACGAGAGCCCCAGGTCTTGTACTGAGTACCCCAGGTCTTGTACTGAGAAAGCCCCAGGTCTTGTACTGAGAAAGCCCCAGGTCTTGTACTGAGAGCCCCAGGTCTTGTACTGAGTACCCCAGGTCTTGTACTGAGTGCCCCAGGTCTTGTACTGAGTACCCCAGGTCTTGTACTGAGTACCCCAGGTCTTGTACTGAGTGCCCCAGGTCCTCCAACGAGAGCCCCAGGTCTTGTACTGAGTGCCCCAGGTCTTGTACTGAGTACCCCAGGTCTTGTACTGAGAAAGCCCCAGGTCTTGTACTGAGTACCCCAGGTATTGTACTGAGTGCCCCAGGTCTTGTACTGAGTACCCCAGGTCTTGTACTGAGTACCCCAGGTCTTGTACTGAGTGCCCCAGGTCTTGTACTGAGTACCCCAGGTCTTGTACTGAGTGCCCCAGGTCTTGTACTGAGTGCCCCAGGTCTTGTACTGAGTACCCCAGGTCTTCTACTGAGAAAGCCCCAGGTCTTGTACTGAGAAAGCCCCAGGTCTTGTACTGAGTACCCCAGGTCTTGTACTGAGTGCCCCAGGTCTTGTACTGAGTACCCCAGGTCTTGTACTGAGTGCCCCAGGTCTTGTACTGAGAGCCCCAGGTCTTGTACTGAGTGCCCCAGGTCTTGTACTGAGTACCCCAGGTCTTCTACTGAGAAAGCCCCAGGTCTTGTACTGAGAAAGCCCCAGGTCTTGTACTGAGTACCCCAGGTCTTGTACTGAGTGCCCCAGGTCTTGTACTGAGTACCCCAGGTCTTGTACTGAGTACCCCAGGTCTTGTACTGAGTGCCCCAGGTCTTGTACTGAGTACCCCAGGTCTTGTACTGAGTGCCCCAGGTCCTCCAACGAGAGCCCCGGGTCTTGTACTGAGTACCCCAGGTCTTGTACTGAGAAAGCCCCAGGTCTTGTACTGAGAAAGCCCCAGGTCTTGTACTGAGTGCCCCAGGTCTTGTACTGAGTACCCCAGGTCTTGTACTGAGTGCCCCAGGTCTTGTACTGAGTACCCCAGGTCTTGTACTGAGTACCCCAGGTCTTGTACTGAGTGCCCCAGGTCTTGTACTGAGTACCCCAGGTCTTGTACTGAGTGCCCCAGGTCCTCCAACGAGAGCCCCGGGTCTTGTACTGAGTACCCCAGGTCTTGTACTGAGAGAGCCCCAGGTCTTGTACTGAGAAAGCCCCAGGTCTTGTACTGAGAAAGCCCCAGGTCTTGTACTGAGTGCCCCAGGTCTTGTACTGAGTACCCCAGGTCTTGTACTGAGAGAGCCACAGGTCCTGTACTGAGTGCCCCAGGTCTTGTACTGAGTGCCCCAGGTCTTGTACTGAGTACCCCAGGTCTTGTACTGAGAGAGCCACAGGTCCTGTACTGAGTGCCCCAGGTCTTGTACTGAGTGCCCCAGGTCTTGTACTGAGTACCCCAGGTCTTGTACTGAGTGCCCCAGGTCTTGTACTGAGTACCCCAGGTCTTGTACTGAGTGCCCCAGGTCCTCCAACGAGAGCCCCAGGTCTTGTACTGAGTGCCCCAGGTCTTGTACTGAGTACCCCAGGTCTTGTACTGAGAAAGCCCCAGGTCTTGTACTGAGAAAGCCCCAGGTCTTGTACTGAGAAAGCCCCAGGTCTTGCACTGAGTGCCCCAGGTCTTGTACTGAGTGCCCCAGATCTTGTACTGAGTGCCCCAGGTCTTGTACTGAGTGCCCCAGGTCTTGTACTGAGTGCCCCAGGTCTTGTACTGAGTGCCCCAGTTCCTCCAACGAGAGCCCCAGGTCTTGTACTGAATGCCCCGGGTCTTGTACTGAGTGCCCCGGGTCTTGTACTGAGTACCCCAGGTCCTCCAACGAGAGCCCCAGTTCTTGTACTGAGTGCCCCAGGTCTTGTACTGAGTGCCCCGGGTCTTGTACTGAGTACCCCAGGTCTTGTACTGAGTACCCCAGGTCTTGTACTGAGAGAGCCCCAGGTCTTGTACTGAGTGCCCCAGGTCTTGTACTGAGTGCCCCAGGTCTTGTACTGAGTGCCCCAGGTCTTGTACTGAGTGCCCCAGGTCCTCCAACGAGAGCCCCAGGTCTTGTACTGAGTGCCCCGGGTCTTGTACTGAGTACCCCTGGTCCTCCAACGAGAGCCCCAGGTCTTGTACTGAGTGCCCCCAGGTCTTGTACTGAGTACCCCAGGTCTTGCACTGAGTGCCCCCAGGTCTTGTACTGAGTACCCCAGGACTTGAACTGAGTGCCCCAGGTCCTCCAACGAGAGCCCCAGGTCTTGTACTGAGTACCCCAGGTCTTGTACTGAGAGCCCCAGGTCTTGTACTGAGTACCCCAGGTCTTGTACTGAGAGCCCCAGGTCTTGTACTGAGTACCCCAGGTCCTCCAACGAGAGCCCCAGGTCTTGTACTGAGTGCCCCAGGTCTTGTACTGAGTGCCCCAGGTCTTGTACTGCGTGCCCCGGGTCTTGTACTGAGTGCCCCGGGTCTTGTACTGAGTGCCCCGGGTCTTGTACTGAGTGCCCCGGGTCTTGTACTGGATATGAACAAATACTCTTGCGCACAAGTGTGATGATCGGGTGATCTAGAGTTCGATGTGGATAATGTCTCCGGCCTCACTGCCCTCCAAGATAGAGATATCCGAACAGTCACACAAGAAAAAAGAAAGAGAGGGTGCTCCCCCCTTGTGCTCCCCCCTTGTGCTCCCTCCTTGTGCTCCTTCCTTGTGCTCCCCCCTTGTGCTCCCCCCTTGTGCTCCTTCCTTGTGCTCCCTCCTTGTGCTCCCCCCTTGTGCTCCCCCCTTGTGCTCCCTCCTTGTGCTCCCTCCTTGTGCTCCCCCCTTGTGCTCCCTCCTTGTGCTCCCTCCTTGTGCTCCCTCCTCGTTCTCCCTCCTCGTGCTCCCCCCTTGTGCTCCCTCCTTGTGCTCCCTCCTTGTGCTCCCTCCTTGTGCTCCCTCCTTGTGCTCCCCCCTTGTGCTCCCTCCTTGTGCTCCCTCCTTGTGCTCCCTCCTTGTGCTCCCCCCTTGTGCTCCCTCCTTGTGCTCCCCCCTTGTGCTCCCTCCTTGTGCTCCCTCCTTGTGCTCCCTCCTCGTTCTCCCTCCTCGTGCTCCCTCCTCGTGCTCCCTCCTCGTGCTCCCTCCTCGGGCTCCCTCCTCGTGCTCCCTCCTTGTGCTCCTTCCTTGTGCTCCCCCCTTGTGCTCCCTCCTTGTGCTCCCTCCTTGTGCTCCCTACTTGTGCTCCCTCCTTGTGCTCCCTCCTTGTGCTCCCCCCTTGTGCTCCCTCCTTGTGCTCCCTCCTTGTGCTCCCTACTTGTGCTCCCTCCTTGTGCTCCCTCCTCGTTCTCCCTCCTCGTGCTCCCTCCTCGTGCTCCCTCCTCGGGCTCCCTCCTCGTGCTCCCTCCTCGGGCTCCCTCCTTGTGCTCCCTACTTGTGCTCCTTCCTTGTGCTCCCCCCTTGTGCTCCCTCCTTGTGCTCCCTCCTTGTGCTCCCTACTTGTGCTCCCTCCTTGTGCTCCCTCCTTGTGCTCCCTCCTTGTGCTCCCCCCTTGTGCTCCCTCCTTGTGCTCCCTACTTGTGCTCCTTCCTTGTGCTCCTTCCTTGTGCTCCCTCCTTGTGCTCCCTCCTTGTGCTCCCTACTTGTGCTCCTTCCTTGTGCTCCTTCCTTGTGCTCCCTCCTTGTGCTCCCTCCTTGTGCTCCCTCCTTGTGCTCCCTCCTTGTGCTCCCCCCTTGTGCTCCCTCCTTGTGCTCCCTACTTGTGCTCCTTCCTTGTGCTCCTTCCTTGTGCTCCCTCCTTGTTCTCCCTCCTTGTGCTCCCTCCTCGTTCTCCCTCCTCGTGCTCCCTCCTCGTGCTCCCTCCTTGGGCTCCCTCCTTGTGCTCCCTACTTGTGCTCCTTCCTTGTGCTCCCCCCTTGTGCTCCCTCCTTGTGCTCCCTACTTGTGCTCCTTCCTTGTGCTCCCCCCTTGTGCTCCCCCCTTGTGCTCCTTCCTTGTGCTCCCCCCTTGTGCTCCCCCCTTGTGCTCCTTCCTTGTGCTCCCTCCTTGTGCTCCCCCCTTGTGCTCCCTCCTTGTGCTCCTTCCTTGTGCTCCCTCCTTGTGCTCCTTCCTTGTGCTCCTTCCTTGTGCTCCTTCCTTGTGCTCCCCCCTTGTGCTCCCTCCTTGTGCTCCCTCCTTGTTCTCCCTCCTTGTGCTCCCTCCTCGTTCTCCCTCCTCGTGCTCCCTCCTCGTGCTCCCTCCTCGGGCTCCCTCCTTGTGCTCCCTACTTGTGCTCCTTCCTTGTGCTCCCCCCTTGTGCTCCCTCCTTGTGCTCCCTACTTGTGCTCCTTCCTTGTGCTCCCCCCTTGTGCTCCCTCCTTGTGCTCCTTCCTTGTGCTCCCCCCTTGTGCTCCCCCCTTGTGCTCCTTCCTTGTGCTCCCCCCTTGTGCTCCCCCCTTGTGCTCCTTCCTTGTGCTCCCTCCTTGTGCTCCCCCCTTGTGCTCCCTCCTTGTGCTCCTTCCTTGTGCTCCTTCCTTGTGCTCCCTCCTTGTGCTCCCCCCTTGTGCTTCCTCCTTGTGCTCCTTCCTTGTGCTCCCTCCTTGTGCTCCTTCCTTGTGCTCCTTCCTTGTGCTCCTTCCTTGTGCTCCCCCCTTGTGCTCCCTCCTTGTGCTCCCTCCTTGTTCTCCCTCCTTGTGCTCCCTCCTCGTTCTCCCTCCTCGTGCTCCCTCCTCGTGCTCCCTCCTCGGGCTCCCTCCTTGTGCTCCCTACTTGTGCTCCTTCCTTGTGCTCCCCCCTTGTGCTCCCTCCTTGTGCTCCCTCCTTGTGCTCCTTCCTTGTGCTCCTTCCTTGTGCTCCCTCCTTGTGCTCCCTCCTTGTGCTCCCTACTTGTGCTCCTTCCTTGTGCTCCCCCCTTGTGCTCCCTCCTTGTGCTCCCTCCTTGTGCTCCCTCCTTGTGCTCCCTCCTTGTGCTCCTTCTTTGTGCTCCCTCCTTGTGCTCCCTCCTTGTGCTCCTTCTTTGTGCTCCCTCCTTGTGCTCCCTCCTTGTGTTCCTTCCTTGTGCTCCCTCCTTGTGCTCCTTCCTTGTGCTCCCTCCTTGTGCTCCCTCCTCGTTCTCCCTCCTCGTGCTCCCTCCTCGTTCTCCCTCCTCGTGCTCCCCCTTGTGCTCCCTCCTCGTGCTCCCCCCTTGTGCTCCCTCCTCGTGCTCCCCCCTTGTGCTCCCTCCTTGTGCTCCCTCCTTGTGCTCCCCCCTTGTGCTCCCTCCTTGTGCTCCCTCCTTGTGCTCCCTCCTTGTGCTCCCTCCTTGTGCTCCCCCCTTGTGCTCCCTCCTTGTGCTCCTTCCTCCCCCCTTGTGCTCCCTCCTTGTGCTCCCCCTTGTGCTCCCCCCTTGTGCTCCCCCCTTGTGCTCCTTCCTTGTGCTCCCTCCTTGTGCTCCCTCCTTGTGTTCCTTCCTTGTGCTCCCTCCTTGTGCTCCTTCCTTGTGCTCCCTCCTTGTGCTCCTTCCTTGTGCTCCCTCCTTGTGCTCCTTCCTTGTGCTCCCTCCTTGTGCTCCTTCCTTGTGCTCCCTCCTCGTTCTCCCTCCTCGTGCTCCCTCCTCGTTCTCCCTCCTCGTTCTCCCTCCTCGTGCTCCCCCCTTGTGCTCCCTCCTCGTGCTCCCCCCTTGTGCTCCCTCCTTGTGCTCCCTCCTTGTGCTCCCTCCTTGTGCTCCCTCCTTGTGCTCCCCCCTTCTGCTCCCTCCTTGTGCTCCTTCCTCCCCCCTTGTGCTCCCTCCTTGTGCTCCCTCCTTGTCCTCCCCCCTTGTGCTCCTTCCTTGTGCTCCTTCCTTGTGCTCCCTCCTTGTGCTCCCTCCTTGTGCTCCCTCCTTGTGCTCCCCCCTTGTGCTCCTTCCTTGTGCTCCCTCCTTGTGCTCCCTCCTTGTGCTCCTTCCTCGTGCTCCCTCCTCGTTCTCCCTCCTCGTGCTCCCTCCTTGTGCTCCCTCCTTGTGCTCCCGCTCCCCCCTTGTGCTCCCTCCTTGTGCTCCCTCCCTGTGCTCCTTCCTTGTGCTCCTTCCTTGTGCTCCTTCCTTGTGCTCCCTCCTTGTGCTCCTTCCTCGTGCTCCCTCCTCGTGCTCCCTCCTTGTGCTCCCTCCTTGTGCTCCCTCTTTGTGCTCCCTCCTTGTGCTCCTTTCTTGTGCTCCCTCCTTGTGCTCCTTCCTTGTGCTCCCCCTTGTGCTCCCTCCTTGTGCTCCCTCCTTGTGCTCCTTCCTTGTGCTCCCTCCTTGTGCTCCCTCCTTGTGCTCCTTCCTCGTGCTCCCTCCTCGTTCTCCCTCCTCGTTCTCCCTCCTCGTGCTCCCTCCTTGTGCTCCCTCCTTGTGCTCCCGCTCCCCCCTTGTGCTCCCTCCTTGTGCTCCCTCCCTGTGCTCCTTCCTTGTGCTCCTTCCTTGTGCTCCCTCCTTGTGCTCCTTCCTCGTGCTCCCTCCTCGTGCTCCCTCCTTGTGCTCCCTCCTTGTGCTCCCTCCTTGTGCTCCCTCTTTGTGCTCCCTCCTTGTGCGCCTTTCTTGTGCTCCCTCCTTGTGCTCCTTCCTTGTGCTCCCCCTTGTGCTCCCTCCTTGTGCTCCCTCCTTGTGCTCCCTCCTTGTGCTCCCCCTTGTGCTCCCTCCTTGTGCTCCCTCTTTGTGCTCCCTCCTTGTGCTCCTTCCTTGTGCTCCTTCCTTGTGCTCCCTCCTTGTGCTCCCTCCTTGTGCTCCTTCCTCGTGCTCCCTCCTCGTTCTCCCTCCTCGTGCTCCCTCCTTGTGCTCCCTCCTTGTGCTCCCGCTCCCCCCTTGTGCTCCCTCCTTGTGCTCCCTCCCTGTGCTCCTTCCTTGTGCTCCTTCCTTGTGCTCCTTCCTTGTGCTCCCTCCTTGTGCTCCTTCCTCGTGCTCCCTCCTCGTGCTCCCTCCTTGTGCTCCCTCCTTGTGCTCCTTTCTTGTGCTCCCTCCTTGTGCTCCTTCCTTGTGCTCCCCCCTTGTGCTCCCCCCTTGTGCTCCCGCTCCCCCCTTGTGCTCCCTCCTTGTGCTCCCTCCCTGTGCTCCTTCCTTGTGCTCCTTCCTTGTGCTCCTTCCTTGTGCTCCCTCCTTGTGCTCCTTCCTCGTGCTCCCTCCTCGTGCTCCCTCCTTGTGCTCCCTCCTTGTGCTCCTTCCTTGTGCTCCCTCCTTGTGCTCCTTCCTCGTGCTCCCTCCTCGTGCTCCCTCCTTGTGCTCCCTCCTTGTGCTCCCTCCTTGTGCTCCCCCTTGTGCTCCCTCCTTGTGCTCCCTTTTTGTGCTCCCTCCTTGTGCTCCCTCCTTGTGCTCCCTCTTTGTGTTCCCTACTTGTGCTCCTTCCTTGTGCTCCCCCCTTGTGCTCCCTCCTTGTGCTCCTTCCTTGTGCTCCCCCCTTGTGCTCCCCCTTGTGCTCCCTCCTTGTGCTCCCCCCTTGTGCTCCCTCCTCGTTCTCCCTCCTCGTTCTCCCTCCTCGTGCTCCCTACTTGTGCTCCCTCCTTGTGCTCCCTCCTCATTCTCCCTCCTCGTGCTCCCTACTTGTGCTCCCCCCTTGTGCTCCCTCCTTGTGCTCCTTCCTTGTGCTCCCCCCTTGTGCTCCTTCCTTGTGCTCCCCCCTTGTGCTCCCCCCTTGTGCTCCCCCCTTGTGCTCCCTCCTTGTGCTCCCCCCTTGTGCTCCCTCCTCGTTCTCCCTCCTCGTGCTCCCTACTTGTGCTCCCTCCTTGTGCTCCCTCCTCATTCTCCCTCCTCGTGCTCCCTACTTGTGCTCCCTCCTCGTTCTCCCTCCTTGTGCTCCCTCCTTGTGCTCCTTCCTTGTGCTCCCTCCTTGTGCTCCCCCCTTGTGCTCCCTCCTTGTGCTCCCTCCTTGTGCTCCCCCCTTGTGCTCCCTCCTTGTGCTCCCCCCTTGTGCTCCCTCCTTGTGCTCCCCCCTTGTGCTCCCTCCTTGTGCTCCCTCCTTGTGCTCCCTCCTTTATCCTTTGATAAGTTTTAAAAGGAATTTAAAGGAATGGATTAAAAACGAGAACCGCAATGTGAAGCCTTAATCGGTCTGATATCAGCAGTGTCCTTGTCACCTGAGACTGTTGATATCAGACCAATTAAGGCTTTATATTGCGGTTCCCTTGTACTACTCTGTTTCCCCTAAAATAAGACCTAGCGTGATTGTCGGTGATGGCTGCAATATAAGCCCTACCCCCCAAATAAGCCCTAGTTAAAGTCCTTCTATGTCTTATTCTCAGGGTAGGGCTTATTTTTGGGGAAAGAGGATGGGGTTTATTTGGGGGGGGGGGGGGGTAGGGCTTATATTGCAGCCATCACCGACACTCATGCTAGGTCTTATTTTAGGGGAAACAGGGTATGTACTCTGTGCAGGCCAGTCAGGTTCCTCCACCCCAAACTCGCTCATCCATGTCTTTATGGACCTTGCTCTGTACACTGGTGGGGCAGTCATGTTGGAACAGGAAGGGGCCGTCCCCCAAACTCCTCCCACAAAGTTGGGAGCATGAAATTGTCCAAAATCTCTTGGTATGCCGACGTCTTAAGAGTTCCCTTCACTGGAACTAAGGGGCCAATCCCAACCTCTGAAAAACAACCCCCCCCCCCCCCCGAACCATAATCCCTCCTCCACCAAATGATATGGACCAGTGCACAAAGCAAGGTCCATAAAGACATGGATGAGCGAGTTTGGGGTGGAGGAACTTGACTGGCCTGCACAGAGTCCTGACCTCAACCCTTTCTCGCCCCCAACATCAGTACCTGACCTCACAAATGCTCTTCTGGAAGAATGGTCAAACATTTCCCATAGACAATTAGTGTATAAAGTACCTCTGCGCCAACCACCTTGACAAGGGGAATAGAGGGATGCTGCAAACACTGAGGGGAGCTTCACCGGCTCCCTCCGCAATATCGATTAAGTGGTTTTTGTTTTGCGCAAATGGGGGAATACAAGAAAGGAGGGGAGAGGGGGGGGGGAAGGGGGGAGAAAGAGAGGGAAGGAGAAAAGAAAAAGGGGAAGGGGAAGAAAGGGCAGGGAGGGGGAAGGGGAACAGATGAGTATGCAGGTAAAGGATAAAAGGGTAAAGGTGAAAAAGTGCTAGTGTAAAATGATATGTGTCTGGGTGTGCACAGATCCTTGTTCGGTACGTGCGAAACTAGAATAAATGTTAGAGAGTGGCAATCAAATATAGATTCTGATAGAGTGCCATACAAATAAAAACTCACAGTGAAGGATGGATGCCTGAAGCAATAGACATATAAAGCGTGGGCGCTGTGCAAAACTGCAATAAAATACGCTGACAATAAACGAGTATATAACTTAAGGTGATAGTCCAAAATATATGACTAAAGGTTAGGGCCGCCACCTTTTCTTCAAGTCAAAGCCGAACAGTTTTGTGGCGCACAGAAATTTCTTTTTTATAGTATAAGCTATACATATATTTTGCTACTAAATAACATTTCTAATCATATGTATATAAGTTAATAACAAAAGTCCCCTTTTACATCAGAGTCCACAGAGTTCCCCTTTTACCTCTGAACTCTGGGGACTCTGACATAAGGGATGCTCTGAGAACCCTGATTTATGGGGGAACACTGAGTACTCTGATGTAAGGGGTGCTCTGAGAACCCTGATTTATGGGGGAACACTGAGTACTCTGATGTAAGGGGTGCTCTGAGAACCCTGATTTATGGGGGAACACTGAGTACTCTGATATAAGGGGTGCTCTGAGAACCCTGATTTATGGGGGAACACTGAGTACTCTGATGTAAGGGGTGCTCTGAGAACCCTGATTTATGGGGGAACACTGAGTACTCTGATGTAAGGGATGCTCTGTGAACCCTGATTTATGGGGGAACACTGAGTACTCTGATGTAAGGGGTGCTCTGTGAACCCTGATTTATGGGGGAACACTGAGTACTCTGATGTACAGAGAGGACTCTGCTGTAAGGGGAAACACTGGTGTAAAGGGTAACTCTGATCTAAGGGGTGCTCTGAGAACCCTGATTTATGGGGGAACACTGAGTACTCTGATGTAAGGGATGCTCTGTGAACCCTGATTTATGGGGGAACACTGAGTACTCTGATGTAAGGGGTGCTCTGAGAACCCTGATTTATGGGGGAACACTGAGTACTCTGATGTAAGGGGTGCTCTGAGAACCCTGATTTATGGGGGAACACTGAGTACTCTGATGTAAGGGGTGCTCTGAGAACCCTGATTTATGGGGGAACACTGAGTACTCTGATGTAAGGGGTGCTCTGAGAACCCTGATTTATGGGGGAACACTGAGTACTCTGATGTAAGGGGTGCTCGGAGAACCCTGATTTATGGGGGAACACTGAGTACTCTGATGTAAGGGGTGCTCTGAGAACCCTGATTTATGGGGGAACACTGAGTACTCTGATGTAAGGGGTGCTCTGAGAACCCTGATTTATGGGGGAACACTGAGTACTCTTATGTAAGGGGTGCTCTGAGAACCCTGATTTATGGGGGAACACTGAGTACTCTGATGTAAGGGGTGCTCTGAGAACCCTGATTTATGGGGGAACACTGAGTACTCTGATGTAAGGGATGCTCTGAGAACCCTGATTTATGGGGGAACACTGAGTACTCTTATGTAAGGGATGCTCTGTGAACCCTGATTTATGGGGGAACACTGAGTACTCTGATGTAAGGGGTGCTCTGAGAACCCTGATTTATGGGGGAACACTGAGTACTCTGATGTAAGGGGTGCTCTGAGAACCCTGATTTATGGGGGAACACTGAGTACTCTGATGTAAGGGGTGCTCTGAGAACCCTGATTTATGGGGGAACACTGAGTACTCTGATGTAAGGGGTGCTCTGAGAACCCTGATTTATGGGGGAACACTGAGTACTCTGATGTAAGGGATGCTCTGAGAACCCTGATTTATGGGGGAACACTGAGTACTCTTATGTAAGGGATGCTCTGTGAACCCTGATTTATGGGGGAACACTGAGTACTCTGATGTAAGGGGTGCTCTGAGAACCCTGATTTATGGGGGAACACTGAGTACTCTGATGTAAGGGGTGCTCTGAGAACCCTGATTTATGGGGGAACACTGAGTACTCTGATGTAAGGGGTGCTCTGAGAACCCTGATTTATGGGGGAACACTGAGTACTCTGATGTAAGGGGTGCTCTGAGAACCCTGATTTATGGGGGAACACTGAGTACTCTGATGTAAGGGGTGCTCTGAGAACCCTGATTTATGGGGGAACACTGAGTACTCTGATGTAAGGGATGCTCTGTGAACCCTGATTTATGGGGGAACACTGAGTACTCTGATGTAAGGGGTGCTCTGAGAACCCTGATTTATGGGGGAACACTGAGTACTCTGATGTAAGGGATGCTCTGAGAACCCTGATTTATGGGGGAACACTGAGTACTCTGATGTACAGAGAGGACTCTGCTGTAAGGGGAAACACTGGTGTAAAGGGTAACTCTGATGTAAGGGGTGCTCTGAGAACCCTGATTTGACTTAGTGTACTCTCTCTGAGGAAAGAGAGGGAAGGGGGGGGGGAGACTTCATTTAGAGACAGGGATGGATGGTGAGCTCACTCACCCCTTGGCAGTCTGCACCTCTCATTCAGATGGATCTGAGGCTGCTGGACTTCAAATTTCCAGCCTCAACTTTCCTTTTCTGAGGCACAGCGCCGGGGATTGGAGTGTGGGGCAGACACAGAGGGGTAGGGATGGGGGGGAAGAGGTGCAGATTAAGCCCTCTCTCTTCTCCCGTCTGTATGTGTTGGTGGGGGTGTGGAGGGTATGGTTTGTTAGTGGTGGCTTTGGGCAGTGTGAAAGACACTCTCAGCAGTGAAAACTGCAGCCAGAAACCCTGCTGGGAAACCATAGTCCAGTCTAAATAATGTGTCCGGGTTTCAGACAGTCTGAAACCTAGACGCATGATTCCAAATCCGAACTGTCCGGGTGAATCCTGGACAGGTGGCAACCCTACTAAAAGTGTACAGTGAGAGTAATCACATAAGCACAATCCCATGTGACATGCCAAGTGGAAAAAACACAGATATCAATCAATCCAATATAACAAAATGCATGTTCCATGCGGTGTTTATAAAGTGCAAATAGTGCTGGCAACAAAAAAAAACGTTACAACACAAGTGAAATGATAAACACATAAAAATAAGGTGCTGGTAATCAGTCTGGGATATTCAGTCCTGTGGACGTGCTGCGTTCTAAGGGGAAGCACTAGCTTTGAACTTCAGTGATCCATGCAGGCATACATGTGCAGTGACTTAATCCTCCTATTTATCCAATACGTGGATGGATGTGCCCTTACCTCACGGTTGTGAGGTTACAGCCTTAATAGTATAGGTGGGTAACTGGCTCCTGTTCCTGGGATAGGTATGTCTCACGGCTGTGAGGTTACAGCCTTAATAGTATAGGTGGGTAACTGGCTCCTGTTCCTGGGATAGGTATGCCTCACAAGATAAAGAGATAATGTCCCATAGTGTAGTAGTTTCAACCAATTGAATTTTATTTAAGTATAGTGACAGGGTACTCACATTCTGAGTGAATAAAAACTGCAGTAATAGAACAACAAGCAGAGTAACGAACGGTGCGTTCCAATGTCCTTCCTAGTGTCTCTCTCACTTCCTTCCTTGCGCATTCGTCACCATCACGTGACTTCTTCAGGGAACCGTCACGTGACTTCTTCAGTAGGGTTGCCACCTTTTCTTCAAGTCGAACCCGAACACTTTAGCGGTGCACAGCAATTTTTTTTTTTCTATAGTATAAACTATAAATATATTTTGCTACTAAATAACATTTCTAATCATATGAAGTTAATAACAAGAGTCCCCCTTTACATCAGAGTCCACAGAGTTCCCCTTTTACATCTGAATTCACAGAGTTCCCTTTCACTGTAAGGGAGGACTCTGCAGATTCTGATATAAGGGGTGTTCTGGGAACCCCTGATTTAAAGGGGAACACTGAGAACTGTGATGTAAGGGAGAACACTGTGGCCTCTGGTGTAAAGGGGAACTCTGATGTAAGGGGTGCTCTGAGAACCCTAATTTACATTAGTGTACTCATTCAGAGGCAGGAGAGAGTCACAGATAGAGATGGATGGTGAGCTCACTCACCCCTTGGCAATCAGCACCTCTCATCCAGATGTATCTGAGGCTGCTGGACTTCAAATTAGCGGCTCCAACTTTCCTTTTCTAAGGAGTGAGGGTAGACATAGATAGGTAGGGGTGGGAGGAAGAGGTGCAGATCGAGCCCTCTCTCCTCTCACGTCTGTGTGTGTGTTTGGGGGGGGGGGAATTATTAGTGGTGGCTTTGGGCAACATGAAAAAGAGTGCAACAGACACTCTCAGCTTAGACAACTGCAGCCAGCAACCCTGCTGGGAAGCCATAGTCCAGTCTGAATAATGTGTCCGGGTTTCAGGCAATCTGAAACCCGGACACATGATTCCAAACCCGAACTGTCCGGGTGAATCCCGGACAGGTGGCAACCCTATTCTTCAGGAAAAGTCACGTGACGGTGACGAATGCGCAAGGAAGGAAGTGAGAGAGACACTAGGAAGGACATTGGAATGCACCGTTCGTTACTCTGCTTGTTGCTCTATTACTGCCGTTTTTATTCACTCAGAATGTGAGTACCCTGTCACTATACTTAAATAAAATTCAATTGGTTGAAACTACTACACTATGGGACATTATCTCTTTATCTTGTGAGGCATACCTATCCCAGGAACAGGAGCCAGTTACCCACCTATACTATTAAGGCTGTAACCTCACTAGTGATGGACGAACGTTTCGCCCGGCGGTCGTTTCGCGGCGAATTTCCGACTTTCGCCGTCCGCGGGTTCGAACGCCTTTTTCCGTCGTTCGCCCCGGCGGACTTACGTGTTTAATGTATACAAGAACTTTAACCTTTCGTGACACGTTTATCATGTGTTACAGGACAACCAATTGAGACATGACAGCTCATGGACACTTGGACATTCCCCCTAACCTATAAATACACCCGATCCGGTGGCCATTTTACATTCTTTCTTCTGTCACTGTAGGGAAAGGATCCTGTGTGGAGTAGGGACAGAGAAAACGCTAGCTATTTGGTACACAAAAGTTCTTTTCAGGACTGGTATAGGTGTTAGGTCAGCAGCCTGAGTTTCTTTTGTCAGTTTAGATAAAGGGACAGAGCGCTGTATGCTGCTATTTTAGGGACAGCTCAGCCAGATTAGTCTTTCTTCATCATCATCATCATCATCATCATTAGCTGTTACTATCAGGTCCACAAAAGAGCTGTTCCAGCTAATCGTTCCAGCCTACTCTTTTTTGCCAATTTGTATAGGGACAGGCAGGAAGCAGTGTTGTCAGGCAGTGAGGATAATTTTAAAGACTTGCTGTTACTATTAGTTCCACAAAGGTTCTTTTCAGGACTGGTATCAGTGGTACGGTAATAGGCTTGTACACGTATAATATTCTTTCTTCCAAATATAGAAAGAATATTATACTTGACTGCTGCCCTTCTGCTGCAGTCTGCTAATCATTCACAACTCACTTGTTCCACAAAGCTCTTTATCAGGACTGGTAACTTGGTCTGTCTAGGGTGCTACGGTACATAGGCTTGGGTGCGGTACAGTCTGCTGTTCTGTAAGGACCGCTATCGGTCCACAATAGATAGGGTTGCCGTGCACTACTGCTGACCGCTGCCCTATACTGCAGCAGTCCTTCAGCGGTATAGGGACTGACGCACAGTCTGCTAAACACTAATACACAACCTGCTTGGTCCACAAAAGTTCTTATAAGGACTGGTAACTTGGTATAGGGTGCTACGGTACATAGGCCTGAGTGCGTTACAGTCTGCTGTTCTGTAAGGACCGCTATCGGTCCACAATACATAGGGTTGCCGTGCACTACTGCTGACCGCTGCCCTATACTGCAGCAGTCCTTCAGCGGTATAGGGACTGACGCACAGTCTGCTAATCACTAACACACAACCTGCTTGGTCCACAAAAGTTCTTATAAGGACTGGTAACTTGGTATAGGGTGCTACGGTACATAGGCCTGAGTGCGTTACAGTCTGCTGTTCTGTAAGGACCGCTATCGGTCCACAATACATAGGGTTGCCGTGCACTACTGCTGACCGCTGCCCTATACTGCAGCAGTCCTTCATTGGTATAGGGACTGACGTACAGTCTGCTAATCACTAACACACAACCTGCTTGGTCCACAAAAGTTCTTATAAGGACTGGTAACTTGGTATAGGGTGCTACGGTACATAGGCCTGAGTGCAGTACAGTCTGCTGTTCTGTAAGGACCGCTATCGGTCCACAATACATAGGGTTGACGTGCACTACTGCTGACCGCTGCCCTATACTGCAGCAGTCCTTCAGCGGTATAGGGACTGACGTACAGTCTGCTAATCACTAACACACAACCTGCTTGGTCCACAAAAGTTCTTATAAGGACTGGTAACTTGGTATAGGGTGCTACGGTACATAGGCCTGAGTGCGTTACAGTCTGCTGTTCTGTAAGGACCGCTATCGGTCCACAATACATAGGGTTGCCGTGCACTACTGCTGACCGCTGCCCTATACTGCAGCAGTCCTTCATTGGTATAGGGACTGACGTACAGTCTGCTAATCACTAACACACAACCTGCTTGGTCCACAAAAGTTCTTATAAGGACTGGTAACTTGGTATAGGGTGCTACGGTACATAGGCCTGAGTGCGTTACAGTCTGCTGTTCTGTAAGGACCGCTATCGGTCCACAATACATAGGGTTGACGTGCACTACTGCTGACCGCTGCCCTATACTGCAGCAGTCCTTCAGCGGTATAGGGACTAAGAGTTTTGTCACAGGGTGATTTAAAAAATGACAGGCAGAGGAAGAGGCAGGCCCTTCCGCAGGGGTGGTAGGGGTAGGGCAGGAGCAACAGCCTTGAGCCAAAGTGGGAAGTTGCAGAAGGTGCGTTCAATTACTTTAAAGGACGCACCAGACTTGGTTGAGTGGCTCACTCAGCCTTATTCTTCTGCACCCTCCTCATCCTCTCGATCTGCACCCTCTTCTTCACTCTCTGCTATGTGCACCCCCAAAGACACTACCACCAACAACACCACCACCACCACCACATACCTTCCGCTTGAGTGCAAATGGGGGCCTTCATGCTCCAGTGTTTTAATAGGGACCCCCGTATAAAAAGCATGAGGGTCAAGGACCAGTACTGGGTGGCAACGTACTTAGATCCCCGGTACAAACACAAAATGGCGGAAATGTTACCGCCGTCGCAGAGGGCTGTCAGAATGCAGCACTTCCAGGCCTTGCTTCGAGAAATGCTGCATTCTGCTTTTGCGTGCGCTGGCAGAGGAGCAATTCCCACTCCCAGAGAAGGATTTGCGGGTACCAATCCAACAGCGCCTGCAAGAAGAGGCCGGTTTGAAGATGTGTTGGTGACTTTGGATATGAGGTCATTCTTTCAGCCGACCCATCGACAGGTGTCATCCGGATCCAGCATCAGGGAACGCCTAGACCGTCAGGTGTCCGACTACATTGGGTTAACGGCCGATGTGGACGCTCTGAGGAGTGATGAACCCCTAGACTACTGGGTGGGCAGGCTTGACCTCTGGCCAGAGCTTGCCCAATTTGCAATCGAACTGTTGGCTTGCCCCTCATCCAGTGTCCTGTCCGAAAGGACGTTCAGCGCAGCAGGGGGGATTGTGACCGATAAGCGTACTCGCCTAGCTCACCACAGTGTTAACTACCTCACATTTCTAAAAATGAATGAGGCATGGATCTCGGAGGAATTCAACACATGTGATCAGTAGACCATGTATATGTCTATAAACAATTTTTGGAATCAAGCACACAGACCTTCTTAATTCATTTGGCTCACTTCCCTGACCCAAAAAAGCACACCGTACTATATGCCCCTACCCTCCTCTTTGAAGAGGTTGAGCGGTGTCATATTTCTACTGGGGCTGCTTATTATGAGGGGTTCCCACCATCCCTGTGCTGTGCTGACTTCCTCCTGGGTGTTCTTATTATGAGGGGCTCCCACCATCCCTGTGCTGTGCTGACTTCCTCCTGGGGGTTCTTATTATGAGGGGCTCCCACCATCCCTGTGCTGTGCTGACTTCCTCCTGGGGGTTCTTATTATGAGGGGATCACACCATCCCTGTGCTGTGCTGACTTCCTCCAGGGGCTGCTTACGGTGCTGCTGTCAGCGCTGTATGTCACGGAGCTGCTGTCAGCGCTGTATGTCACGGAGCTGCTGTCAGCGCTGTATGTCACGGAGCTGCTGTCAGCGCTGTATGTCACGGAGCTGCTGTCAGCGCTGTATGTCACGGAGCTGCTGTCAGCGCTGTATGTCACGGAGCTGCTGTCAGCGCTGTATGTCACGGAGCTGCTGTCAGCGCTGTATGTCACGGAGCTGCTGTCAGCGCTGTATGTCACGGTGCTGCTGTCAGCGCTGTATGTCACGGAGCTGCTGTCAGCGCTGTATGTCACGGAGCTGCTGTCAGCGCTGTATGTCACGGTGCTGCTGTCAGCGCTGTATGTCACGGAGCTGCTGTCAGCGCTGTATGTCACGGAGCTGCTGTCAGCGCTGTATGTCACGGAGCTGCTGTCAGCGCTGTATGTCACGGAGCTGCTGTCAGCGCTGTATGTCACGGAGCTGCTGTCAGCGCTGTATGTCACGGTGCTGCTGTCAGCGCTGTATGTCACGGAGCTGCTGTCAGCGCTGTATGTCACGGAGCTGCTGTCAGTGCTGTATGTCACGGAGCTGCTGTCAGCGCTGTATGTCACGGTGCTGCTGTCAGCGCTGTATGTCACGGAGCTGCTGTCAGCGCTGTATGTCACGGAGCTGCTGTCAGCGCTGTATGTCACGGTGCTGCTGTCAGCGCTGTATGTCACGGAGCTGCTGTCAGCGCTGTATGTCACGGAGCTGCTGTCAGCGCTGTATGTCACGGAGCTGCTGTCAGCGCTGTATGTCACGGAGCTGCTGTCAGCGCTGTATGTCACGGAGCTGCTGTCAGCGCTGTATGTCACGGTGCTGCTGTCAGCGCTGTATGTCACGGAGCTGCTGTCAGCGCTGTATGTCACGGAGCTGCTGTCAGTGCTGTATGTCACGGAGCTGCTGTCAGCGCTGTATGTCACGGAGCTGCTGTCAGCGCTGTATGTCACGGAGCTGCTGTCAGCGCTGTATGTCACGGTGCTGCTGTCAGCGCTGTATGTCACGGAGCTGCTGTCAGCGCTGTATGTCACGGAGCTGCTGTCAGTGCTGTATGTCACGGAGCTGCTGTCAGCGCTGTATGTCACGGAGCTGCTGTCAGCGCTGTATGTCACGGAGCTGCTGTCAGCGCTGTATGTCACGGTGCTGCTGTCAGCGCTGTATGTCACGGAGCTACTGTCAGCGCTGTATGTCACGGAGCTGCTGTCAGCGCTGTATGTCACGGAGCTGCTGTCAGCGCTGTATGTCACGGAGCTGCTGTCAGCGCTGTATGTCACGGTGCTGATGTCAGTGCTCTGTATTACGGTGCTGCTGTCAGTGCTCTGTATCTCCTGCACCCTCTTGTTTGCCTACCCTGGTCCCTGACCTTCCCTCTCCTCCATTGCCTTCATTAGCTCCATAGTCCTGAATTGTCAGAACAATTTCCCAAATAAAAAAAAAATGCTTGTAGTTATCGATCCCAAATTCACCTCATACATGTATTATGCTATTGTCCAGGTGGTGGGACTACGTGCTACCCCCTAATAATTACCCCGTGGCCGCAAATTCGACCTAAAGGTTTGCGAAATTCGCCTCCCATTGAAGTCAATGGAGCCCGCGGCGAACGGTCGTTTTCGCGAACGTTTGTGCCCGTTCGCGTTTCGCGTTCGCGAAACGTCCCGTCGGAAGTTCGTCCATCACTAAACCTCACAGCCGTGAGGTAAGGGCACATCCATCCACGTATTGGATAAATAGGAGGATTAAGTCACTGCACATGTATGCCTGCATGGATCACTGAAGTTCAAAGCTAGTGCTTCCCCTTAGAACGCAGCACGTCCACAGGACTGAATATCCCAGACTGATTACCAGCACCTTATTTTTATGTGTTTATCATTTCACTTGTGTTGTAACGTTTTTTTTTGTTGCCAGCACTATTTGCACTTTAGAAACACCGCATGGAACATGCATTTTGTTATATTGGATTGATTGATATCTGTGTTTTTTCCACTTGGCATGTCACATGGGATTGTGCTTATGTGATTACTCTCACTGTACACTTTTAGTAGGGTTGCCACCTGTCCAGGATTCACCCGGACAGTTCGGATTTGGAATCATGCGTCTAGGTTTCAGACTGTCTGAAACCCGGACACATTATTTAGACTGGACTATGGTTTCCCAGCAGGGTTTCTGGCTGCAGTTTTCACTGCTGAGAGTGTCTGTTACACTGTCTTTCACACTGCCCAAAGCCACCACTAACAAACCATACCCTCCACCCCCCCCCCCCCCCCTACCAACACATACAGACGGGAGAAGAGAGAGGGCTTGATCTGCACCTCTTCCCCCCCCCCCCATCCCTACTCCTCTGTGTCTGCCCCACACTCCAATCCCCGGCGCTGTGCTTCAGAAAAGGAAAGTTGAGGCTGGAAATTTGAAGTCCAG
This sequence comes from Lithobates pipiens, assembly GCF_037356315.1. Lineage (NCBI taxonomy): Eukaryota > Metazoa > Chordata > Amphibia > Anura > Ranidae > Lithobates > Lithobates pipiens. The sequence continues at coordinate 29,582,101 of NW_027507791.1, read as the reverse complement.
CAGCCTCAGATCCATCTGAATGAGAGGTGCAGACTGCCAAGGGGTGAGTGAGCTCACCATCCATCCCTGTCTCTGAATGAAGTCTCCCCCCCCCCCTTCCCTCTCCTTCCTCAGAGAGAGTACACTAAGTCAAATCAGGGTTCTCAGAGCACCCCTTACATCAGAGTTACCCTTTACACCAGTGTTTCCCCTTACAGCAGAGTCCTCTCTGTACATCAGAGTACTCAGTGTTCCCCCATAAATCAGGGTTCACAGAGCACCCCTTACATCAGAGTACTCAGTGTTCCCCCATAAATCAGGGTTCACAGAGCACCCCTTACATCAGAGTACTCAGTGTTCCCCCATAAATCAGGGTTCACAGAGCATCCCTTATGTCAGAGTCCCCAGAGTTCTCCTTTACATCAGAGTCTGCAGAGTCTCCTCTTACAGTAAAAGGGAAATCAGCGAGTTCAGATGTAAAAGAGAAACTCTGTGGACTCTGATGTAAAGGGGGACTTTTGTTATTAACTTCATATGATTAGAAATGTTATTTAGTAGCAAAATATATGTATAGCTTATACTATAAAAAATTAATTTCTGTGCGCCACAAAACTGTTCGGGTTTGACTTGAAGAAAAGGTGGCGGCCCTAACCTTTAGTCATATATTTTGGACTATCACCTTAAGTTATATACTCATTTATTGTCAGCATATTTTATTGCAGTTTTGCACAGCACCCACGCTTTATATGTCTATTGCTTCAGGCATCCATCCTTCACTGTGAGTTTTTATTTGTATGGCACTCTATCAGAATCTATATTTGATTGCCACTCTCTAACATTTATTCTAGTTTCGCACGTACCGAACAAGGATTGCTGCACACCCAGACACATATAATTTTACACTAGCACTTTTTGACCTTTACCCTTTTATCCTTTACCTGCATACTCATCTGTTCTCCTTCCCCCTCCCTGCCCTTTCTTCCCCTTTTTCTTTTCTCCTTCCCTCTCTTTCTCCCCCTCCCCCCCCCCCCTCTCCCCTAGGGTTGCCACCTTTTCTTCAAGTCGAACCCGAACACTTTAGCGGCGCACAGCAATTTCTTTCCTATAGTATAAACTATACATATACTTTGCTATTAAATAACATTTCTAATCATATGAAGTTTATAACAAGAGTCCCCCCTTTACATCAGAGTCCGCAGAGTTTCTCTTTTACATCTGAACTCGCTGATTTCCCTTTTACTGTAAGGGGGGGTTCTGCAGACTCTGATGTAAAGGAGAACTCTGGGGACTCTGACATAAGGGATGGCTCTGGGAACTCTGATTTAAAGGAGAACACTGACATGGGTGTCCGCAGAATTTTTTTCAGGGGGGGGGCATCATTTTAGGGTCACCCATGAACCGCCCCTTTTCGACAATGTCATTATCACGTTATCATGGTCAGAGACTGCAGATCTAGTACAGTCCATAGGATAAGTAATAGATAATGGCCAACAGGCCCTCTTACCAGACCCCACAAAACTACAGCAGTGATCCCCCCGACTGGATGATCGCTCACTCTGGGTTCCCCAGGGGCGACTCTGGTCAGTAGTGTATCATGTCTGTACCCTGGTAGTGGCTTGGTCTTTTTCTCTCTAGTGGCACTGGGCAGCGTGGCTCTCTCTGGTGGCGCTGGGCAGTGAGGCTCCCTGGTGGCACTGGGTAGCATGGCTCAGTCTTGTGGCACTGGGCAGCGAGGCTCCCTGGTGGCACTGGGTAGCGTGGCTCTCTCTGGTGGGGCTGGGCAACGTGGCTCTCTCTAGTGGGGCTGGGCAACGTGGCACTCTCTAGTGGGGCTGGGCAACGTGGCTCTCTCTGGTGGGGCTGGGCAACGTGGCTCTCTCTGGTGGGGCTGGGCAACATGGCTCTCTCTGGTGGCGCTGGGCAGTGAGGCTCCCTGGTGGCGTTGGGTAGCATGGCTCAGTCTCGTGGCACTGGGCAGCGAGGCTCCCTGGTGGCACTGGGTAGCGTGGCTCTCTCTGGTGGGGCTGGGCAACGTGGCTCTCTCTGGTGGGGCTGGGCAACGTGGCTCTCTCTGGTGGGGCTGGGCAACGTGGCTCTCTCTAGTGGGGCTGGGCAACGTGGCTCTCTCTGGTGGGGCTGGGCAACGTGGCTCTCTCTGGTGGGGCTGGGCAACGTGGCTCTCTCTAGAGGGGCTGGGCAACGTGGCTCTCTCTAGTGGGGCTGGGCAACGTGGCTCTCTCTGGTGGGGCTGGGCAACGTGGCTCTCTCTGGTGGGGCTGGGCAACGTGGCTCTCTCTAGTGGGGCTGGGCAACGTGGCTCTCTCTAGTGGGGCTGGGCAACGTGGCTCTCTCTAGTGGGGCTGGGCAACGTGGCTCTCTCTGGTGGGGCTGGGCAACGTGGCTCTCTCTGGTGGGGCTGGGCAACGTGGCTCTCTCTAGTGGGGCTGGGCAACGTGGCTCTCTCTGGTGGGGCTGGGCAACGTGGCTCTCTCTAGTGGGGCTGGGCAACGTGGCTCTCTCTAGTGGGGCTGGGCAACGTGGCTCTCTCTGGTGGGGCTGGGCAACGTGGCTCTCTCTAGTGGGGCTGGGCAACGTGGCTCTCTCTGGTGGGGCTGGGCAACGTGGCTCTCTCTGGTGGGGCTGGGCAACGTGGCTCTCTCTAGAGGGGCTGGGCAACGTGGCTCTCTCTAGTGGGGCTGGGCAACGTGGCTCTCTCTGGTGGGGCTGGGCAACGTGGCTCTCTCTGGTGGGGCTGGGCAACGTGGCTCTCTCTAGTGGGGCTGGGCAACGTGGCTCTCTCTAGTGGGGCTGGGCAACGTGGCTCTCTCTAGTGGGGCTGGGCAACGTGGCTCTCTCTGGTGGGGCTGGGCAACGTGGCTCTCTCTGGTGGGGCTGGGCAACGTGGCTCTCTCTAGTGGGGCTGGGCAACGTGGCTCTCTCTGGTGGGGCTGGGCAACGTGGCTCTCTCTAGTGGGGCTGGGCAACGTGGCTCTCTCTAGTGGGGCTGGGCAACGTGGCTCTCTCTGGTGGGGCTGGGCAACGTGGCTCTCTCTAGTGGGGCTGGGCAACGTGGCTCTCTCTGGTGGGGCTGGGCAACGTGGCTCTCTCTGGTGGGGCTGGGCAACGTGGCTCTCTCTCTGGTGGGGCTGGGCAGCATAGGTCTCTCTCTCTGGCTTCCACCCAGCACACTCCTCATTCTTTGTCCTGTAGCGCTCTCTCCCTCGCTTTTTTCCAGGCTGCAGTCTCTCAATCTCTCTCTTGATCGAGCTGTAGCCTCCTCCCTGTGGAAAATGGGGCCGCCAATCTTTGGGACTACATGTCCCATGATGCGCTCCTTTCCTAGTCTCCTTTGACTGGCCCTCAGTTATTCACCCCACTGGCGAGTGGCACCAGGGTGCGGGCTTCCCACACCCCAATAGCGACGCAACTGTGCTAAATTTATGATCAGATCCCTGATTCCAGGGGGGGGGGCACTTGACCCCCCTTGCCCCTACCTGTGGACGCCCATGAACACTGAGAACTCTGATGTAAGGGGGAAACACTGTGGCCTCTGGTGTAAAGGTGAACTTTGATGTAAGGGGTGCTCTGAGAACCCTGATTTGCCTTAGCGTACTCAGAGGAAGGAGAGAGAAGGGGGGGGGGGATTCAGTCACACACAGGGATGGATGGTGAGCTCACTCACCCCTTGGCAGTCAGCAGCTGTCATCCAGATGTATCTGAGGCTGCTGGACTTAATATTTCCAGCCCTAACTTTCCTTTTCTGAGGCACAGCGCCAGGGATTGGAGTGTGGGCAGAAACAGAGGGGTAGGGGTGGGGGGAGGAGGTGCAGATTGTGCCCTCTCTCTTCTCCCATCTGTATGTGTTTGGGGTGGGGGGGGGGTGTTGTTAGTGATGGCTTTGGGCAGTGTGAAAAAGAGTGTAACAGACACTCTCAACTTAGACAACTGCAGCCAGCAACCCTGCCCGCAAGCCATAGTCCAGTCTAAATAATGTGTCCGGGTTTCAGGCAGTCTGAAACCCGGACGCATGATTCCAAACCCCGAACTGTCCGGGTGAATCCTGGACAGGTGGCAACCCTACTCTTCCTCTCCTTGCTTGTATTCCCCCATTTGCGCAACACTAAAACCATTTCCCATAGACACCCTCCTAAACCTTGTGGACGGCCTTCCCAGAAGAGGTGAAGGTGTTATAGCTGCGAAGGGGCGGAGCCAACTCAATATTGAACCCCTCCGGACTTCTGGCCCGTACACCCGATCCGAATATCGTACGAAGACTGGGATTTCATTAAAGTCCCAATACTTTTGACAATATTGTGAATAAAATATTTGGGGGGGGGGGGGTTGCGTAATTTTCTGTCCTAAAATAATTTTTTAAACGTGAGCAAAAAGAGTTCTGGCGGTGAAAGGGTTAACCCCCCAACCCCTCCCCCCCCATGGACCTGGACGGTTCACCTGCAGAGGAGGTCAGAAGATTGTCCTTCAGGTTTCTTGGGGACAATCCCAGGAAAGGAAGGAAATGAAAGAGTTACAATGTAACAAAACGGTGACAGGAGAGCTGGGAGGGCTGAAGAGCTTGCAATCAGAGCAGGCGGAGTTCTTCCTCGCGTGTGACCTCCCATATATAACCAACCAGGATCAGGAGGAAGGCGAGAGGAAGAGCTGGGAGTGGAGGGAGCTGGTAATGTTTCTGATGATTCCTATATACCCCATATATACATATATATATATACACACACACACATATATATATATAATATAATAATGGGGGGGGGCGATATAACGGAGGGCGAGCGGCGCGGATCCGGAGGAATAAAATGAAAATGAAAGCAAATCCCCGGGTGGGGGGGGGGGGGGTGGAGGACAGAAGACTCTTCTGGGAAGGGAGAAGAGAGGGGAGGGGAGGGGAGATTAATGGGGGACAGGGGGCGGATAGCAGATGGTGGGGGGGGGGGAGAGGGGATCGATATAACCAATATCTTTGTTTTAAGGTGTTGTTGTTGTTGTTGTGCTCGGCGCTGTACAAATGCGGCACACTGGAGGGGTATCCGGGGATGGGGAGGTACAAAGGACATGGCGATGGGGGGGATATCCAGTACTGGGGTCCAGGCAACCCTCATCCTCTGCATGACTTGTCTGCACCAACCAAGACATGAGAAAAGGAAACAAATCAAATGAATCAGGTGAGGTGTGATTGGTCGGGTGTCCCTCTGTGAGGTGTGATAGGTCGGGTGTCCCTCTGTGAGGTGTGATTGGTCGGGTGTCCCTCTGTGAGGTGTGATTGGTCGGGTGTCCCTCTGTGAGGTGTGATTGGTCGGGTGTCCCTCTGTGAGGTGTGATTGGTCGGGTGTCCCTCTGTGAGGTGTGATTGGTCAGGCGTCCCTCTGTGAGGTGTCGTTGGTCAGGTGTCCCTCTGTGAGGTGTCGTTGGTCAGGCGTCCCTCTGTGAGGTGTGATTGGTCAGGCGTCCCTCTGTGAGGTGTGATTGGTCAGGCGTCCCTCTGTGAGGTGTGATTGGTCAGGCGTCCCTCTGTGAGGTGTGATTGGTCAGGCGTTCCCCAGTGAGGTGTCGTTGGTCAGGTGTCCCTCTGTGAGGTGTGATTGGTCAGGCGTTCCCCAGTGAGGTGTCATTGGTCAGGTGTCCCTCTGTGAGGTGTCGTTGGTCAGGGGTCCCTCTGTGAGGTGTGATTGGTCAGGCGTTCCCCAGTGAGGTGTCATTGGTCAGGTGTCCCCCTGTGAGGTGTCGTTGGTCAGGCGTCCCCCTGTGAGGTGTCGTTGGTCAGGCGTCCCCCTGTGAGGTGTCGTTGGTCAGGTGTCCCTCTGTGAGGTGTGATTGGTCAGGTGTCCCTCTGTGAGGTGTCGTTGGTCAGGTGTCCCTCTGTGAGGTGTCGTTGGTCAGGTGTCCCTCTGTGAGGTGTGATTGGTCAGGCGTTCCCCAGTGAGGTGTCGTTGGTCAGGTGTCCCTCTGTGAGGTGTCGTTGGTCAGGGGTCCCTCTGTGAGGTGTGATTGGTCAGGCGTTCCCCAGTGAGGTGTCATTGGTCAGGTGTCCCTCTGTGAGGTGTCGTTGGTCAGGGGTCCCTCTGTGAGGTGTGATTGGTCAGGCGTTCCCCAGTGAGGTGTCATTGGTCAGGTGTCCCCCTGTGAGGTGTCGTTGGTCAGGTGTCCCCCTGTGAGGTGTCGTTGGTCAGGCGTCCCCCTGTGAGGTGTCGTTGGTCAGGCGTCCCTCTGTGAGGTGTCGTTGGTCGGGCGTCCCTCTGTGAGGTGTGGTTGGTTGGGCGTCCCTCTGTGAGGTGTCGTTGGTCGGGCGTCCTTCTGTGAGGTGTCGTTGGTCGGGCGTCCCTCTGTGAGGCGTCCCTCTGTGAGGTGTGGTTGGTCGGGCGTCCCTCTGTGAGGTGTGGTTGGTCGGGCGTCCCTCTGTGAGGTGTGGTTGGTCGGGCGTCCCTCTGTGAGGTGTGGTTGGTCGGGCGTCCCTCTGTGAGGTGTCGTTGGTCGGGCGTCCCTCTGTGAGGTGTCGTTGGTCGGGCGTCCCTCTGTGAGGTGTGGTTGGTCGGGCGTCCCTCTGTGAGGTGTCGTTGGTCGGGTGTCCCTCTGTGAGGTGTCGTTGGTCGGGCGTCCCTCTGTGAGGTGTGGTTGGTAAGGCGTCCCCCTGTGAGGTGTCGTCGGTCAGGTGTCCCCCTGTGAGGTGTCGTTGGTCGGGCGTCCCTCTGTGAGGTGTCGTTGGTCGGGCGTCCTTCTGTGAGGTGTCGTTGGTCGGGCGTCCCTCTGTGAGGTGTCGTTGGTCGGGCGTCCCTCTGTGAGGTGTCGTTGGTCGGGTGTCCCTCTGTGAGGTGTCGTTGGTCGGGCGTCCCTCTGTGAGGTGTCGTTGGTCGGGCGTCCCTCTGTGAGGTGTCGTTGGTCGGGCGTCCCTCTGTGAGGTGTGGTTGGTCGGGCGTCCCTCTGTGAGGTGTGGTTGGTCGGGCGTCCCTCTGTGAGGTGTGGTTGGTCGGGCGTCCCTCTGTGAGGTGTGGTTGGTCGGGCGTCCCTCTGTGAGGTGTGGTTGGTCGGGCGTCCCTCTGTGAGGTGTGGTTGGTCGGGCGTCCCTCTGTGAGGTGTGGTTGGTCGGGCGTCCCTCTGTGAGGTGTGGTTGGTCGGGCGTCCCTCTGTGAGGTGTGGTTGGTCGGGCGTCCCTCTGTGAGGTGTGGTTGGTCGGGCGTCCCTCTGTGAGGTGTGGTTGGTCGGGCGTCCCTCTGTGAGGTGTGGTTGGTCGGGCGTCCCTCTGTGAGGTGTGGTTGGTCGGGCGTCCCTCTGTGAGGTGTCGTTGGTCGGGTGTCCCTCTGTGAGGTGTCGTTGGTCGGGCGTCCCTCTGTGAGGTGTGGTTGGTAAGGCGTCCCCCTGTGAGGTGTCGTCGGTCAGGTGTCCCCCTGTGAGGTGTCGTTGGTCGGGCGTCCCTCTGTGAGGTGTGATTGGTCGGGTGTCCCTCTGTGAGGTGTCGTTGGTAAGGCGTCCCTCTGTGAGGTGTCGTTGGTCAGGCGTCCCTCTGTGAGGTGTCGTTGGTCAGGCGTCCCTCTGTGAGGTGTCGTTGGTCGGGCGTCCCTCTGTGAGGTGTCGTTGGTCAGGCGTCCCTCTGTGAGGTGTCGTTGGTAAGGCGTCCCTCTGTGAGGTGTCGTTGGTCGGGCGTCCCTCTGTGAGGTGTCGTTGGTCGGGCGTCCCTCTGTGAGGTGTCGTTGGTCGGGTGTCCCTCTGTGAGGTGTCGTTGGTCGGGCGTCCCTCTGTGAGGTGTCGTTGGTCGGGCGTCCCTCTGTGAGGTGTCGTTGGTCGGGCGTCCCTCTGTGAGGTGTGGTTGGTCGGGCGTCCCTCTGTGAGGTGTCGTTGGTCGGGCGTCCCTCTGTGAGGTGTCGTTGGTCGGGTGTCCCTCTGTGAGGTGTCGTTGGTCGGGCGTCCCTCTGTGAGGTGTCGTTGGTCGGGCGTCCCTCTGTGAGGTGTGGTTGGTCGGGCGTCCCTCTGTGAGGTGTCGTTGGTCGGGCGTCCCTCTGTGAGGTGTCGTTGGTCGGGCGTCCCTCTGTGAGGTGTGGTTGGTCGGGCGTCCCTCTGTGAGGTGTGGTTGGTCGGGCGTCCCTCTGTGAGGTGTGGTTGGTCGGGCGTCCCTCTGTGAGGTGTGGTTGGTCGGGCGTCCCTCTGTGAGGTGTGGTTGGTCGGGCGTCCCTCTGTGAGGTGTCGTTGGTCGGGCGTCCCTCTGTGAGGTGTCGTTGGTCGGGCGTCCCTCTGTGAGGTGTCGTTGGTCGGGCGTCCCTCTGTGAGGTGTGGTTGGTCGGGCGTCCCTCTGTGAGGTGTCGTTGGTCGGGTGTCCCTCTGTGAGGTGTCGTTGGTCGGGCGTCCCTCTGTGAGGTGTGGTTGGTAAGGCGTCCCCCTGTGAGGTGTCGTCGGTCAGGTGTCCCCCTGTGAGGTGTCGTTGGTCGGGCGTCCCTCTGTGAGGTGTGATTGGTCGGGTGTCCCTCTGTGAGGTGTCGTTGGTAAGGCGTCCCTCTGTGAGGTGTGGTTGGTCGGGCGTCCCTCTGTGAGGTGTGGTTGGTCGGGCGTCCCTCTGTGAGGTGTGGTTGGTCGGGCGTCCCTCTGTGAGGTGTCGTTGGTCGGGCGTCCCTCTGTGAGGTGTCGTTGGTAAGGCGTCCCTCTGTGAGGTGTCGTTGGTAAGGCGTCCCTCTGTGAGGTGTCGTTGGTCGGGCGTCCCTCTGTGAGGTGTGATTGGTCGGGTGTCCCTCTGTGAGGTGTCGTTGGTAAGGCGTCCCTCTGTGAGGTGTGGTTGGTCGGGCGTCCCTCTGTGAGGTGTGGTTGATCGGGCGTCCCTCTGTGAGGTGTGGTTGGTCGGGCGTCCCTCTGTGAGGTGTCGTTGGTCGGGCGTCCCTCTGTGAGGTGTCGTTGGTAAGGCGTCCCTCTGTGAGGTGTCGTTGGTCGGGCGTCCCTCTGTGAGGTGTGATTGGTCGGGTGTCCCTCTGTGAGGTGTCGTTGGTAAGGTGTCCCTCTGTGAGGTGTCGTTGGTCAGGCGTCCCTCTGTGAGGTGTCGTTGGTAAGGCGTCCCCCTGTGAGGTGTCGTTGGTCAGGCGTCCCTCTTTGAGGGACTTTGGGGGTGAATGTAGAATAGGGGAGTCAGCTTTTGGGGAGACATCTAGAATAAGGGAACGGCTTTCAGGAAGCACCTAGAATAGGGGAGCAGTTTTGGGGGGACATTTACAAGAAGGTGGCTACTTTTGGGGGTACATATAGAAAAGGCCTCTGTCTTTCTGTCCCCTCTCTTCTAACCCCCTCCACCACCTACCCTCTATGTCTTTCTGCCCCTTTCCCCTCACCTACCCCCTATGTCTCCCTGTCCCTCTCTTCCTTGTCTAATACCCCTTGGCCCAACTACGCGCTCTGTCTTTCTGCCCCCTCTCTCATAACCCTTCCACAAACTACCCTCTCTTTCTGCCCCCCCTTATACCCCCCCAACCTACCCTCTGTCTTTCTGCCCCCTCTCTAACCCCTCCACCTACTACCCTCTATGTCTTTCTGCCCCCCCCCCTCCTCACTTACCCTCTGTCTCCCTGTCCAACTCTTCCCTGTCTAATACCCCTTGGCTCAACTACCCTCAATGTCTTTCCGCCCCCTCTCTTCTTACCTGTCCACCACCTACCCTCTATGTTCCTGCCCCCCTCTCCACATCTAATACTCCCCATCTAATAATATGTCTTTCTGCCCCCTCTTTCTCCCTCCCAACCTACCTTCTGTCTTTCTGCCCCCTCTCTTCTAACCCCCCCACCACATACCCTCTATGTCTCCCTGTCCCCCTCTTCCCTGTCTAATATCCCTTGCCCGAACTACCCTCAATGTCTTTCTGCCCCCTCTCTTCTTACCTGTTCACCACCTACCCTCTATGTTCCCGCCCCCCTCTCCCCATCTAATACCCCTTCCCCCAACTACCCTATATGTCTTTTTGCCCCCTTTGTCCTAACTACTTCTCCCCCTACCTACCCTCTGTGTGTCTCTCTTTCTCTCTCTCCCCATCCCTACTTCTCTCCTACCCGTTTTTGCTCTCTCTCTCCTTCCCCCACCTACCCTCTGTTTCTCAGCCTCCTCACCCCTGTCTCCTACCCCTTCTCCCCCCCACTTACCCTCTATGCCTTCCTGCCCCCCCCTTGCCCTTGTCTACTACACTTTCTCCCCCCACTTACCCTCTATGTCTTCCTGCCCCTCTTGCCTTGTCTACTACACCTTACCCCCTCCCCCACCTACCTTCCATGTCTACCCCCCCTCACCCCTTCTTTCTCTGCCCCAGCCACCCTCCTATGACTGACTCTCTCTTATTGCCCCCCCCCCATAGTCTGCTCTTGGCCAGTCATGGCATCCGCTTGCAGTAAGTTGGAGCCCGCCATCGAAGTCCTGGTGCGAAATTTCTACACCTACGCCGAGAAGAAGGGGAAACACGACAAGATGAACAAAAAGGAATTCCGCAAGATGGTGTCCCAGGAGCTCCAACATGTGCTGACGGTGAGGTGGGGGGCTTCTTCTCACAATGGGGGGGGGGCATGGGGGAGGGGATTTTATTGGCTGGGAAAGTGGCCATTACTCATCGATGGCGGATCGTTGTGCACAACACGGCCTTTATCGGCAGTGCAAAGCCCCCCCAGGACCCCCCGTGCCCCGCTAGATATGGCGGCCATCCTTTTGAGTCATCAGGAAATGTGTTGGGGGGAGTGCTGGACCCAGAAGTGGGCAGAATCCGAGAGGCAGCTAGTTGTTCTTCTGGATATCTCTGGGGGTCTCTGGAGTCATCTGGAGAGTATGGAAGGAATAAAGGTGGGATAAGTTTAGGATAAGTCCTGCAAGTTATTATTCACCTGGTGAGAGGTCAAAAAAGACATCCAACAAGTTTCGGGGGCTCAGAACGTCTTCCTCAGGACATAAGTGCTGGAAGTAATGGGGTATCTTGGAGTATCTCCGGGAGTCTCCAGAGTGGTATGAAGAGTATAGAAAGGATGAGGGTGCCATAAGCTTAGTGTGAGTCCTGTAAGTCATTATTCACATGGTGAGAGGTCAAAAAAGACATCCAACAAGTTTCGGGGGCTCAGAACGCCTTCCTCAGGACGTAAGTGCTGGAAGTAATGGGGTATCTTGGAGTATCTCCGGGAGTCTCCAGAGTGGTATGAAGAGTATAGAAAGGATGAGGGTGCCATAAGCTTAGTGTGAGTCCTGTAAGTCATTATTCACATGGTGAGAGGTCAAAAAAGACATCCAACAAGTTTCAGGGTCTCAGAACGCCTTCCTCAGGACTTAAGTGCTGGAGGTAATAGGCTATCTTGAAGTATCTCCGGGGGTCTACAGAGTGACATGAAGAGTATAGAAAGGATGAGGGTGCCATAAGCTTAGTGTGAGTCCAGTAAGTTTTTATTGTACATGGTGAGAGGTCAAAAGAGACATCCAGCAGGTTTTGGGGGGCGCAAATCTCCTTCCTCAGTGCTTAAGTGTTGGAAGTAATGGGGTATCTCTGGGGGTCTCTGAAGTAATCAGAGGCACGAACAAGGGATAGGAATGCTATACATTTAGAAAAAGTCCAGGAAGTCTCTGCTGCACATGAGAGGTCAAAAAAAGACCTTCAACGAGTTTCAGGGGCTCAGAACGCCTTCATCAGGGCTTAAGTACTGGACATAGTTACATAGTTAGTCAGGTTGAAAAAAGACACAAGTCCATCCAGTTCAACCAAAAAAATAAATAAATAAATAAAATAAAATATACTATACATACATATACACATATACATATACCAGCCCATATACCCAATTCTATACCCACAGTTGATCCAGAGGAAGGCAAAAAACCCCAGCAGAGCCATGATCCAATTTGCTAAAGCAGGGGAAAAAATTCCTTCCTGATCCCCCGAGAGGCAATCGGATTTTCCCCGGATCAACTTTACCTATAAATTTTAGTACCCGGTTATATTATGTACACTTAGGAAATAATCCCGACCTTTCTTAAAGCAATCCACTGATTGGGCCATAACCACCTCTGCAGGGAGTCTATTCCACATTTTCACAGCTCTTACTGTGAAAAAACCTTTCCGTATTTGGAGATGAAATCTCTTCTCCTCTAGACGTAAAGAGCGCCCCCTTGTCCTCATTGTTGACTGTAAAGTGAAAAACTCAACACCAAGTTCCCTATATGGACCCCTAATATATTTGTACATGTTTATCAAATCCCCCCTTAATCTCCTCTTATCAAGAGTGAATAAATTTAGTTCCTCTAATCTTTCCTCACAGCTGAGCTCCTCCATGTCTCTTATCAGTTTGGTTGCCCTTCTCTGCACTTTCTCCAGTTCCCCGATATCCTTTTTGAGAACTGGTGCCCAAAACTGAACTGCATATTCCAGATGAGGTCTTACAAATGATTTGAACAGGACATAATGGGGTATCTCTGGGGGGGGGGGGGGGGGTTTCTGGAGTAATTTGAAGAGTTTAGAGGGGATGAGGGTGCCATAAGCTTAGTATGAGTCCAGTCAGTCTTTACTGCACATGATGAGAGGTCAAAAATTATCTCCAATATGTTTCGGGGGTTCAAAACGCCTTCATCAGGGCTTATGTGCTGGACATAATGGGGTATATCGGGGTCTCCAAAGTAATGCGAGGCTTATAGAAGGGATGAGGGTGCCATAAGCTTAGTGTGAGTCCAGTCAGTCTTTATTGCACATGGTGAGAGGGTAGAAAAGACCTCCAACGTGTTTCAGGTACTCATAACTGCTTCATCAGTGCTGGAAGCAATGGAAAAGAATACTGGATGACAGACTTTGATAAATAAGAATAAAAAACGTATAAATTCTGGTCGCTGGTCTCCCCCTCCCCATTCCTCTCACTTCCTGTCCCGGTGTCACTGGAACAGGAAGTGAGGATAATTTATTTATTTATTTTTTAGTATAATGAGGAAATGTTGTCTGGTATTTTATTACTGTCACCATCTTCCTCTCACTTCCTGTCCTGGTGTCAAGTACAGTACAGGTTTTCCCCATAAGGGTGGGACTTTAAAGGCACAGATTGTCAGACATATACAAAAAAATATATAAAATGACTTTATTTAAACAATATAACAAAATAGAATAACAATCATACATCCATATCTAGAAAAAAACAGTACATATATCTGTGCAAGATGGCGTCTGAGTGTGTATGGTACCTCCGATATCTCACAGAGAGTGAATGCACTCGAAATCTGGACAAGCAACCAATGATCATGATTATATATTCGATAAACCCTACGCGTTTCGGAGTGTAACCCGTTGCTTCTTCAGAACTGGTCAAATATACAAGTTATTCTAAATGAAACGATCTGGGATATAAAAAAAAAGATACATATTTTAAAACGGCCCAGTTGAATAGCTATTTGTGTCAAACAGTACAGCAATTGGATGGAAGGAGGCGTGTGCGTTCATAGTCTACTCCCGCGTCCAATGAAGATATCCAAAACTACAGGGAAATGGCCAGAGAGGCCAAAAAGCACAGCTGGACAATTCAGAAGTAAAAAGGTTATATATAGATTCCCGGGGTTGGTGGGAGAGGCGGGTGCCAGAAACGCCGGCAGGTAAACCCGGGACCCCATCCTGGTGTCAAGGGAAGAGGAAGCAAAGGGGAAATCTCCCCCAACGATGTCCCAAATAATCCTGGCAAAATTTTTAGAGGGGTTGCCTGGAGAGCGTTCCAAGATAAAACTTGTAGGACAGGAAATTGGCAAACAAATGTAGCCAATAATTGTAGCTATTATTTATAATTTCCTCAAGCGTTCTCCAGAATTGTTACGTTGTATCTCTTGCTATAAATAGATACGTATTCCCAACTCTCCACAGCGCCACCCAGTGGCCATAATAAAAGAATGTTTGTTCTGGAGGTTTTTTGCCCAATTTGCATGGAACCAATGTCCGTTCAGATTATACATTTATATATATATATGTTTTTTATAATTGTAACCCTAAAATATCTTCTCCCCCCCCCCCCAGAATACAGAGGACAAAGAAGCCTCCAACATGCTGATCCAGTCGCTGGACATGGACGAGGACGGGGAAGATCAGCTTTGACGAGTATTGGACTTTAATCGGGGAGATCGCCCGGAACATGAGCCTCCAGATGGCCCTGCAGTGCCAGGAACGACCCTAGTGCCCCAAAGGCGCCATGCCTCCTGCGCCCAGCAGGGGTGGGCGCTCCTCGTACATCGAGGAAGGAACGTTCCTGGAGGACTAAGAACACACCGGACCTCGGGTTCCCAGAATCCTTCACTTCCTTTTTTTTTTGAGCCAAGTAACAAAGTCCAGGAGGGGGCGCCTTCACCCCCCTGTTGGCATCACCTGTATAAATCATATATTCCATGTGCTATATATACCTTTCTATATACACGCTCTTCCCTCTATTGCCTCCACTCTATTGGGTATTGTGGTGACCAATCAGAAAGCTGCCGGAGGGTGAACAAGGATTCCAAACCTCCTTCATCTCACTTATGATTGGATGCTGGCATCCACCAAAAACCCCTCCCCCCCAGCCAGTTCAACCCTTTCCCCCTGCCCCCCCCCTCTCTTGTACGCCATCAGTGGTTTCGTGCCGCGGCTTCCACAAGGGCGGCGGTACCACCAAATCCTAATTAGGGGGCTGTCAGGGTGACCCCCCCATGTCTTCACCGGCCAATCACCGACTGAGATTATACAAAGATATTATTATGTGCTGTAGACGTGACGTATCGCAGTATTTTGTTTTTATGTGCGAATAAAGCTGATTTCATATTTTATTTTATTTATAAATTTAACGTGTCAGATTTTATCTTTCTGATCACCGTAATGTAACTGTGTCCCCCCCCCTCCCCCAAATACAATGTCACCGTACCCCTCCAGAGCTTACACTCTAATGTCCCCTCCCCACAGTCACATCAGTCTCTGTACAGAGGAGCTTACACTCTAATGTCCCCTCCCCCACAGTCACATAAGTCTCTGTACAGAGGAGCTTACACTCTAATGTCCCCTCCCCCCACAGTCACATCAGTCTCTGTACAGAGGAGCTTACACTCTAATGTCCCCTCCCCCCACATCACATCAGTCTCTGTACAGAGGAGCTTACACTCTAATGTCCCCCTCCCCCACAGTCACATCAGTCTCTGTACAGAGGAGCTTACACTCTAATGTCCCCTCCCCCACAGTCACATCAGTCTCTGTACAGAGGAGCTTACACACTAATGTCCCTCCCCCACAGTCACATCAGTCTCTGTACAGAGGAGCTTTACACTCTAATGTCCCCTCCCCCACAGTCACATCAGTCTCTGTACAGAGGGAGCTTTACACACTAATGTCCCCTCCCCCCACAGTCACATCAGTCTCTGTACAGAGGAGCTTACACTCTAATGTCCCCTCCCCCACAGTCACATCAGTCTCTGTACAGAGGAGCTTACACTCTAATGTCCCCTCCCCCCACAGTCACATCAGTCTCTGTACAGAGGAGCTTACACTCTAATGTCCCCTCCCCCCCACAGTCACATCAGTCTCTTTACAGAGGAGCTTACACTCTAATGTCCCCTCCCCCACAGTCACATCAGTCTCTGTACAGAGGAGCTTACACTCTAATGTCCCCTCCCCCCCACAGTCACATCAGTCTCTGTACAGAGGAGCTTACACTCTAATGTCCCCTCCCCCCACAGTCACATCAGTCTCTGTACAGAGGAGCTTACACTCTAATGTCCCCTCCCCCCACAGTCACATCAGTCTCTGTACAGAGGAGCTTACACTCTAATGTCCCCTCCCCCACAGTCACATCAGTCTCTGTACAGAGGAGCTTACACTCTAATGTCCCCTCCCCCCACAGTCACATCAGTCTCTGTACAGAGGAGCTTACACTCTAATGTCCCCTCCCCCCACAGTCACATCAGTCTCTGTACAGAGGAGCTTACACTCTAATGTCCCCTCCCCCACAGTCACATCAGTCTCTGTACAGATGAGCTTACACTCTAATGTCCCCTCCCCCCACAGTCACATCAGTCTCTGTACAGAGGAGCTTACACTCTAATGTCCCCTCCCCCCACAGTCACATGAGTCTCTGTACAGAGGAGCTTTCAATCTAATGTCCCCTCCCCCCACAGTCACATCAGTGTCTGTACAGAGGAGCTTACACTCTAATGTCCCCTCCCCCCCACAGTCACATCAGTCTCTGTACAGAGGAGCTTACACTCTAATGTCCCCCTCCCCCCGCAGTCACATCAGTCTCTGTACAGAGGAGCTTACACTCTAATGTCCCCTCCCCCACAGTCACATCAGTCTCTGTACAGAGGAGCTTACACTCTAATGTCCCCTCCCCCCCACAGTCACATCAGTCTCTGTACAGAGGAGCTTACACTCTAATGTCCCCTCCCCCACAGTCACATCAGTCTCTGTACAGAGGAGCTTACACTCTAATGTCCCCCTCCCCCCACAGTCACATCAGTCTCTGTACAGAGGAGCTTACACTCTAATGTCCCCTCCCCCACAGTCACATCAGTCTCTGTACAGAGGAGCTTACACTCTAATGCCCCCTCCCCCACAGTCACATCAGTCTCTGTACAGAGGAGCTTACACTCTAATGTCCCCCTCCCCCCACAGTCACACACTATTATTATTATTATAATACATTTATAGCTCTGACATATACAGCAGCGCTGTACAGAGATCACTGAGCCAGTCTCCCTGGTATTATATATATATATATATATCAGTAGGTGTCACATGACCAGGCTGCCGCCACGTTTCGCTAACCTCCTCCTCCCTTCCTCAGGACGTCTCCCTGGAGGACAAGCTGAAGGAGTTGGACATTAATCAGGACCAGGAGCTGAAATTCAACGAGTTCTGGAGACTGATCGGAGAGCTGGCCAAGGAGACCAAGAAAGAGATCAAAGCCAAAAAGAAGTGAAGAGCCGCGGGGAGGGCGGAGCCACCAGGAACAAAGCCATCGGAATACATTCTCATTTTTCTTTATTATAATAAAATGAAGCAGCTTTTGTGAATTGTGTCTTTTATGTATTTTATGTTAATAAAATAGCTATATATATCTGACATATACTGTTACTAGCCATCACTGGAGTGCCTGTAGACTGGAAGTGGCTTCAAAGAGGCTGCGGGAGATCAGCAGCACTTAGATATACCAAAGGATGAAAAAAAAAAATTGTGCGTTTATTATTCACAATGCACAGAGCAAACTGTGGGGTCCACCATGGGCAAGACCTAGAACCTGGCACCCAGAGTGCCCCAGGTCTTGTACTGAGTGCCCCAGGTCTTGTACTGAGTGCCCCGAGTCTTGTACTGAGTACCCCAGGTCTTGTACTGAGTGCCCCGGGTCTTGTACTGAGTGCCCCGGGTCTTGTACTGAGTGCCCCAGGTCTTGTACTGAGTGCCCCAGGTCTTGTACTGAGTACCCCAGGTCTTGTACTGAGTGCCCCGGGTCTTGTACTGAGTGCCCCAGGTCTTGTACTGAGTGCCCCAGGTCTTGTACTGAGTGCCCCAGGTCTTGTACTGAGTACCCCAGGTCTTGTACTGAGTACCCCAGGTCTTGTACTGAGTGCCCCGGGTCTTGTACTGAGTGCCCCGGGTCTTGTACTGAGTGCCCCGGGTCTTGTACTGGATATGAACAAATAATCTTGCGCACAGTGTGATGATCGGGTGATCTAGAGTTCAATATGGATAATGTCTCCGGCCTCACTGCCCTCCAAGATAGAGATATCCGAACAGTCACACAAGAAAAAAGAAAGAGAGGGTGCTCCCCCCTTGTGCTCCCCCCTTGTGCTCCCTCCTTGTGCTCCCTCCTTGTGCTCCCTCCTTGTGCTCCCCCCTTGTGCTCCCTCCTTGTGCTCCCTCCTCGTTCTCCCTCCTCGTGCTCCCCCCTTGTGCTCCTTCCTTGTGCTCCCTCCTTGTGCTCCCTCCTTGTGCTCCCTCCTTGTGCTCCCTCCTTGTGCTCCCCCCTTGTGCTCCTTCCTTGTGCTCCCTCCTTGTGCTCCTTCCTTGTGCTCCCTCCTTGTGCTCCTTCCTTGTGCTCCCTCCTTGTGCTCCTTCCTTGTGCTCCCTCCTTGTGCTCCCTCCTTGTGCTCCCTCCTTGTGCTCCTTCCTTGTGCTCCCTCCTTGTGCTCCCTCCTTGTGCTCCCTCCTTGTGCTCCCTCCTTGTGCTCCTTCCTTGTGCTCCCTCCTTGTGCTCCCTCCTTGTGCTCCTTCCTTGCGCTCCTTCCTTGTGCTCCCTCCTTGTGCTCCCACCTTGTGCTCCTTCCTTGTGCTCCCTCCTTGTGCTCCTTCCTTGTGCTCCTTCCTTGTGCTCCCTCCTTGTGCTCCCTCCTTGTGCTCCTTCCTTGTGCTCCCTCCTTGTGCTCCCTCCTTGTGCTCCTTCCTTGCGCTCCTTCCTTGCGCTCCTTCCTTGCGCTCCCTCCTTGTGCTCCCTCCTTGTGCTCCTTCCTTGCGCTCCTTCCTTGCGCTCCCTCCTTGTGCTCCTTCCTTGCGCTCCCTCCTTGCGCTCCTTCCTTGCGCTCCTTCCTTGTGCTCCTTCCTTGTGCTCCCTCCTTGTGCTCCCTCCTTGTGCTCCTTCCTTGTGCTCCCTCCTTGTGCTCCTTCCTTGTGCTCCCTCCTTGTGCTCCCTCCTTGTGCTCCCTCCTTGTGCTCCCTCCTTGTGCTCCTTCCTTGTGCTCCCTCCTTGTGCTCCTTCCTTGTGCTCCCTCCTTGTGCTCCTTCCTTGTGCTCCCTCCTTGTGCTCCTTCCTTGTGCTCCCTCCTTGTGCTCCTTCCTTGTGCTCCTTCCTTGTGCTCCCTCCTTGTGCTCCCTCCTTGTGCTCCCTCCTTGTGCTCCCTCCTTGTGCTCCTTCCTTGTGCTCCCCCCTTGTGCTCCCTCCTTGTGCTCCCTCCTTGTGCTCCTTCCTTGCGCTCCTTCCTTGCGCTCCCTCCTTGTGCTCCCACCTTGTGCTCCTTCCTTGTGCTCCCTCCTTGTGCTCCTTCCTTGTGCTCCCTCCTTGTGCTCCTTCCTTGTGCTCCCTCCTTGTGCTCCTTCCTTGTGCTCCTTCCTTGTGCTCCCTCCTTGTGCTCCCTCCTTGTGCTCCTTCCTTGTGCTCCCTCCTTGTGCTCCCTCCTTGTGCTCCTTCCTTGCGCTCCTTCCTTGCGCTCCTTCCTTGCGCTCCCTCCTTGTGCTCCCTCCTTGTGCTCCTTCCTTGCGCTCCTTCCTTGCGCTCCCTCCTTGCGCTCCTTCCTTGTGCTCCTTCCTTGTGCTCCTTCCTTGTGCTCCCTCCTTGTGCTCCCTCCTTGTGCTCCTTCCTTGTGCTCCCTCCTTGTGCTCCTTCCTTGTGCTCCCTCCTTGTGCTCCCTCCTTGTGCTCCTTCCTTGTGCTCCCTCCTTGTGCTCCCTCCTTGTGCTCCTTCCTTGTGCTCCCTCCTTGTGCTCCTTCCTTGTGCTCCCTCCTTGTGCTCCTTCCTTGTGCTCCCTCCTTGTTCTCCCTCCTTGTGCTCCCTCCTTGTTCTCCCTCCTCGTGCTCCCTCCTCGTGCTCCCTCCTCGTGCTCCCTCCTCGTGCTCCCTCCTCGTGCTCCCTCCTCGTGCTCCCCCCTTGTGCTCCCTCCTTGTGCTCCTTCCTTGTGCTCCCCCCTTGTGCTCCCCCCTTGTGATCCCCCCTTGTGCTCCCTCCTTGTGCTCCTTCCTTGTGCTCCTTCCTTTTGCTCCTTCCTTGTGCTCCCTACTTGTGCTCCTTCCTTGTGCTCCTTCCTTGTGCTCCCTCCTCGTGCTCCTTCCTCGTGCTCCCCCCTTGTGCTCCCCCCTTGTGCTCCCTCCTTGTGCTCCCTCCTTGTGCTCCCCCCTTGTGCTTCCTCCTTGTGCTCCTTCCTTGTGCTCCCCCCTTGTGCTCCCTCCTTGTGCTCCCCCCTTGTGCTCCTTCCTTGTGCTCCCTCCTTGTGCTCCCTCCTTGTGCTCCTTCCTTGTGCTCCCTCCTTGTGCTCCCCCCTTGTGCTCCCTCCTTGTGCTCCCCCCTTGTGCTCCTTCCTTGTGCTCCCTCCTTGTGCTCCCTACTTGTGCTCCTTCCTTGTGCTCCTTCCTTGTGCTCCCTCCTTGTGTTCCTTCCTTGTGCTCCCTCCTCGTGCTCCTTCCTTGTGCTCCCCCCTTGTGCTCCCCCCTTGTGCTCCCTCCTTGTGCTCCCTCCTTGTGCTCCCCCCTTGTGCTCCCTCCTTGTGCTCCTTCCTTGTGCTCCCCCCTTGTGCTCCCTCCTTGTGCTCCCCCCTTGTGCTCCTTCCTTGTGCTCCCTCCTTGTGCTCCCTCCTTGTGCTCCTTCCTTGTGCTCCTTCCTTGTGCTCCCCCCTTGTGCTCCCTCCTTGTGCTCCTTCCTTGTGCTCCTTCCTTGTGCTCCCTCCTTGTGCTCCTTCCTTGTGCTCCCCCCTTGTGCTCCCCCCTTGTGCTCCTTCCTTGTGCTCCTTCCTTGTGCTCCCCCCTTGTGCTCCCTCCTTGTGCTCCCCCCTTGTGCTCCTTCCTTGTGCTCCCTCCTTGTGCTCCCCCCTTGTGCTCCTTCCTTGTGCTCCTTCCTTGTGCTCCCTCCTTGTGCTCCCCCCTTGTGCTCCCTCCTTGTGCTCCTCCCTTGTGCTCCTTCCTTGTGCTCCTTCCTTGTGCTCCCTCCTCGTTATCCCTCCTTGTGCTCCTTCCTTGTGCTCCCTCCTTGTTCTCCCTCCTTGTGCTCCCTCCTCGTTCTCCCTCCTCGTGCTCCCTCCTCGTGCTCCTTCCTTGTGCTCCCCCCTTGTGCTCCCCCCTTGTGCTCCCTCCTTGTGCTCCCTCCTTGTGCTCCCCCCTTGTGCTTCCTCCTTGTGCTCCTTCCTTGTGCTCCCCCTTGTGCTCCCTCCTTGTGCTCCCCCCTTGTGCTCCTTCCTTGTGCTCCCTCCTTGTGCTCCCTCCTTGTGCTCCTTCCTTGTGCTCCCTCCTTGTGCTCCCCCCTTGTGCTCCCTCCTTGTTCTCCCTCCTTGTGCTCCCCCCTTGTGCTCCCTCCTTGTGCTCCCTCCTCGTGCTCCTTCCTTGTGCTCCCCCCTTGTGCTCCCTCCTTGTGCTCCCTCCTTGTGCTCCCCCCTTGTGCTCCCTCCTTGTGCTCCTTCCTTGTGCTCCCCCCTTGTGCTCCCTCCTTGTGCTCCCCCCTTGTGCTCCTTCCTTGTGCTCCCTCCTTGTGCTCCCTCCTTGTGCTCCTTCCTTGTGCTCCCCCCTTGTGCTCCCTCCTTGTGCTCCCCCCTTGTGCTCCTTCCTTGTGCTCCCTCCTTGTGCTCCCCCCTTGTGCTCCTTCCTTGTGCTCCTTCCTTGTGCTCCTTCCTTGTGCTCCCTCCTTGTGCTCCCCCCTTGTGCTCCCTCCTTGTGCTCCCCCCTTGTGCTCCTTCCTTGTGCTCCTTCCTTGTGCTCCCTCCTCGTTATCCCTCCTCATTCTCCCTCCTTGTGCTCCCTACTTGTGCTCCCTCCTTGTGCTCCCTCCTTGTGCTCCCTCCTCGTTCTCCCTCCTCGTGCTCCCTCCTTGTGCTCCCTCCTTGTGCTCCCTCCTCGTTCTCCCTCCTCGTGCTCCCTACTTGTGCTCCCTCCTTGTGCTCCCTCCTTGTGCTCCCTCCTTGTGCTCCCTCCTCGTTCTCCCTCCTTGTGCTCCCTCCTTGTGCTCCCTCCTTGTGCTCCCTCCTTGTGCTCCCTCCTTGTGCTCCTTCCTTGTGCTCCCTCCTTGTGCTCCCTCCTTGTTCTCCCTCCTTGTGCTCCCTCCTTGTTCTCCCTCCTTGTGCTCCCTCCTCGTTCTCCCTCCTTGTGCTCCTTCCTCGTTCTCCCTCCTTGTGCTCCCTCCTTGTTCTCCCTCCTTGTGCTCCCTCCTTGTTCTCCCTCCTTGTGCTCCCTCCTCGTTCTCCCTCCTTGTGCTCCTTCCTCGTTCTCCCTCCTTGTGCTCCCTCCTTGTTCTCCCTCCTTGTGCTCCCTCCTTGTTCTCCCTCCTTGTGCTCCCTCCTTGTGCTCCCTCCTTGTGCTCCCTCCTTGTGCTCCCCCCTTGTGCTCCCTCCTTGTGCTCCCTCCTCGTTCTCCCTCCTCGTGCTCCCCCCTTGTGCTCCTTCCTTGTGCTCCCTCCTTGTGCTCCCTCCTTGTGCTCCCTCCTTGTGCTCCCTCCTTGTGCTCCCCCCTTGTGCTCCTTCCTTGTGCTCCCTCCTTGTGCTCCTTCCTTGTGCTCCCTCCTTGTGCTCCTTCCTTGTGCTCCCTCCTTGTGCTCCTTCCTTGTGCTCCCTCCTTGTGCTCCCTCCTTGTGCTCCCTCCTTGTGCTCCTTCCTTGTGCTCCCTCCTTGTGCTCCCTCCTTGTGCTCCCTCCTTGTGCTCCCTCCTTGTGCTCCTTCCTTGTGCTCCCTCCTTGTGCTCCCTCCTTGTGCTCCTTCCTTGCGCTCCTTCCTTGTGCTCCCTCCTTGTGCTCCCACCTTGTGCTCCTTCCTTGTGCTCCCTCCTTGTGCTCCTTCCTTGTGCTCCCTCCTTGTGCTCCTTCCTTGTGCTCCCTCCTTGTGCTCCTTCCTTGTGCTCCTTCCTTGTGCTCCCTCCTTGTGCTCCCTCCTTGTGCTCCTTCCTTGTGCTCCCTCCTTGTGCTCCCTCCTTGTGCTCCTTCCTTGCGCTCCTTCCTTGCGCTCCTTCCTTGCGCTCCCTCCTTGTGCTCCCTCCTTGTGCTCCTTCCTTGCGCTCCTTCCTTGCGCTCCCTCCTTGTGCTCCTTCCTTGCGCTCCCTCCTTGCGCTCCTTCCTTGCGCTCCTTCCTTGTGCTCCTTCCTTGTGCTCCCTCCTTGTGCTCCCTCCTTGTGCTCCTTCCTTGTGCTCCCTCCTTGTGCTCCTTCCTTGTGCTCCCTCCTTGTGCTCCCTCCTTGTGCTCCCTCCTTGTGCTCCCTCCTTGTGCTCCTTCCTTGTGCTCCCTCCTTGTGCTCCTTCCTTGTGCTCCCTCCTTGTGCTCCTTCCTTGTGCTCCCTCCTTGTGCTCCTTCCTTGTGCTCCCTCCTTGTGCTCCTTCCTTGTGCTCCTTCCTTGTGCTCCCTCCTTGTGCTCCCTCCTTGTGCTCCCTCCTTGTGCTCCCTCCTTGTGCTCCTTCCTTGTGCTCCCCCCTTGTGCTCCCTCCTTGTGCTCCCTCCTTGTGCTCCTTCCTTGCGCTCCTTCCTTGCGCTCCCTCCTTGTGCTCCCACCTTGTGCTCCTTCCTTGTGCTCCCTCCTTGTGCTCCTTCCTTGTGCTCCCTCCTTGTGCTCCTTCCTTGTGCTCCCTCCTTGTGCTCCTTCCTTGTGCTCCTTCCTTGTGCTCCCTCCTTGTGCTCCCTCCTTGTGCTCCTTCCTTGTGCTCCCTCCTTGTGCTCCCTCCTTGTGCTCCTTCCTTGCGTTCCTTCCTTGCGCTCCTTCCTTGCGCTCCCTCCTTGTGCTCCCTCCTTGTGCTCCTTCCTTGCGCTCCTTCCTTGCGCTCCCTCCTTGCGCTCCTTCCTTGTGCTCCTTCCTTGTGCTCCTTCCTTGTGCTCCCTCCTTGTGCTCCCTCCTTGTGCTCCTTCCTTGTGCTCCCTCCTTGTGCTCCTTCCTTGTGCTCCCTCCTTGTGCTCCCTCCTTGTGCTCCTTCCTTGTGCTCCCTCCTTGTGCTCCCTCCTTGTGCTCCTTCCTTGTGCTCCCTCCTTGTGCTCCTTCCTTGTGCTCCCTCCTTGTGCTCCTTCCTTGTGCTCCCTCCTTGTTCTCCCTCCTTGTGCTCCCTCCTTGTTCTCCCTCCTCGTGCTCCCTCCTCGTGCTCCCTCCTCGTGCTCCCTCCTCGTGCTCCCTCCTCGTGCTCCCTCCTCGTGCTCCCCCCTTGTGCTCCCTCCTTGTGCTCCTTCCTTGTGCTCCCCCCTTGTGCTCCCCCCTTGTGATCCCCCCTTGTGCTCCCTCCTTGTGCTCCTTCCTTGTGCTCCTTCCTTTTGCTCCTTCCTTGTGCTCCCTACTTGTGCTCCTTCCTTGTGCTCCTTCCTTGTGCTCCCTCCTCGTGCTCCTTCCTCGTGCTCCCCCCTTGTGCTCCCCCCTTGTGCTCCCTCCTTGTGCTCCCTCCTTGTGCTCCCCCCTTGTGCTTCCTCCTTGTGCTCCTTCCTTGTGCTCCCCCCTTGTGCTCCCTCCTTGTGCTCCCCCCTTGTGCTCCTTCCTTGTGCTCCCTCCTTGTGCTCCCTCCTTGTGCTCCTTCCTTGTGCTCCCTCCTTGTGCTCCCCCCTTGTGCTCCCTCCTTGTGCTCCCCCCTTGTGCTCCTTCCTTGTGCTCCCTCCTTGTGCTCCCTACTTGTGCTCCTTCCTTGTGCTCCTTCCTTGTGCTCCCTCCTTGTGTTCCTTCCTTGTGCTCCCTCCTCGTGCTCCTTCCTTGTGCTCCCCCCTTGTGCTCCCCCCTTGTGCTCCCTCCTTGTGCTCCCTCCTTGTGCTCCCCCCTTGTGCTCCCTCCTTGTGCTCCTTCCTTGTGCTCCCCCCTTGTGCTCCCTCCTTGTGCTCCCCCCTTGTGCTCCTTCCTTGTGCTCCCTCCTTGTGCTCCCTCCTTGTGCTCCTTCCTTGTGCTCCTTCCTTGTGCTCCCCCCTTGTGCTCCCTCCTTGTGCTCCTTCCTTGTGCTCCTTCCTTGTGCTCCCTCCTTGTGCTCCTTCCTTGTGCTCCCCCCTTGTGCTCCCCCCTTGTGCTCCTTCCTTGTGCTCCTTCCTTGTGCTCCCCCCTTGTGCTCCCTCCTTGTGCTCCCCCCTTGTGCTCCTTCCTTGTGCTCCCTCCTTGTGCTCCCCCCTTGTGCTCCTTCCTTGTGCTCCTTCCTTGTGCTCCCTCCTTGTGCTCCCCCCTTGTGCTCCCTCCTTGTGCTCCTCCCTTGTGCTCCTTCCTTGTGCTCCTTCCTTGTGCTCCCTCCTCGTTATCCCTCCTTGTGCTCCTTCCTTGTGCTCCCTCCTTGTTCTCCCTCCTTGTGCTCCCTCCTCGTTCTCCCTCCTCGTGCTCCCTCCTCGTGCTCCTTCCTTGTGCTCCCCCCTTGTGCTCCCCCCTTGTGCTCCCTCCTTGTGCTCCCTCCTTGTGCTCCCCCCTTGTGCTTCCTCCTTGTGCTCCTTCCTTGTGCTCCCCCTTGTGCTCCCTCCTTGTGCTCCCCCCTTGTGCTCCTTCCTTGTGCTCCCTCCTTGTGCTCCCTCCTTGTGCTCCTTCCTTGTGCTCCCTCCTTGTGCTCCCCCCTTGTGCTCCCTCCTTGTTCTCCCTCCTTGTGCTCCCCCCTTGTGCTCCCTCCTTGTGCTCCCTCCTCGTGCTCCTTCCTTGTGCTCCCCCCTTGTGCTCCCTCCTTGTGCTCCCTCCTTGTGCTCCCCCCTTGTGCTCCCTCCTTGTGCTCCTTCCTTGTGCTCCCCCCTTGTGCTCCCTCCTTGTGCTCCCCCCTTGTGCTCCTTCCTTGTGCTCCCTCCTTGTGCTCCCTCCTTGTGCTCCTTCCTTGTGCTCCCCCCTTGTGCTCCCTCCTTGTGCTCCCCCCTTGTGCTCCTTCCTTGTGCTCCCTCCTTGTGCTCCCCCCTTGTGCTCCTTCCTTGTGCTCCTTCCTTGTGCTCCTTCCTTGTGCTCCCTCCTTGTGCTCCCCCCTTGTGCTCCCTCCTTGTGCTCCCCCCTTGTGCTCCTTCCTTGTGCTCCTTCCTTGTGCTCCCTCCTCGTTATCCCTCCTCATTCTCCCTCCTTGTGCTCCCTACTTGTGCTCCCTCCTTGTGCTCCCTCCTTGTGCTCCCTCCTCGTTCTCCCTCCTCGTGCTCCCTCCTTGTGCTCCCTCCTTGTGCTCCCTCCTCGTTCTCCCTCCTCGTGCTCCCTACTTGTGCTCCCTCCTTGTGCTCCCTCCTTGTGCTCCCTCCTTGTGCTCCCTCCTCGTTCTCCCTCCTTGTGCTCCCTCCTTGTGCTCCCTCCTTGTGCTCCCTCCTTGTGCTCCCTCCTTGTGCTCCTTCCTTGTGCTCCCTCCTTGTGCTCCCTCCTTGTTCTCCCTCCTTGTGCTCCCTCCTTGTTCTCCCTCCTTGTGCTCCCTCCTCGTTCTCCCTCCTTGTGCTCCTTCCTCGTTCTCCCTCCTTGTGCTCCCTCCTTGTTCTCCCTCCTTGTGCTCCCTCCTTGTTCTCCCTCCTTGTGCTCCCTCCTCGTTCTCCCTCCTTGTGCTCCTTCCTCGTTCTCCCTCCTTGTGCTCCCTCCTTGTTCTCCCTCCTTGTGCTCCCTCCTTGTTCTCCCTCCTTGTGCTCCCTCCTCGTTCTCCCTCCTTGTGCTCCTTCCTCGTTCTCCCTCCTTGTGCTCCCTCCTTGTTCTCCCTCCTTGTGCTCCCTCCTTGTTCTCCCTCCTTGTGCTCCCTCCTTGTTCTCCCTCCTCGTGCTCCCTCCTCGTGCTCCCTCCTCGTGCTCCCTCCTCGTGCTCCCTCCTCGTGCTCCCCCCTTGTGCTCCCTCCTTGTGCTCCTTCCTTGTGCTCCCCCCTTGTGCTCCCCCCTTGTGATCCCCCCTTGTGCTCCCTCCTTGTGCTCCTTCCTTGTGCTCCTTCCTTTTGCTCCTTCCTTGTGCTCCCTACTTGTGCTCCTTCCTTGTGCTCCTTCCTTGTGCTCCCTCCTCGTGCTCCTTCCTCGTGCTCCCCCCTTGTGCTCCCCCCTTGTGCTTCCTCCTTGTGCTCCCTCCTTGTGCTCCCCCCTTGTGCTTCCTCCTTGTGCTCCTTCCTTGTGCTCCCCCCTTGTGCTCCCTCCTCGTGCTCCCTCCTTGTGCTCCTTCCTTGTGCTCCCTCCTTGTGCTCCCCCCTTGTGCTCCCTCCTTGTGCTCCCCCCTTGTGCTCCTTCCTTGTGCTCCCTCCTTGTGCTCCCTACTTGTGCTCCTTCCTTGTGCTCCTTCCTTGTGCTCCCTCCTTGTGTTCCTTCCTTGTGCTCCCTCCTCGTGCTCCTTCCTTGTGCTCCCCCCTTGTGCTCCCCCTTGTGCTCCCTCCTTGTGCTCCCTCCTTGTGCTCCCCCCTTGTGCTCCCTCCTTGTGCTCCCTCCTTGTGCTCCCCCCTTGTGCTCCTTCCTTGTGCTCCCTCCTTGTGCTCCCTCCTTGTGCTCCTTCCTTGTGCTCCTTCCTTGTGCTCCCCCCTTGTGCTCCCTCCTTGTGCTCCTTCCTTGTGCTCCTTCCTTGTGCTCCCTCCTTGTGCTCCTTCCTTGTGCTCCCCCCTTGTGCTCCCCCCTTGTGCTCCTTCCTTGTGCTCCCTCCTTGTGCTCCCCCCTTGTGCTCCTTCCTTGTGCTCCTTCCTTGTGCTCCCTCCTTGTGCTCCCTCCTTGTGCTCCCCCCTTGTGCTCCCTCCTTGTGCTCCACCCTTGTGCTCCTTCCTTGTGCTCCTTCCTTGTGCTCCCTCCTTGTGCTCCCCCCTTGTGCTCCCTCCTTGTGCTCCCCCCTTGTGCTCCTTCCTTGTGCTCCCTCCTTGTGCTCCCTACTTGTGCTCCTTCCTTGTGCTCCTTCCTTGTGCTCCCTCCTTGTGTTCCTTCCTTGTGCTCCCTCCTCGTGCTCCTTCCTTGTGCTCCCCCCTTGTGCTCCCCCCTTGTGCTCCCTCCTTGTGCTCCCTCCTTGTGCTCCCCCCTTGTGCTCCCTCCTTGTGCTCCTTCCTTGTGCTCCCCCCTTGTGCTCCTTCCTTGTGCTCCCTCCTTGTGCTCCCTCCTTGTGCTCCTTCCTTGTGCTCCTTCCTTGTGCTCCCCCCTTGTGCTCCCTCCTTGTGCTCCTTCCTTGTGCTCCTTCCTTGTGCTCCCTCCTTGTGCTCCTTCCTTGTGCTCCTTCCTTGTGCTCCCCCCTTGTGCTCCCCCCTTGTGCTCCTTCCTTGTGCTCCCTCCTTGTGCTCCCCCCTTGTGCTCCTTCCTTGTGCTCCTTCCTTGTGCTCCCTCCTTGTGCTCCCTCCTTGTGCTCCCCCCTTGTGCTCCCCCCTTGTGCTCCCTCCTTGTGCTCCACCCTTGTGCTCCTTCCTTGTGCTCCTTCCTTGTGCTCCCTCCTCGTTATCCCTCCTTGTGCTTCCTCCTTGTGCTCCTCCTTGTGCTCCCTCCTCGTTCTCCCTCCTTGTGCTCCCTACTTGTGCTCCCTCCTTGTGCTCCCTCCTTGTGCTCCCTCCTCGTTCTCCCTCCTTGTGCTCCCTCCTTGTGCTCCCTCCTCGTTCTCCCTCCTCGTGCTCCCTACTTGTGCTCCCTACTTGTGCTCCCTCCTTGTGCTCCCTCCTTGTGCTCCCTCCTCGTTCTCCCTCCTTGTGCTCCCTCCTTGTGCTCCCTCCTCGTTCTCCCTCCTCGTGCTCCCTACTTGTGCTCCCTCCTTGTGCTCCCTCCTTGTGCTCCCTCCTTGTTCTCCCTCCTTGTGCTCCCTCCTTGTGCTCCCTCCTTGTGCTCCCTCCTTGTTCTCCCTCCTTGTGCTCCCTCCTTGTTCTCCCTCCTTGTGCTCCCTCCTTGTTCTCCCTCCTTGTTCTCCCTTCTTGTTCTCCCTCCTTGTGCTCCTTCCTTGTGCTCCCTCCTTGTGCTCCCTCCTCGTTCTCCCTCCTTGTGCTCCCTCCTTGTGCTCCCTCCTTGTGCTCCCTCCTTGTTCTCCCTCCTTGTTCTCCCTTCTTTTTCTCCCTCCTTGTGCTCCCTAGTTGTGCTCCCTACTTGTGCTCCCTCCTTGTGCTCCCTCCTTGTGCTCCCCCCTTGTGCTCCCTCCTTGTGCTCCACCCTTGTGCTCCTTCCTTGTGCTCCTTCCTTGTGCACCCTCCTTGTGCTCCCCCCTTGTGCTCCCTCCTTGTGCTCCCCCCTTGTGCTCCTTCCTTGTGCTCCCTCCTTGTGCTCCCTACTTGTGCTCCTTCCTTGTGCTCCTTCCTTGTGCTCCCTCCTTGTGTTCCTTCCTTGTGCTCCCTCCTCGTGCTCCTTCCTTGTGCTCCCCCCTTGTGCTCCCCCCTTGTGCTCCCTCCTTGTGCTCCCTCCTTGTGCTCCCCCCTTGTGCTCCCTCCTTGTGCTCCTTCCTTGTGCTCCCCCCTTGTGCTCCTTCCTTGTGCTCCCCCCTTGTGCTCCCCCCTTGTGCTCCCTCCTTGTGCTCCCTCCTTGTGCTCCCCCCTTGTGCTTCCTCCTTGTGCTCCTTCCTTGTGCTCCCCCTTGTGCTCCCTCCTTGTGCTCCCCCCTTGTGCTCCTTCCTTGTGCTCCCTCCTTGTGCTCCCTCCTTGTGCTCCTTCCTTGTGCTCCCTCCTTGTGCTCCCCCCTTGTGCTCCCTCCTTGTTCTCCCTCCTTGTGCTCCCCCCTTGTGCTCCCTCCTTGTGCTCCCTCCTCGTGCTCCTTCCTTGTGCTCCCCCCTTGTGCTCCCTCCTTGTGCTCCCTCCTTGTGCTCCCCCCTTGTGCTCCCTCCTTGTGCTCCTTCCTTGTGCTCCCCCCTTGTGCTCCCTCCTTGTGCTCCCCCCTTGTGCTCCTTCCTTGTGCTCCCTCCTTGTGCTCCCTCCTTGTGCTCCTTCCTTGTGCTCCCCCCTTGTGCTCCCTCCTTGTGCTCCCCCCTTGTGCTCCTTCCTTGTGCTCCCTCCTTGTGCTCCCCCCTTGTGCTCCTTCCTTGTGCTCCTTCCTTGTGCTCCTTCCTTGTGCTCCCTCCTTGTGCTCCCCCCTTGTGCTCCCTCCTTGTGCTCCCCCCTTGTGCTCCTTCCTTGTGCTCCTTCCTTGTGCTCCCTCCTCGTTATCCCTCCTCATTCTCCCTCCTTGTGCTCCCTACTTGTGCTCCCTCCTTGTGCTCCCTCCTTGTGCTCCCTCCTCGTTCTCCCTCCTCGTGCTCCCTCCTTGTGCTCCCTCCTTGTGCTCCCTCCTCGTTCTCCCTCCTCGTGCTCCCTACTTGTGCTCCCTCCTTGTGCTCCCTCCTTGTGCTCCCTCCTTGTGCTCCCTCCTCGTTCTCCCTCCTTGTGCTCCCTCCTTGTGCTCCCTCCTTGTGCTCCCTCCTTGTGCTCCCTCCTTGTGCTCCTTCCTTGTGCTCCCTCCTTGTGCTCCCTCCTTGTTCTCCCTCCTTGTGCTCCCTCCTTGTTCTCCCTCCTTGTGCTCCCTCCTCGTTCTCCCTCCTTGTGCTCCTTCCTCGTTCTCCCTCCTTGTGCTCCCTCCTTGTTCTCCCTCCTTGTGCTCCCTCCTTGTTCTCCCTCCTTGTGCTCCCTCCTCGTTCTCCCTCCTTGTGCTCCTTCCTCGTTCTCCCTCCTTGTGCTCCCTCCTTGTTCTCCCTCCTTGTGCTCCCTCCTTGTTCTCCCTCCTTGTGCTCCCTCCTCGTTCTCCCTCCTTGTGCTCCTTCCTCGTTCTCCCTCCTTGTGCTCCCTCCTTGTTCTCCCTCCTTGTGCTCCCTCCTTGTTCTCCCTCCTTGTGCTCCCTCCTTGTTCTCCCTCCTCGTGCTCCCTCCTCGTGCTCCCTCCTCGTGCTCCCTCCTCGTGCTCCCTCCTCGTGCTCCCTCCTCGTGCTCCCCCCTTGTGCTCCCTCCTTGTGCTCCTTCCTTGTGCTCCCCCCTTGTGCTCCCCCCTTGTGATCCCCCCTTGTGCTCCCTCCTTGTGCTCCTTCCTTGTGCTCCTTCCTTTTGCTCCTTCCTTGTGCTCCCTACTTGTGCTCCTTCCTTGTGCTCCTTCCTTGTGCTCCCTCCTCGTGCTCCTTCCTCGTGCTCCCCCCTTGTGCTCCCCCCTTGTGCTTCCTCCTTGTGCTCCCTCCTTGTGCTCCCCCCTTGTGCTTCCTCCTTGTGCTCCTTCCTTGTGCTCCCCCCTTGTGCTCCCTCCTCGTGCTCCCTCCTTGTGCTCCTTCCTTGTGCTCCCTCCTTGTGCTCCCCCCTTGTGCTCCCTCCTTGTGCTCCCCCCTTGTGCTCCTTCCTTGTGCTCCCTCCTTGTGCTCCCTACTTGTGCTCCTTCCTTGTGCTCCTTCCTTGTGCTCCCTCCTTGTGTTCCTTCCTTGTGCTCCCTCCTCGTGCTCCTTCCTTGTGCTCCCCCCTTGTGCTCCCCCTTGTGCTCCCTCCTTGTGCTCCCTCCTTGTGCTCCCCCCTTGTGCTCCCTCCTTGTGCTCCCTCCTTGTGCTCCCCCCTTGTGCTCCTTCCTTGTGCTCCCTCCTTGTGCTCCCTCCTTGTGCTCCTTCCTTGTGCTCCTTCCTTGTGCTCCCCCCTTGTGCTCCCTCCTTGTGCTCCTTCCTTGTGCTCCTTCCTTGTGCTCCCTCCTTGTGCTCCTTCCTTGTGCTCCCCCCTTGTGCTCCCCCCTTGTGCTCCTTCCTTGTGCTCCCTCCTTGTGCTCCCCCCTTGTGCTCCTTCCTTGTGCTCCTTCCTTGTGCTCCCTCCTTGTGCTCCCTCCTTGTGCTCCCCCCTTGTGCTCCCTCCTTGTGCTCCACCCTTGTGCTCCTTCCTTGTGCTCCTTCCTTGTGCTCCCTCCTTGTGCTCCCCCCTTGTGCTCCCTCCTTGTGCTCCCCCCTTGTGCTCCTTCCTTGTGCTCCCTCCTTGTGCTCCCTACTTGTGCTCCTTCCTTGTGCTCCTTCCTTGTGCTCCCTCCTTGTGTTCCTTCCTTGTGCTCCCTCCTCGTGCTCCTTCCTTGTGCTCCCCCCTTGTGCTCCCCCCTTGTGCTCCCTCCTTGTGCTCCCTCCTTGTGCTCCCCCCTTGTGCTCCCTCCTTGTGCTCCTTCCTTGTGCTCCCCCCTTGTGCTCCTTCCTTGTGCTCCCTCCTTGTGCTCCCTCCTTGTGCTCCTTCCTTGTGCTCCTTCCTTGTGCTCCCCCCTTGTGCTCCCTCCTTGTGCTCCTTCCTTGTGCTCCTTCCTTGTGCTCCCTCCTTGTGCTCCTTCCTTGTGCTCCTTCCTTGTGCTCCCCCCTTGTGCTCCCCCCTTGTGCTCCTTCCTTGTGCTCCCTCCTTGTGCTCCCCCCTTGTGCTCCTTCCTTGTGCTCCTTCCTTGTGCTCCCTCCTTGTGCTCCCTCCTTGTGCTCCCCCCTTGTGCTCCCCCCTTGTGCTCCCTCCTTGTGCTCCACCCTTGTGCTCCTTCCTTGTGCTCCTTCCTTGTGCTCCCTCCTCGTTATCCCTCCTTGTGCTTCCTCCTTGTGCTCCTCCTTGTGCTCCCTCCTCGTTCTCCCTCCTTGTGCTCCCTACTTGTGCTCCCTCCTTGTGCTCCCTCCTTGTGCTCCCTCCTCGTTCTCCCTCCTTGTGCTCCCTCCTTGTGCTCCCTCCTCGTTCTCCCTCCTCGTGCTCCCTACTTGTGCTCCCTACTTGTGCTCCCTCCTTGTGCTCCCTCCTTGTGCTCCCTCCTCGTTCTCCCTCCTTGTGCTCCCTCCTTGTGCTCCCTCCTCGTTCTCCCTCCTCGTGCTCCCTACTTGTGCTCCCTCCTTGTGCTCCCTCCTTGTGCTCCCTCCTTGTTCTCCCTCCTTGTGCTCCCTCCTTGTGCTCCCTCCTTGTGCTCCCTCCTTGTTCTCCCTCCTTGTGCTCCCTCCTTGTTCTCCCTCCTTGTGCTCCCTCCTTGTTCTCCCTCCTTGTTCTCCCTTCTTGTTCTCCCTCCTTGTGCTCCTTCCTTGTGCTCCCTCCTTGTGCTCCCTCCTCGTTCTCCCTCCTTGTGCTCCCTCCTTGTGCTCCCTCCTTGTGCTCCCTCCTTGTTCTCCCTCCTTGTTCTCCCTTCTTTTTCTCCCTCCTTGTGCTCCCTAGTTGTGCTCCCTACTTGTGCTCCCTCCTTGTGCTCCCTCCTTGTGCTCCCCCCTTGTGCTCCCTCCTTGTGCTCCACCCTTGTGCTCCTTCCTTGTGCTCCTTCCTTGTGCTCCCTCCTTGTGCTCCCCCCTTGTGCTCCCTCCTTGTGCTCCCCCCTTGTGCTCCTTCCTTGTGCTCCCTCCTTGTGCTCCCTACTTGTGCTCCTTCCTTGTGCTCCTTCCTTGTGCTCCCTCCTTGTGTTCCTTCCTTGTGCTCCCTCCTCGTGCTCCTTCCTTGTGCTCCCCCCTTGTGCTCCCCCCTTGTGCTCCCTCCTTGTGCTCCCTCCTTGTGCTCCCCCCTTGTGCTCCCTCCTTGTGCTCCTTCCTTGTGCTCCCCCCTTGTGCTCCTTCCTTGTGCTCCCTCCTTGTGCTCCCTCCTTGTGCTCCTTCCTTGTGCTCCTTCCTTGTGCTCCCCCCTTGTGCTCCCTCCTTGTGCTCCTTCCTTGTGCTCCTTCCTTGTGCTCCCTCCTTGTGCTCCTTCCTTGTGCTCCTTCCTTGTGCTCCCCCCTTGTGCTCCCCCCTTGTGCTCCTTCCTTGTGCTCCCTCCTTGTGCTCCCCCCTTGTGCTCCTTCCTTGTGCTCCTTCCTTGTGCTCCCTCCTTGTGCTCCCTCCTTGTGCTCCCCCCTTGTGCTCCCTCCTTGTGCTCCACCCTTGTGCTCCTTCCTTGTGCTCCTTCCTTGTGCTCCCTCCTCGTTATCCCTCCTTGTGCTTCCTCCTTGTGCTCCTCCTTGTGCTCCCTCCTCGTTCTCCCTCCTTGTGCTCCCTACTTGTGCTCCCTCCTTGTGCTCCCTCCTTGTGCTCCCTCCTCGTTCTCCCTCCTTGTGCTCCCTCCTTGTGCTCCCTCCTCGTTCTCCCTCCTCGTGCTCCCTACTTGTGCTCCCTACTTGTGCTCCCTCCTTGTGCTCCCTCCTTGTGCTCCCTCCTCGTTCTCCCTCCTTGTGCTCCCTCCTTGTGCTCCCTCCTCGTTCTCCCTCCTCGTGCTCCCTACTTGTGCTCCCTCCTTGTGCTCCCTCCTTGTGCTCCCTCCTTGTTCTCCCTCCTTGTGCTCCCTCCTTGTGCTCCCTCCTTGTGCTCCCTCCTTGTTCTCCCTCCTTGTGCTCCCTCCTTGTTCTCCCTCCTTGTGCTCCCTCCTTGTTCTCCCTCCTTGTTCTCCCTTCTTGTTCTCCCTCCTTGTGCTCCTTCCTTGTGCTCCCTCCTTGTGCTCCCTCCTCGTTCTCCCTCCTTGTGCTCCCTCCTTGTGCTCCCTCCTTGTGCTCCCTCCTTGTTCTCCCTCCTTGTTCTCCCTTCTTTTTCTCCCTCCTTGTGCTCCCTAGTTGTGCTCCCTACTTGTGCTCCCTCCTTGTGCTCCTTCCTTGTGCTCCCCCCTTGTACTCCCTCCTTGTGCTCCCTCCTTGTGCTCCTTCCTTGTGCTCCCCCTTGTGCTCCTTCCTTGTGCTCCCTCCTTGTGCTCCCCCCTTGTGCTCCTTCCTTGTGCTCCCTCCTTGTGCTCCTTCCTTGTGCTACCCCCTTGTGCTCCCTCCTTGTGCTCCCTCCTTGTGCTCCTTCCTTGTGATCCTTCCTTGTGCTCCTTCCTTGTGCTACCCCCTTGTGCTCCCTCCTTGTGCTCCCTCCTTGTGCTCCCTCCTTGTGCTCCCTCCTTGTGCTCCTTCCTTGTTCTCCCCCCTTGTGCTCCCTCCTTGTGCTCCTTCCTTGTGCTCCTTCCTTGTGCTCCCTCCTCGTTATCCCTCCTTGTGCTTCCTCCTTGTGCTCCTCCTTGTGCTCCCTCCTCGTTCTCCCTCCTTGTGCTCCCTACTTGTGCTCCCTCCTTGTGCTCCCTCCTTGTGCTCCCTCCTCGTTCTCCCTCCTTGTGCTCCCTCCTTGTGCTCCCTCCTCGTTCTCCCTCCTCGTGCTCCCTACTTGTGCTCCCTCCTTGTGCTCCCTCCTTGTGCTCCCTCCTTGTTCTCCCTCCTTGTGCTCCCTCCTTGTGCTCCCTCCTTGTGCTCCCTCCTTGTTCTCCCTCCTTGTTCTCCCTTCTTGTTCTCCCTCCTTGTGCTCCTTCCTTGTGCTCCCTCCTTGTGCTCCCTCCTCGTTCTCCCTCCTTGTGCTCCCTCCTTGTGCTCCCTCCTTGTGCTCCCTCCTTGTTCTCCCTCCTTGTTCTCCCTTCTTTTTCTCCCTCCTTGTGCTCCCTAGTTGTGCTCCCTACTTGTGCTCCCTCTTTGTGTTCCCTACTTGTGCTCCTTCCTTGTGCTCCCCCCTTGTACTCCCTCCTTGTGCTCCCTCCTTGTGCTCCTTCCTTGTGCTCCCCCCTTGTGCTCCTTCCTTGTGCTCCCTCCTTGTGCTCCCCCCTTGTGCTCCTTCCTTGTGCTCCCTCCTTGTGCTCCTTCCTTGTGCTACCCCCTTGTGCTCCCTCCTTGTGCTCCCTCCTTGTGCTCCTTCCTTGTGATCCTTCCTTGTGCTCCTTCCTTGTGCTACCCCCTTGTGCTCCCTCCTTGTGCTCCCTCCTTGTGCTCCCTCCTTGTGCTCCTTCCTTGTTCTCTCCCCTTGTGCTCCCTCCTTGTGCTCCTTCCTTGTGCTCCCTCGTTGTGCTCCCCCCTTGTGCTCCTTCCTTGTGATCCTTCCTTGTGCTCCCCCTTGTGCTCCTTCCTTGTGCTCCTTCCTTGTGCTCCCCCCTTGTGCTCCCTCCTTGTTCTCCCTCCTTGTGCTCCCTCCTCGTTCTCCCTCCTCGTGCTCCCTCCTCGTTCTCCCTCCTTGTGCTCCCTCCTCGTGCTCCCTCCTCGTGCTCCCTCCTCGTGCTCCCTCCTCGTTCTCCCTCCTTGTGCTCCCTCCTTGTGCTCCCCCTTGTGCTCCCCCCTTGTGCTCCCCCCTTGTGCTCCTCCTTGTGCTCCCTCCTCGTTCTCCCTACTTGTGCTCCCTCCTTGTGCTCCCTCCTTGTGCTCCTCCTTGTGCTCCCTCCTCGTTCTCCCTCCTTGTGCTCCCTCCTTGTGCTCCCTCCTCGTTCTCCCTCCTTGTGCTCCCTCCTTGTGCTCCCTCCTCGTTCTCCCTCCTCGTGCTCCCTACTTGTGCTCCCTCCTTGTGCTCCCTCCTTGTGCTCCCTCCTTGTTCTCCCTCCTTGTGCTCCCTCCTTGTGCTCCCTCCTTGTGCTCCCTCCTTGTTCTCCCTCCTTGTGCTCCCTCCTTGTTCTCCCTCCTTGTGCTCCTTCCTTGTGCTCCCTCCTTGTTCTCCCTCCTTGTTCTCCCTTCTTGTTCTCCCTCCTTGTGCTCCTTCCTTGTGCTCCCTCCTTGTGCTCCCTCCTCGTTCTCCCTCCTTGTGCTCCCTCCTTGTGCTCCCTCCTTGTGCTCCCTCCTTGTTCTCCCTCCTTGTTCTCCCTTCTTTTTCTCCCTCCTTGTGCTCCCTAGTTGTGCTCCCTACTTGTGCTCCCTCTTTGTGTTCCCTACTTGTGCTCCTTCCTTGTGCTCCCCCCTTGTACTCCCTCCTTGTGCTCCCTCCTTGTGCTCCTTCCTTGTGCTCCCCCCTTGTGCTCCTTCCTTGTGCTCCCTCCTTGTGCTCCTTCCTTGTGCTACCCCCTTGTGCTCCCTCCTTGTGCTCCCTCCTTGTGCTCCTTCCTTGTGATCCTTCCTTGTGCTCCTTCCTTGTGCTACCCCCTTGTGCTCCCTCCTTGTGCTCCCTCCTTGTGCTCCCTCCTTGTGCTCCCTCCTTGTGCTCCTTCCTTGTGCTCCCCCCTTGTGCTCCCTCCTTGTGCTCCTTCCTTGTGCTCCCTCGTTGTGCTCCCCCCTTGTGCTCCTTCCTTGTGATCCTTCCTTGTGCTCCCCCTTGTGCTCCTTCCTTGTGCTCCTTCCTTGTGCTCCCCCCTTGTGCTCCCTCCTTGTTCTCCCTCCTTGTGCTCCCTCCTCGTTCTCCCTCCTCGTGCTCCCTCCTCGTTCTCCCTCCTTGTGCTCCCTCCTCGTGCTCCCTCCTCGTTCTCCCTCCTTGTGCTCCCTCCTTGTGCTCCCCCTTGTGCTCCCCCCTTGTGCTCCCCCCTTGTGCTCCTCCTTGTGCTCCCTCCTCGTTCTCCCTACTTGTGCTCCCTCCTTGTGCTCCCTCCTTGTGCTCCCTCCTTGTGCTCCTCCTTGTGCTCCCTCCTCGTTCTCCCTCCTTGTGCTCCCTCCTTGTGCTCCCTCCTTGTGCTCCCTCCTCGTTCTCCCTCCTTGTGCTCCCTCCTTGTGCTCCCCCCCTTGTACTCCTCCTTGTGCTCCCTCCTCGTTCTCCCTCCTTGTGATCCTTCCTTGTGCTCCTTCCTCGTTCTCCCTCCTTGTGCTCCCTCCTTGTGCTCCCCCCCTTGTACTCCTCCTTGTGCTCCCTCCTCGTTCTCCCTCCTTGTGATCCTTCCTTGTGCTCCTTCCTCGTTCTCCCTCCTTGTGCTCCCTCCTTGTGCTCCCCCCCTTGTACTCCTCCTTGTGCTCCCTCCTCGTTCTCCCTCCTTGTGATCCTTCCTTGTGCTCCTTCCTTGTGCTCCCTCCTTGTGCTCCCCCCTTGTGCTCCCCCCTTGTGCTCCCTCCTTGTTCTCCCTCCTTGTGCTCCCTCCTTGTGCTCCTTCCTTGTGCTCCCTCCTTGTGCTCCCCCCTTGTGCTCCTTCCTTGTGCTCCTTCCTTGTGATCCTTCCTTGTGCTCCTTCCTTGTGCTCCCTCCTCGTTCTCCCTCCTTGTGCTCCCTCCTTGTGCTCCCCCCTTGTGCTCCCTCCTTGTGCTCCCTCCTCGTTCTCCCTCCTCGTGCTCCCTCCTCGTGCTCCCTCCTCGTGCTCCCTCCTCGTGCTCCCTCCTTGTGCTCCCTCCTTGTGGATTATCCTTTGATAAGTTTTAAAAGGAATTTAAAGGAATGGATTAAAAACGAGAACCGCAATGTGAAGCCTTAATCGGTCTGATCCTTGTCACCTGAGACTGTTGATATCAGACCAATTAAGGCTTTATATTGCGGTTCCCTTGTACTACCCTGTTTCCCCTAAAATAAGACCTAGCGTGATTGTCGGCGATGGCTGCAATATAAGCCCTACCCCCCAAATAAGCCCTAGTTAAAGTCCTTCTATGTCTTATTCTCAGGGTAGGGCTTATTTTTGGGGAAAGAGGATGGGGTTTATTTGGGGGGGGGGGTAGGGCTTATATTGCAGCCATCACCGACACTCATGCTAGGTCTTATTTTAGGGGAAACAGGGTATGTACTCTGTGCAGGCCAGTCAGGTTCCTCCACCCCAAACTCGCTCATCCGTGTCTTTATGGACCTTGCTCTGTACACTGGTGGGGCAGTCATGTTGGAACAGGAAGGGGCCGTCCCCCAAACTCCTCCCACAAAGTTGGGAGCATGAAATTGTCCAAAATGTCTTGGTATGGTGATGATGCCTTAAGAGTTCCCTTCACTGGAACTAAGGGGCCAAGCCCAACCTCTGAAAAACAACCCCCCCCCCCCCGAACCATAATCCCCCCCTCCACCAAATGATATGGACCAGCGCACAAAGCAAGGTCCATAAAGACATGGATGAGCGAGTTTGGGGTGGAGGAACTTGACTGGCCTGCACAGAGTCCTGACCTCAACCCTTTCTCGGCCCCAACATCAGTACCTGACCTCACAAATGCTCTTCTGGAAGAATGGTCAAACATTTCCCATAGACAATTCGTGTATAAAGTACCTCTGCGCCAACCACCTTGACAAGGGGAATAGAGGGATGCTGCAAACACTGAGGGGAGCTTCACCGGCTCCCTGGGCAATATCGATTAAGTGGTTTTAGTGTTGCGCAAATGGGGGAATACAAGAAAGGAGGGGAGAGGGGGGAGAAAGAGAGGGAAGGAGAAAAGAAAAAGGGGAAGGGGAAGAAAGGGCAGGGAGGGGGAAGGGGAACAGATGAGTATGCAGGTAAAGGATAAAAGGGTAAAGGTCAAAAAGTGCTAGTGTAAAAATTATATGTGTCTGGGTGTGCACAAATCCTTGTTCGGTACGTGCAAAACTAGAATAAATGTTAGAGAGTGGCAATCAAATATAGATTCTGATAGAGTGCCATACAAATAAAAACTCACAGTGATGGATGCCTGAAGCAATAGACATATAAACCGTGGGTGCTGTGCAAAACTGCAATAAAATATGCTGACAATAAATGAGTATATAACTTAAGGTGATAGTCCAAAATATATGACTAAAAGTGAACAGTGAGAGTAATCACATAAGCACAATCCCATGTGACATGCCAAGTGGAAAAAAACACAGATATCAATCAATCCAATATAACAAAATGCATGTTCCATGCGGTGTTTCTAAAGTGCAAATAGTGCTGGCAGCAAAAAAAACGTTACAAAGTGAAATGATAAACACATAAAAATAAGGTGCTGGTAATCAGTCTGGGATATTCAGTCCTGTGGACGTGCTGTGTTCTAAGGGGAAGCACTAGCTTTGAACTTCAGTGATCCATGCAAGCATACATGTGCAGTGACTTAATCCTCCTATTTATCCAATACGTGGATGGATGTGCCCTTACCTCACGGCTGTGAGGTTACAGCCTTAATAGTATAGGTGGGTAACTGGCTCCTGTTCCTGGGATAGGTATGCCTCACGGCTGTGAGGTTACAGCCTTAATAGTATAGGTGGGTAACTGGCTCCTGTTCCTGGGATAGGTATGCCTCACGGCTGTGAGGTTACAGCCTTAATAGTATAGGTGGGTAACTGGCTCCTGTTCCTGGGATAGGTATGCCTCACAAGATAAAGAGATAATGTCCCATAGTGTAGTAGTTTCAATCAATTGAATTTTATTTAAGTATAGTGGCAGGGTACTCACATTCTGAGTGAATAAAAACTGCAGTAATAGAGCAACAAGCAGAGTAACGAACGGTGCGTTTCAATGTCCTTCCTAGTGTCTCTCTCACTTCCTTCCTTGCGCATTCGTCACCGTCACGTGACTTCTTCAGGGAAATCATTTCTACATGTGCAGTGACTTAATCCTTCTATTTATCCAATACGTGGATGGATGTGCCCTTACCTCACGGCTGTGAGGTTACAGCCTTAATAGTATAGGTGCGTAACTAGCTCCTGTTCCTGGGATAGGTATGCCTCACGGCTGTGAGGTTACAGCCTTAATAGTATAGGTGGGTAACTGGCTCCTGTTCCTGGGATAGGTATGCCTCACAAGATAAAGAGATAATGTCCCATAGTGTAGTAGTTTCAACCAATTGAATTTTATTTAAGTATAGTGACAGGGTACTCACATTCTGAGTGAATAAAAACTGCAGTAATAGAGCAACAAGCAGAGTAACGAACGGTGCGTTCCAATGTCCTTCCTAGTGTCTCTCTCACTTCCTTCCTTGCGCATTCGTCACCGTCACGTGACTTCTTCAGGGAAATGATTTCCCTGAAGAAGTCACGTGACGGTGACGAATGCGCAAGGAAGGAAGTGAGAGAGACACTAGGAAGGACATTGGAACGCAATTGAATTTTTGCGTTCAATTGTCAAATTTTGCGTTCAATCGTTCAATTGTTCAATTGTCAAATTGTTCAAACCGTCACGTGACTTCTTCAGGGAAATGATTTCCCTGAAGAAGTCACGTGACGGTGACGAATGCGCAAGGAAGGAAGTGAGAGAGACACTAGGAAGGACATTGGAACGCAATTGAATTTTTGTGTTCAATTGTCAAATTTTGCGTTCAATCGTTCAATTGTTCAATTGTCAAATTGTTCAAACCGTCACGTGACTTCTTCAGGGAAATGATTTCCCTGAAGAAGTCACGTGACGGTGAGGAATGCGCAAGGAAGGAAGTGAGAGAGACACTAGGAAGGACATTGGAACGCAATTGAATTTTTGCGTTCAATTGTCAAATTTTGCGTTCAATCGTTCAATTGTTCAATTGTCAAATTGTTCAAACCGTCACGTGACTTCTTCAGGGAAATTATTTCCCTGAAGA
Source organism: Lithobates pipiens (assembly GCF_037356315.1). NCBI lineage: Eukaryota > Metazoa > Chordata > Amphibia > Anura > Ranidae > Lithobates > Lithobates pipiens. Next base: position 29,541,650 of record NW_027507791.1, on the reverse strand, counting down.
AGTCACGTGACGGTGATGAATGCGCAAGGAAGGAAGTGAGAGAGACACTAGGAAGGACATTGGAACGCAATTGAATTTTTGTGTTCAATTGTCAAATTTTGCGTTCAATCGTTCAATTGTTCAATTGTCAAATTGTTCAAACCGTCACGTGACTTCTTCAGGGAAATGATTTCCCTGAAGAAGTCACGTGACGGTGACGAATGCGCAAGGAAGGAAGTGAGAGAGACACTAGGAAGGACATTGGAACGCACCGTTCGTTACTCTGCTTGTTGCTCTATTACTGCAGTTTTTATTCACTCAGAATGTGAGTACCCTGTCACTATACTTAAATAAAATTCAATTGGTTGAAACTACTACACTATGGGACATTATCTCTTTATCTTGTGAGGCATACCTATCCCAGGAACAGGAGCCAGTTACCCACCTATACTATTAAGGCTGTAACCTCACAGCCGTGAGGCATACCTATCCCAGGAACAGGAGCCAGTTACCCACCTATACTATTAAGGCTGTAACCTCACAGCCGTGAGGTAAGGGCACATCCATCCACGTATTGGATAAATAGAAGGATTAAGTCACTGCACATGTAGAAATGATTTCCCTGAAGAAGTCACGTGACGGTGACGAATGCGCAAGGAAGGAAGTGAGAGAGACACTAGGAAGGACATTGGAACGCACCGTTCGTTACTCTGCTTGTTGCTCTATTACTGCAGTTTTTATTCACTCAGAATGTGAGTACCCTGTCACTATACTTAAATAAAATTCAATTGGTTGAAACTACTACACTATGGGACATTATCTCTTTATCTTGTGAGGCATACCTATCCCAGGAACAGGAGCCAGTTATCCACCTATACTATTAAGGCTGTAACCTCACAGCCGTGAGGTAAGGGCACATCCATCCACGTATTGGATAAATAGGAGGATTAAGTCACTGCACATGTATGCCTGCATGGATCACTGAAGTTCAAAGCTAGTGCTTCCCCTTAGAACACAGCACGTCCACAGGACTGAATATCCCAGACTGATCACCAGCACCTTATTTTTGGTTGAATATATTTTTTTATTGCGTGCCAGACAGGAAAAAATAACACATTTATAAACAGGCAATTGCATCATATACATCGCCTTGACGCCACATAAGGCACAGCAATATAAACAGGATGGAGAAGAAGAAAATAAAAAAAAGGGGGGAGGGGGGGGAAGCAGAAGAAGCGGGTACATCAGGGAGAAGGAGAGAAGGGGCGGGGGGGGGGGTCATTTTTCCAGTATAGAGAGATGGCATGACGAGCCGCGGAGAGAAAAAAGCGCAGGAGATTGCATTTCTGCGACCGTATCGACCCAGGGAGAATGGATAAAAGTGCAGGCAGAGGCGATGGAGGCAAAGAGGTCTGATACATGTCATTATAAATCGCGAAAATCTTACCCCAAAAAAGGAGCGTATTCCATCACACTCCCACCAGATATGAACATATGATCCCTGTGCTCCGTGACAGCGCCAACACACATCAGTGGTGGACGGAAACATCCTGTGTACCGAGACCGGGGCCCTGTACCACCTCGAAAGTAGTTTATAATTTTTCTCCGGTGTAAACCCCGACCTGGAGGATTGATGCGTGTGAGTAAAGGAGGTAGACCACTGTGCGGGGGAGATCTCTAAGCAGGGGCGGACTGACCATTGGGCTACTCGGGCACTGCCCGAGGCCCCTATGCCACTAGGGGGCCCCATCAGGGTTGCCAGCCTCAGTAAAACCAGGGACAGTATGTAAATCCCGAGATTATAGCTGCCCCACCTCTCCAGTACCTTCTCAGCCAATAGAAACATGTCTGTGTGTACTGTGTGTGTGATTGTATACTGTGTGTGTGTGTTTGGGTATACTATGTGGCCCTATAATCTCTGATTGCCTGGGGGCCCCATAATCTCCTATTGCCCTGGGGGCCCCATGAGTAGGGTTGCCACCTTTTCTTCAAGTCAAACCCGAACACTTTAGTGGCGCATGGCATTTTTTTTAATAGTATAAACTATATACATATATTTTGCTATTAAATAACATTTCTAATCATATGACGTTAAGAACAAGAGTCCCCCTTTACATCAGAGTCCACAGAGTTCCCCTTTACATCAGAGTCCACAGAGTTCCCCTTTACATCAGAGTCCACAGAGTTCTCCTTTTACATCTGAACTCGGAAGAGTTCCCTGTCACTGTAAGGGGGGACTCTGCAGACTCTGATGTAAGGGAAAACTCTAACATAAGGGATGCTCTAGGAACCCTGATTTAAGGGGGGACCTTGAGAACTCTGATGTACGGAGAAGACTCTGATGTAAAGGGGAAACACTGTGGCCTCTGGTGTAAAGGGGAAATCTGATGTAAGGGGTGCTCTGAGAACCCTGATTTTCCTTAGTGTACTTACTCAGAGGCAGGAGAGAGAAGGGGGGAGACTCCAGTCACAGACAGTGATGGATGGTGAGCTCACTCACCACCTCTCATCCAGATGTATCTGAGGCTGCAGGACTTCAAATTTCCGGCCCAACTTACTTTCCTATTCTGGGGCTCAGCACCAGGGATTGGAGTGTGGGCAGACACAGACGGGTAGGGGTGGGTGGGGGGGGGGGGGGGCGCAGATCGCACCCTCTTTCCTCTCCTGTGTGTGTGTGTTCGGGGCGGGGATTGTTAGTGCTGGCTTTGGGCAGTGTTAAAGATTGTAAAAGACACTCTAAGCGTAGACAACTGCATGCAGCAACCCTGCTGGCAGGCCATAGTCCAGTCCGGGTGAATCCTGGACAGGTGGCAACCCTACCCATGAGTTGTCAGTCCACCCCTGTCTCTAAGTGCAGATCCCTAGACCAGTTGTCTGTGAATGCAGGGAGAGTAGCATACAATCGGGTTTGGACATCTTTATAGATGAACGACAAGGTATGTCTTGGGGTTTGAGTCAGGTTGCAGAGATCCTCAAATGGTGTGAGCGGTCTATGCGTATTTCCGGAGAGATGGAGATCTCTGCACATCTGGGTCAGCGAGATAGTTGTGAGCCAGTCAGTCTTTACATTGGTCTGGGGATGTGGAGGGGGGGGGCGGAAATGACCAGTAGTAGGATGAACGAATTGATTGGCTGTGGGCCAATGTTCACGGGTATAGTTCCCACAGTGTTGCTTAGCAGCGAGGGCCGGGAGGACCGGATTGTCAAATAGGGGGGTCAACGGACCAGGATCTGTGGACAGAGCATAAGGGACAGCTTTAACATACCACAATGTGAGGGCTGCCCTTGTCAGAGGGGAGATCCCCTGCATCGTCCGGAACCAGGCATGTACTGGCCATTGGGACTACAGGGAGTTTCCCGGTGGGCCGATGGGTCAGTGGGCCACTCTGATGTAAGGGGGCTGGTGATGGGCCACTCTGATGTAAGGGGGCTGGTGATGGGCCACTCTGATGTAAGGGGGCTGGTGATGGGACACTCTGATGTAAGGGGGCTGGTGATGGGACACTCTGATGTAAGGGGGTGGTGATGGGACACTCTGATGTAAGGGGGTGGTGATGGGACACTCTGATGTAAGGGGGCTGGTGATGGGACACTCTGATGTAAGGGGGCTGGTGATGGGCCACTCTGATGTAAGGGGGCTGGTGATGGGCCACTCTGATGTAAGGGGGTGCTGATGGGACATTCTGATGTAAGGGGGCTGGTGATGGGCCACTCTGATGTAAGGGGGCTGGTGATGGGCCACTCTGATGTAAGGGGGCTGGTGATGGGACACTCTGATGTAAGGGGGCTGGTGATGGGCCACTCTGATGTAAGGGGGCTGGTGATGGGCCACTCTGATGTAAGGGGGCTGGTGATGGGACACTCTGATGTAAGGGGGCTGGTGATGGGACACTCTGATGTAAGGGGGCTGGTGATGGGACACTCTGATGTAAGGGGGCTGCTGATGGGACACTCTGATGTAAGGGGGCTGGTGATGGGACACTCTGATGTAAGGGGGCTGGTGGTGGGACACTCTGATGTAAGGGGGCTGGTGGTGGGACACTCTGATGTAAGGGGGCTGGTGATGGGACACTCTGATGTAAGGGGGCTGCTGATGGGACACTCTGATGTAAGGGGGCTGGTGATGGGACACTCTGATGTAAGGGGGCTGGTGGTGGGACACTCTGATGTAAGGGGGCTGGTGGTGGGACACTCTGATGTAAGGGGGCTGGTGGTGGGACACTCTGATGTAAGGGGGCTGGTGGTGGGACACTCTGATGTAAGGGGGCTGGTGGTGGGACACTCTGATGTAAGGGGGCTGGTCTGGATGAAGTCCAGGGCCAAATTTCTGTCCCAGTCCAGCCCTGTCCGGAACCCGGCGTGATGTCCCCACATTATGGCCCGTAGGTCCACCGGGACCATGTCTTGTTCAATTAAGGTGGAAGGTTTAAGGCGAGGTCTCGGGAACCAGTCCAAGAGTCGGGATAGTATCGCGGATGCGTGGTACAGTCGAAAGTCAGGGAAGGCCTGCACCCCCTCTGAGTTTGGGGGCATTTAACACCTTATGTTTGAGTCTAGAGGGGTGGTGTTGCCACACAAACCTGCCCACCATGGCTCGCAAGGCCAAAAAAAAAAGGACGTCGGTAGAAGGATGGGAAGAGTCTGGAACAGATATAACGCCCTCGGGAGGACATCCATTTTAATAACACTCATTCTCCCCGACCAGGAGAGCTTGAGAGTGTGCCATTTCTCGAGAGAGCGCTTAATGGAAGTCAACAGAGGGCTAAAGTTTAGAGCGTACACGTCGGTAAAGTTAGCAGGAATCTCCGTACCGAGATATTGATCGAACGAGATTGCCACTTAAAGGAGAAGCGTTGCTGGACAAATTTTAGGTCGGTCGGGGATAAAGATACATTTAAAGTGGAAGTAAACCCATCGATTTAAACAGTTAAAAAAAAAAGGCATGCCGGGAATGCTAACTGCACATTGGCTGTGCTCTCAGCCAAACTATCAAACCACCCAATGGCTGGTGTCATAACGGATCACATGTGCAGCACCATAGCAGTTGAAGATTAAACAGAGGCAAAGATGGCCGCTTCCTTGGCTGAAAACGACAGGGGAGTTCACTTCTACTTTAACCACTTTCAGCCCCCGGACCATTTTGCTGATCAAAGACCAGACCACTTTTTGCGATTCGGGCACTGCGTCGCTTTAACTGACAATTGCGCGGTCGTGGCGACGCGGCTCCCAAACAAAATTGACGTCCTTTTTTCCCCACAAATAGAGCTTTCTTTTGGTGGTATTCGATCTCCTCTGCGGTTTTTATTTTTTGCGCTATAAACAAAAATAGAGCGACAATTTTGAAAAAAAAACGCATTATTTTTTACTTTTTGTTATAATAAATATCCCCCAAAAATATATTAAATAAAACATTTTTTTCCCCTCAGTTTAGGCCGATACGTATTCTTCTACATATTTTTGGTAAAAAAAAATCGCAATAAGCGATTATTGATTGGTTTGCGCAAAAGTTATAGCGTTTACAAAATAGGGGATAGTTTTATAGCATTTTTATTAATAATTTTTTATTATTTTTTTTTTTTACTAGTAATGGCGGCGATCAGCAATTTTTATTGTGACTGCGACATTGTCGGGGACCCATCGGACATTTTTGACACATTTTTGGGACTATTGTCATTTATACAGCAATCAGTGCTATATAAATGCAGTGATTCCTGTGTAAATGACACTGGCAGTGAAGGGGTTAACCAGTGGGTGGCAGTGTAGGGGGTTAAGTGTTCCTAGGGGTGTGTTACTAACTGTGGGGGGGGGGGGGGTTGGGCTTTCATTTAGCGAACACAGATCTCTGCTCCAATCACATGGAGCAGAGATCAGCGTCACTAGTTGCTAGGCAGAATGGAGAAAATGTTGTTTATACAGCATTTTCTCCATTCGGCCGCTCCGTGAGACGATCGCGGGGATGCCCGCGGCGATCGAGTCCGCGGGTCCCGCGACCGGACTCACGGGGGGTCCCGACCAGCGCGGGAGCGCGCCGATCGAACGCCTTTTCGACATCGCAAGCTAAAAGACAAGTGGGGATATTGTGGGATTTGGCGTACGAGATGAGGTGTAGGGTTTTAATGGTGTTGTCCCTGGCTTTGCGGCCTGGGACAAAGCCCACTTGGTCACCATGAATGATAGAGGGGGGCAGGGGGGCTAGGCGTGTCGCCAGGATTTTAGAATAGAGTTTGAGGTCCACGTTTAATAGGGAGATAGGCCTATAATTTCCACACTGTGTGTGATCCTTCCCTTGTTTGGGTAGAATCTGCGGGGAAAGGGGATGTGCGTGTCGTCTATTTCCTCGTCTTGGCCATAAGCGGGGCAAGTTGGTGGGCAATTTCTTATAAAATAGCGGAGAGTATCCGTCGGGCCCGGGGCTTTTACCATTCTTCAGACCTTTTTATTGCTATAAGGAAGTCATTCGTAGTCAGGGGCAATTCTAGGTTAGAACTATCAACGGAGGAAATGGTAGGTAAGGCCGTGTCCTGAATATATTGCGACAAATCGGATGGGGAGGCGGAGCAGCACCTTATTTTTATGTGTTTATCATTTCACTTGTGTTGTAACGTTTTTTTTTGCTGCCAGCACTATTTGCACTCTATAAACACCGCATGGAACATGCATTTTGTTATATTGGATCGATTGATATCTGTGTTTTTTCCACTTGGCATGTCACATGGGATTGTGCTTATGTGATTACTCTCACTGTACACTTTTAGTAGGGTTGCCACCTGTCCAGGATTCACCCGGACAGTTCGGGTTTGGAATCATGCGTCCAGGTTTAACAGAAATGTCTGAAACCCGGACACATTATTTAGACTGGACTATGGTTTCCCAGCAGGGTTTCTGGCTGCAGTTTTCACTGCTGAGAGTGTCTGTTACACTGTCTTTCACACTGCCCAAAGCCACCACTAACAAACCATACCCTCCACCCCTCCCCCCCCCACCAACACATACAGACGGGAGAAGAGAGAGGGCTTGATCTGCACCTCTTCCCCCCCCCCCCCCATCCCTACCCCCCTCTGTGTCTGCCCCACACTCCAATCCCCGGCGCTGTGCCTCAGAAAAGGAAAGTTGAGGCTGGAAATTTGAAGTCCAGCAGCCTCAGATACATCTGAATGAGAGGTGCAGACTGCCAAGGGGTGAGTGAGCTCACCATCCATCCCTGTCTCTGAATGAAGTCTCCCCCCTCTTCCCTCTCCTTCCTCAGAGAGAGTACACTAAGTCAAATCAGGGTTCTCAGAGCACCCCTTACATCAGAGTTACCCTTTACACCAGTGTTTCCCTTACAGCAGAGTCCTCTCTGTACATCAGAGTACTCAGTGTTCCCCCATAAATCAGGGTTCACAGAGCACCCCTTACATCAGAGTACTCAGTGTTCCCCCATAAATCAGGGTTCTCAGAGCCCCCCTTACATCAGAGTACTCAGTGTTCCCCCATAAATCAGGGTTCTCAGAGCACCCCTTATATCAGAGTACTCAGTGTTCCCCCATAAATCAGGGTTCTCAGAGCACCCCTTACATCAGAGTACTCAGTGTTCCCCCATAAATCAGGGTTCTCAGAGCACCCCTTACATCAGAGTACTCAGTGTTCCCCCATAAATCAGGGTTCACAGAGCATCCCTTACATCAGAGTACTCAGTGTTCCCCCATAAATCAGGGTTCTCAGAGCACCCCTTAGATCAGAGTTACCCTTTACACCAGTGTTTCCCCTTACAGCAGAGTCCTCTCTGTACATCAGAGTACTCAGTGTTCCCCCATAAATCAGGGTTCACAGAGCACCCCTTACATCAGAGTACTCAGTGTTCCCCCATAAATCAGGGTTCTCAGAGCACCCTTACATCAGAGTACTCAGTGTTCCCCCATAAATCAGGGTTCTCAGAGCACCCCTTATATCAGAGTACTCAGTGTTCCCCCATAAATCAGGGTTCTCAGAGCACCCCTTACATCAGAGTACTCAGTGTTCCCCCATAAATCCAGGGTTCTCAGAGCACCCCTTACATCAGAGTACTCAGTGTTCCCCCATAAATCAGGGTTCACAGAGCATCCCTTACATCAGAGTACTCAGTGTTCCCCCATAAATCAGGGTTCTCAGAGCACCCCTTACATCAGAGTACTCAGTGTTCCCCCATAAATCAGGGTTCTCAGAGCACCCCTTAGATCAGAGTTACCCTTTACACCAGTGTTTCCCCTTACAGCAGAGTCCTCTCTGTACATCAGAGTACTCAGTGTTCCCCCATAAATCAGGGTTCACAGAGCACCCCTTACATCAGAGTACTCAGTGTTCCCCCATAAATCAGGGTTCTCAGAGCACCCCTTACATCAGAGTACTCAGTGTTCCCCCATAAATCAGGGTTCTCAGAGCACCCTTACATCAGAGTACTCAGTGTTCCCCCATAAATCAGGGTTCTCAGAGCACCCCTTATATCAGAGTACTCAGTGTTCCCCCATAAATCAGGGTTCTCAGAGCACCCCTTACATCAGAGTACTCAGTGTTCCCCCATAAATCAGGGTTCTCAGAGCACCCCTTACATCAGAGTACTCAGTGTTCCCCCATAAATCAGGGTTCACAGAGCATCCCTTACATCAGAGTACTCAGTGTTCCCCCATAAATCAGGGTTCTCAGAGCACCCCTTAGATCAGAGTTACCCTTTACACCAGTGTTTCCCCTTACAGCAGAGTCCTCTCTGTACATCAGAGTACTCAGTGTTCCCCCATAAATCAGGGTTCACAGAGCACCCCTTACATCAGAGTACTCAGTGTTCCCCCATAAATCAGGGTTCACAGAGCATCCCTTACATCAGAGTACTCAGTGTTCCCCCATAAATCAGGGTTCTCAGAGCACCCCTTACATCAGAGTACTCAGTGTTCCCCCATAAATCAGGGTTCTCAGAGCACCCCTTATATCAGAGTACTCAGTGTTCCCCCATAAATCAGGGTTCTCAGAGCACCCCTTACATCAGAGTACTCAGTGTTCCCCCATAAATCAGGGGTTCTCAGAGCACCCCTTACATCAGAGTACTCAGTGTTCCCCCATAAATCAGGGTTCTCAGAGCATCCCTTATGTCAGAGTCCCCAGAGTTCAGAGGTAAAAGGGGAACTCTGTGGACTCTGATGTAAAAGGGGACTTTTGTTATTAACTTATATACATATGATTAGAAATGTTATTTAGTAGCAAAATATATGTATAGCTTATACTATAAAAAAGAAATTTCTGTGCGCCACAAAACTGTTCGGCTTTGACTTGAAGGAAAAGGTGGCGGCCCTAACCTTTAGTCATATATTTTGGACTATCACCTTAAGTTATATACTCGTTTATTGTCAGCGTATTTTATTGCAGTTTTGCACAGCGCCCACGCTTTATATGTCTATTGCTTCAGGCATCCATCCGTCACTGTGAGTTTTTATTTGTATGGCACTCTATCAGAATCTATATTTGATTGCCACTCTCTAACATTTATTCTAGTTTCGCACGTACCGAACAAGGATTGCTGCACACCCAGACACATATCATTTTACACTAGCACTTTTTCACCTTTACCCTTTT